>NW_015090780.1:5705610-5748286 GCF_001431845.1 Calidris pugnax
GGGAGGAACAATCACTTCTGTAAATGCTCTGGTGAGCACTTCAGCACAAAGTGAGAGGTGATAGCAACAGATGCATGTGACAAAATTACACTCGCTATTGTATTTTAAAAGAAATGGGAACATTTACTTCATAAATAGCTGGCAGGCTTTCTCTCTCTCTCTTTCCCTCTCTCTCTCTTCCCCTCCCCCCCCCCCCCCCTTTTTTTTTTCTTCCTTCCTCTTCCCTTCTCCCCTTTTCCTAATTTTATAATGGTTTAAAACACAATCTGGAGTCAACCAGAAATGATGTTACAGTGCTATTATCCTCTTTTTCCTTCCTTTGATTGGCATGGATACATTGCTCTGCCTGCATCCTGACTTGCCCAGAAGACACTTCCCAGGAGCCTCTTTTTCCTTAGAACCCAGCCCCGGCTCCCCAGGTTGTTCCTGTATGTACCAGATGAATGACATCAGCTCTGACAGACTGTATTTGTGGCTGCAAAAATAGCAAGATGGTGACTCAAAATGAAAAGTGCTTTCCAAGTGGTTAGGTTGTATTTAGTATACTAAGCACCACCCCTCAGAGGAGGCGGATGAGTGCGGAGGAGGAAGAGGTTGTTTTGGAGACTTTGTGTGAAACTTCTTTTGACTGACAGCCTTCTGTGACAGTTCCCAAAGCAGGACTTTTTACTGGTTCCTGAATTTGCTTATCTTTCGGTAAATCTCCTCCCCAGCCTACTGCCTCTCCTCCTTGGGATACTGAGGCATTGTAAAGAAACAACAAAAGAAATACGTCAGGATACCCCCACAGCTCAGGGACGTGTGATGAGTGCAGTTCAAGAGTCAGTTCTCAGCAGATGGACTTGTAGCCGAGTGACAGCTTCTGCAGCCTTCAGTCATTTTGGGCCTGGTAATCAGAAATTTGATCGTGTGTCCCTGATGATTTTCTGAGCTGCTGCTGACTCTTAAGACCTACTGCATAGTTAACTGATGGAAAATAAAACCTTTATAAGTGCTACCAGCAGCAAGGGAGGGGGAGGATCTCATTATGAAAGCTGTATATGGTACACTGGCCTGTGCTATAACTGTGTATTGCAATTGTGCTCTGCAAACTTCGCCCCTGCAGACTGATGGAAAATGGCTAGATGGAGCATGGATTCATTTTCTAAAGGAAATGAGGATATAAATTCATTTAAGAAATGACACGCCAATTTTTCTTGCTCCATTTTCCTCTCGTAATAAACGGTACAGCTGCCAGGAATTTTTGTGAAAATAACACTTGCTTTCTTCTTTTCTTTTTTTTTTTAAATCCTGCTTAAATGTTATAAAAGATCTGGAGCCAGATATATCACATTTAAGATCTCAGCAGAGGTAAACCTTACTAAACAATTGAAGATCTGTCCCTGTCCCCACTGACTGCTGACAATGATAGTGACATAGGCTGCAACATTACTTACTCAAAACTTGGAGAAAATATATAACCCATTTACTTAATGGACTGAGCTATAATGTCATCAGTTAAGTGAATCCCGTGAATGAAGAACAAGATGAAGTAATTACTTCCAAAACATCTCTGGAATGAAGTAAAGCTTCACAGTGACTGGTCTCCTGGGGTCCCATTGATAACCTCTTATGAGCAAAGTTTCTTCTGTGATGGAGAGATCCTTTTCCAGCAGTTACTAAGGACTTCATTCACTGGCCAGCATTAGAGGGGACAGCTTGAACTGACCCCACCGTGACCAGGCTTGTGCATTGCCATCTTGGTTTGGTTTAAATCACAGCAGCTGGAATAAGTGCCCCTTCTAACTTCATTGATTAAAATTGTTAGAGGCAGTGCCAAGTGCTTTTAAGCTTGTAAGTCTTAATGCTTCCAGAATAGGCTGTTCTAACAATCTGAGCACAACCCCAGAAGTCAGGCTGCTTGACCAGTGTCCCAGGAGCACTGCGTGGAGCTGGGGCATCGACCCCATGGTGCAGGCTGAGATGCATGTACCTTGGGTGGGCACTTGGGCAGTGCAGATCAGCTCTGGAAGAGTCAGGGGCCACCACTGCAGAGATGTGGCTCTCTTGTCACTGGGACCCAAGTCCCTGCTGCCATGTGGACTCAGGGCTGCTGGCTCAGCCCCGAACCTAGAGCTTTGCTCTATGGCTGCAGCTCGGAACACCAGCCCTGTGCCTCCTGCTCTCCACTTTGCTTCTTACTCCTTGTGTGGCCAAATTTGGGGGGACAACAATCTAAATTGGCAAGCTGACATGCATATACTTTATTTCAGCTATATTTCTGGACGTGCTGAACACCTGTATGTCCTATGTACAGCATTTACAAACACAGCCAAGAAATGAGGCAGAAAGCTGGGGAGTGTGTCCCAACTGAGACAGTTTCAAAACAAATGAAGAAACTCTACTGGTCCCATGTTGCAATCTCCATTCCTTGACTGCTGTGGGAGACCAGCAGGAGAAAAGTCTGCAGCATTTGCAGCTTAGCTTTCACTTGGCTTTGTCTTTTATCTGAAGAGGTAAATAAACTGGAGATAAAAGGCTAGTATGACATCCCACAGCAAAAGCAGGGAACGAAAGACCAGTCACTGAGTAGCTTGATACTGTCTCTGTAGAGACTCTCTTTGCTCCATGATTTCAGGGGCGTTGGACCCCTGAGATCTGGGGCTGGGTTGTCTTCTGATAATGAACAGAAACAACTGTCGGAAATGCTGTTTTCATAGTCCACAGGGTAGAAGAGTTGTTTTCCTGAATCTTTGCAGCTTTTACTGGTAACCTGTGGTAGAATCAGAAGGCTGGGTTGGAAGGGACACCTGGGGGTCTTCTTGTCCAACTGTCTGCTCAGGGCAGGGCTATTTTCAAAATCAAATCAGGTCATATAAAATAATCAGTTTAGCCCATGTTTATTAGTTTTATAGGTTTCTGCCTCTGGTTTAGCCACAAAGAGCTAATCTGGCATTTGGCACAATGAATTGAGCAGAAATTTCCTCCAGCTCTGGAGCAGAGAGGCAAAAAACTCTCAAGGTAGGTCAGCCAGGGGCAGGACAGCTCATTGCTTTGTAGCAGATTCCTTTGGCGAAGTTCCCACCCCTGATTCCCACCTTCCCCCTCATCCCCACTGCCTGAAGGTCTTGGGACCCTCACGGTTGTGCAGAAAGAAAGTGTTTGTGTGGTTGTGCTCTGGGGGTCAAAAACCTTGGGGAGTGGGGGCAGGAATGGGAATGGTCGTTGTTCACCAACTATGCTTACGAAGCAAAATCAGCAGCCTTCCCTTGTTCCTGACTCTCCTTCCTTATCTTTTGCACAATGCCCCTAACTGCCCTTCTCATGTAATTTTTGTATTTCCCTCAGCAATATTATTTGCACAATAGTTTTTTTTTCTCCACATGCTCATTTTTCTGGCTACTTCACATTGGCTGAAATGTTGAGTTCTTTCCATCTGACTTAGAGGTGTCTGGTCCTACAATTGCTCTGGAAAAATTTAAGTGCTTAATTAACGTGCAACTGCTTAGAAGGGAAGAGAAAAAAGGAAATACACAATCATATTCTTTTTGTTTGACAGAGAGGAAAGACCTGTGGTACAAAACACACAAAACTGGGTTTTCTGAAGAGATCTGGATTCTCTTTCTGTCCCAGCGCCTTCCATGATTTCCAGCCAATGCCTGATCTCCTTGCCTACCTCCTACTATTGTGTCTTGCTTTTCTTTCCTTTTCACTTATTTTCTTATTTGTTGAGGTGATGAGCAGTTTTGGACAGGCACCATCAAACCTAAAAAGTACCTGTTTGAACTAGCAAAATACCTGCCCTGTGATCCCTTTGCACTCAGTGGGGGAGAGACCTCTGATTCAGATCTGGAGCAACATAAATCACAGCTCTTAATGGAGCTCTTCTTTCATTTACCTGCAGTGGGAACATAAAACTTCTGCATCGCTAATCTAGACAAAGAAAATTCAGTGGGAGCCTATGCAGGCTGGAGCATATGCAGTGTTTATCACTAGCAGCTCAGCTGAGAACTTTAACACCTAAATATAAAAAATTATAATGCTAGGAAAAGCTACTTTTCCTGGGTTTCTTTCACACAAAGAATGTCATTGCTGAATGTCAGCACTATCAGAGCAAGCAGAGAAGAAATGACTTGAGCTCTCATGTAATAGCAGTGAAGGACTGTAAGCAAAACCAAGCACTGTTCTTCTGGGAATAAATAAAAGAGCAGGCATCTCTGTTACAGCAACCCTTATGGAAACTTAAGATGAAACTTAAGTCCTGATACTTTGCAAAGCAAAGAATAATAATGAAGATGCAGTGATTGGAGTGGGAAGTTTGCCCTGTCAGGTTGTTCTTTAGTGGAAGCGAATATTCTGTGTAGCTCTGCGTGATGAGCAGACTGTCTCCTTATAGCTGATCTGGGTGGAAGAATTATTTTGAAGGGGAAAAGAACTGCATGGTGTTTACATATTTAGCTTCTAAATGCAAAAACTTGTGGGATTAAGATAGCAAAATGTTGAACACTAACTAGAAGTCTCGCTTAAAAAACAAAATACCACAACCAAACCAAAAAAAACCAACCCTACCCCCAAACCTCTTGATAGGCCAAATGCTCTTTTGAATTGTGGTATTTTATCTGAGATCTGCAATAACAATGGAGCACAGGGGTCAATAAGGTGTTTCTGAAGGCAGTTGCAACTGCTGGGTGTGAGGATGGAAGAACAGGTCTCTGTTGGCTGATTTGGTGTAGTCACTCTTTGTCCATATTCATCATTTTCCTTACATCCCAGCTGCCCTCTCCTCCCTGCACTATTCCCCCCTTATCTGTGCTCCCTACACGTATCTTTCCATTTGGGTTATTTTTGATAGATACACTTTTTCCTCAAAAAATCATTAAGATAATCTGTCACTTGCCACTGTGATTTTCTGTGTTTTGTTTCCCTTTGTACTGTGTGTTGGGGTAATCCTTAGCTCTAGCTCTGGAAGATGGGAGGTTTCTTTTCTTTTCCTGCTACCTTGTGCTGGTGCAGTGCCTGGCACCACAGAGCTCCATTCTGCTGCCATAGCCTCTGTGAGGAAGCACTCCTGCATGTGCCGAGTTGTAGGACTCGTCAGCCAGCAAGTGGGTGACAGTCTCTACAGTAGCTAGCATAGCTATTGATTAGGCAAAATAGCAATGAAATTCTAATAATTAATTTGCTAAAGCCTTTTCTCATGGACAGATTTCCTGCTACAAAACTATGACTCAGACACCACAATTTTCAGTGGTCCATTCTCAAAGGCTGAATGTTTTTCACCCAACAGAGTACTGAATCCAATCCCTAGGATGTGTTAGGTATTTGTGCTACCACCATATCGAGGTGGTGTTGTTATGGTAACTCTTCTGTATTAGTCTTGATTCTGCATATAGTGCAGTTATGAATGCTGTTGTTTTAAAATAATCTGAGCTGCCTCCAGTCCAGGGAGCCAGCATTGCTCAGTAAGACCTGCACATCCACACTGAGGTAGAGCTGCTTTACCATATGTTGTTAAAATAAAAAGTTGATGAGGGAAAATAACACATCGGAAATATTTCTGTGGAAAATCAATGGAGAAGTCCGCACTTCTCTTGAGGTTTTCTCCACAGCTATGAGACAGACACCTACGGGGTTTTTTTCTTTTTAAATTAATTCAGGCTTGGTTCCCAGGTAATCACATGAGTCCAAATGAGCATTGTACTAATTGAAATGATTATATAAACTGTGATACTTACACAGAGGTGCTTTAGATAAGCCTCCTTTCACCCAAGTCTATCAAAGTCCAGAAATTGTACACCCATGCCAGACCTTCCTCAGTATATCACAAAAAAGGCAGGGGAGAGAGCCAGGAAGCAGAGGGGCACATGAAAGAGATGGTGTCTCCGTGTTTGCTCCCAGGAGAGGAGGCAGGGCCAGTAAAAGACACTGACCCTGACCACTGCAAACAGAGGGGACAGGGGACAAGGAATGTGCTTCTTGCCCTCCTGAGAAATAACTGACTCTGCTCTAAGGTGTGTGATGAAGATCTTGGCAAGCTCACCTCAGGAAGAACTCCCTCAGACCTGGTCAGGAAGCCGTGACCTTCATCTCTGTAATAGAGCTGGTCCAAGACAGCATCCCAACCTGCAGAGCCTGGTGCACTCAAGCTGCGACCAGTTTCTTCAGATCAAAGTCTGGATTTCACAGCTACAAACTTCCTCTTAACTAGCAGCCTCCACCCCAAAGCCTCTTTCTCCTGGCCACCTCTGCAACCTTGGCCTCCTGTGAGGTTCACATGGACACCGCCACAGTGCAAGGACCTGTGCTTGCCCCCTCCCTTTCCAGGTTTAATCTGCTTTTCATTTGGCTGGATGTGAAGCAGCTCAGATCTCAATGTAATATTAGGGATGCACAAAACCACTGAGGACTGTGGCTCCAGTGTCCACAATTTGCCTCAAGGCTCCAAAACATTCCCTGGATGTTGCCCAGGGGACTATAAATCCCCTTCTATCTCTCCAGACTTTGAAGGACAGACATTTTCTCTTAAATAGACCTTCTCTGTTTTCATTCCTTTATTTATCTGGAGCTGACACTTTAACACAGTAGGAGCAGCCAGGCACTAAAAACAAAAGAGAAACTCGAGTCCTTGACTTCTTCTGACACTTGCAGCCTGTGTTTAAGAAGGAAAAAAAATAATCTAACAAACAGAGACAGCACTTTTACAGATTTGTTTCCAGCTTTTCTAAAACATCAAATAGGCAAGGCGAAGATTAGCAGTTTCTTCTACTTTGTGAGATACTAAAAAACAAAAAATTCACAGAATATAAAAAAGAAATAAACAAAAGATTCGGTGCACAGGGCATTCCTTCAGCTTGGGAAAATCATAGAATCACAGAATGGTTTGAGTTGGAAGGGACATTAAAGTTCATCCATTTCCACCCCCGTCCTGGGCAGGGACACCTCCCATCAGACCAAGTTGCTCCAAGCCCCCTCCAACCTGCCCTTGAGCCCCTCCAGGGATGGGGCAGCCACAGCTTCTCTGGGCAACCTGGGCCAGGCTCTCACCACCCTCACAGCAAGGAATTTCTTCCCCAGATCCCATCTCAAGCTCCCCTCTTTCAGGGTCAAACCCTTTCCCCTCGTCCTAGGGCTCCCCTCCCTGATCCAGAGTCCCTCCCCATCTCTCCTGGAGCCCCTTGAGGGACTGGAAGGGGCTCCAAGGTCTCCCCGGAGCCTTCTCTTCTCCAGGCAGAACCCCCCAACTCTCTCAGCCCCCCCTCCCAGCAGAGGGGCTCCAGCCCTCCCAGCATCTCCGGGGCCTCCTCTGGCCCCGCTCCAACAGCTCCGTGTCTCTCTTGTGCTGAGGCCCCAGAGCTGGAGGCAGCACTGGGGAGTGGAGCAGAGGGGCAGAATCCCCCTCCCTTACCCTGCTGGCCACGCTGCTGGGGATGCAGCTCAGGATGCAGTCGGCCTTCTGGGCAGCGAGGCTCAAGATTGTTTGCATTGCAAATCTTCACATTGAGCTTTTGAAAAATGTTTCATTTAACTAGATACTTGACCCTCTGTGTGGATAATATGCCTCCAAAAATGAAGGGAGGAAAGGAAGAGGCAAGGAAGAAGAAAGGAACTGTCTTTGCTCATATTATCTTCAAAGAGTTCAACATTTCTGCGGGTTACTAGATAAACTGAAGGAGAGCTCTCCCATCCCTCCCCTGGCTCTGGGAGGCATCATCCTCCGCCCTGTCTGGTGCAGGGGCTGATTTCACTTTCTAACCATTTGCTGCAGCTTGTTTTACCAGGCCTCAGCTGCAAATAAACCAGATTACCCAGCTGGGCTGGCCTCAGCAGAGAGTATTACCACTTCCAAAGACTAAAATCAAGGTTTTCCACTGCATGTTCAAGTACTGAATAAGGCTGAAACCAGTAATAGGGAAGAATGGTAAAGTGGCCAGACATCCAAAAGCACTCCAAGCTGCATGGGATAGATGGTATCTCTTGCAATGGTGATTTCCCCTTCTTGGGCAATTTTGGATGGAAGGGCCCTTTTTTGTTTTACTGCTAACAAAGCACTGACTGCTGCAAGTATGAGCACTGTAAGTGCTGAGAGGATGCAGAGAGCAGTTGTGTTGTTCTCAGGTTGGGCAGTGGGGTCAGAAATGAGGAAAGCAGTGACCAGAAAGGGAGGGCTGCAAGGACACAATTTGACCCAAAAGCAGTTTGGGTGTCATTTGGCAAACAGTGCACTAGTCATCCTAGCAGCCCTTGCCTCTTCCTCCCTACATCAGTGAGGGCTTCACAGTCTCTGTAAAACCCAGCCATTTATTGAATCACTCAGATAAGGACTTGTGGGAGTTTATATTTCAGGCAGCCAAGTTTGAAGCTCTTGGCCCTAGCCTTGAAGAGGAAAATGAAGCTGGTTCTAAGCACAAAGAGTAGTTCTCACATGGGTTTTTCTGTCGCCACCATGTGAGACTGGCCCATGCATACAACAGGCACCGAGCCACAGCCACCAAACACATCCAGACTGCCAGCTGGACTTCAACCAGACATCCAAAGGTGAAATCTTATCTCCATGCCTGAGAGAAAACAGGAGGAGATGCAGATGGTCCCAATAAACCATTGCAGGAAACAAAGTACACTTGATAAGGAGCAAGGGAAAAGGAGGACAAGAATTCCTAATGTCAGTGATTCTGTTAAAGACTTTGACCATGCCTTATGGGAAACTGCAAAGTTAAAATATAAATAAACTGACTTTAAAACCTCAATATTGCAACAGTAGCGGGTGAGTTGAATTTAAATTACCTTCTGTAATTCTTGGAATGTCTAATGCTCTAAGAAAGTGTGATGTTTTTCTTACCTCTTACATAACTTTTTTTGGGGGCAAATTGCTGAAGCAGTGTATTGATATTTTTTTAAGGCAGAGATTATCAAGCCTGTTATCAGCTGTTTACAATTAAGATGCAAGGCAGGGAACTAACGATTCAAGAGTAGGGGATTCTTCTCAAAGTCCTGCCCAAGGATCCTAATGCTTTTCTCAAAAGTCTGTGAGTATTGGAGAAAGATATGAATGGAAGCATCCTATTAGTGTCTGTCATTTCATTTTATTTATCTGCTGAGTGCAGCGCAGAGAGGGAATAATTTCCCAGATCTAACTTACTGTAGGCTTTGTTCACAAATAGGACCTCATTGTGCTACTATGCACAGATGCAGACTACATTGTGCATTTGCTCTTTGCATTCTGAAAGACCCGTTGGCTTGAGAAACAGGCAGTTGTGTATATGCTCATAAACAGTGAAAATCAGGCAGCCGTACATATAAGATCTAATTTGGAGGTTTAGTTTTGTCTTCACCATTGGCATAGGAATGAGTATTACATCAGCGAGGGCACAGTTGAGCCTCCTTAATGGCTCAGCGTTTTGGGGTAGGTCCATGCAGACCTGTTCAGTCTTATTGATTAGAATTAATAATACTATTATGCTTCTACTGAACCCAAAATGATCCTGTAAACTCTGGTGGGTTTTTTTTCACTTTCTAAAATGGTATATGAGACAAGGAAATCTACGGGACACTCAGGCTGACTGCTGATTCATTTCTGATTCATAAAAATAAACAGATAGCAAGACATATGTCTGAGCCAAACAGCATTTACTCTGTGGGAACATGTAAATGTAATAACACTCTTTAACAGGGTTAAACAATATTAGCCCTCTGATTTGTCATTATTAGTGTCACTAATTCTAGTTTCATGAACATCACTGAAAATATATGGCACGCAAAAAAACAGCTACTGTAATGTGAGCACATCCATCTGTCTTTGCAGAAGAAAAACAGGCTTGGCAGAGACTGCAGTTCTGCAAGGATTTGAAACAACAACTTTTTATTCATTAAAGTGTGGTTATGGTCTGAAAATGGACTTGGGGAAGAGTAGGAGGGAGCGAAAAAATGATCTCTCATTATAGACAACACTTAGCTATTCCAGTTTGTCTTCCATTGGCAATCTGCACTGACAGATACAATGGCTTATTACTGCCCGTGTTGAAGCCAATAGAAAAAATCCCTGTTGAATTCAGTGGGAGAAAGAACAGACCCCAACTCTGGACTCCTGTCAACAGTGGGGAGCCAATGTCAGTCTAAACACAGCAAATTTGGTTTCTTCTCTGCCCCATGTGTCTTCAGCAAATTGCCAGCTAAGTGTTGAATCCAGGCTCATTATAGCTCTTGATGATAGTGGCTGGTCAGGCTTTGCCAACCTTGTGGGGCTTTGAGGCTCTGCAAACCTCGTGAAATATTTACTAGCTTTGCAGAATGTGATTGACTTTTGCAAGCCAGTTCTCTGACTTCAGGTCTGGGCTCACCTCCATACCAGGACACTGGTGTCCATGTCCACATGTACATGAAGGTAGTGGTGACATGCGGCACCTGCAGAGGGATGCACTTCCCCAGAGCCACAGCCTGGACCAGGTCTGTTCTCCATCATGTCCCTGCCTCGCTCTCCCTCCCTCCTCACCTGCTGTTGTGCTCTGCCCGTGCGTCCCGTGCTGTAAAAAGCCTGGCGCAGTGGGGCTAAGAACAATAAATAACAGTACCCCAAGGGGAAGAACCACCTCTGGCACAAATGAAGGGTCAGGCTATGATGAAGCACTGAGCTGGAAAGACAGACTGAGCTGCTTTCTGCCCCTGCACATGCTAAATAGGCCAGGGATGACCAGAGTCCGCATGGGAGCTCAGGGGGACACAGGTTTCTCCTGAGGCCAGTTCCCTCCAGAGGCTAACCGTACCCAGCAGAGAGCTCCAGCTCTTTCTTTGCCTCACCAGCAAGAGCAGACAAGCTGCCAGAGATGGGCGGACAGGGGACACACACGCTGGGTGTCACCAGCAGCCTCTGGCTGCAGATGTGGGAGGAGATGGCGCCAGAAGAGGGTTTCAGGGTGGCCTCTGCCTTATTAATCTGTTCTAAAAGTCAGGCCTGCAGAGAAGGTGTCAGAACTGCCTTAGGCAGTCGGGCCCAGGATTTCCCTACTTCACTATGTAGTTTCACTGAATTTCACTGAATTTCACTGAATTTCTAGAGTTGGAAGGGACCATAGAGATCATCTAGTCCAACTCCCCTGCTGAAGCAGGATTGCCCAGAGCTAGAGCATGTTACTCAGGACTGCATCCAGGCGGGTTTTGAAAATCTCCAAGGAAGGGGACTCCACAACCTCCCTGGGCAGCCTGTTCCAGGGCTCTGTCACCCTCACTGTGAAGAAGTTTCTCCTCATATTTGAGTGGAACCTCTTATGTTCCAACTTGTGCCCGTTGCCCCTCGTCCTCTCACTGGGAACCACTGAAAAGAGTCTGGCTCCCTCCTCCTTCAACCCTCCCTTGAGATACTTGTAGGCGTTGATAAGGTCTCCCCTCAGCCTTCTCTTCTCCAGACTAAAGAGTCCCAGCTCTCTCAGTCTCTCCTCATAAGGGAGATGCTCCAATCCTTGAATCATCTTTGTAGCCCTACGCTGGACTCTTTCCAGTAGTTCCCTGTCCCTCTTGAACTGGGGAGCCCAGAACTGGACACAGTACTCCAGTTGTGGCCTCACCAGTGCAGAGTAGAGGGGGAGAATGACTTCCCTTGACCTGCTGGTTACACTCTTCCCTATACAACCCAAGATACCATTGGCCTTCCTGGCCGCAAGAGCACACTGTTTACTCATTGTCATGAGTTGGAAAGATGTTTTCCTAATGTGTAATCTCAGTTGTCTTTACTGTAAAATAAGGTGATTTTTAAGGAGCAAGAAAAGCAGTTGATCGATGTCCTCTTTATAACAAACTTCTGCGTATTGGAAGACTTTTATCAGATCTTTCCTCATTCTTTTCTTTTTTAGACTAAACAAACTCAATTCCTACAATCTTTTCGTACAGGTCATGTTTTCCAAATCTCTTATCATTGCTGTTTGCTCTTCTCTGGCCTCTCACAAATCAATCTATGCCTTTCTCAAATTACACTTCCCAAAGCTGGGCATCCTGCTCATATTTTGCTACTTTGGATACAGGAGGACAGTCAGGGAAACAGAATTAGCATGAGATGAGGAGCTGATTTTTAATCCTCTCCCCTATCCCTCAGCTGGCTAGCACTGCTGCAGGGTTTTAGAAGAGCTGAAGTGGGAGCTCAGTGAAGCACAGAACATGAAATTACATCAATTCCTAGTTATGACCCACTCTTAAATTATGCCAAGTCCTAATTAACCCTGAGGTCATTACTTTGCTCAGATAAATATTCACCTGTACGTTCACCTCTGATGGGGTTTCGGGACAGCATGAAAGGTGTGCCATGCTTCAGTTCAACTCCTGTCTCTCCACCGTGTTCCTGCAGTCCCACAGCTGAGTGGATCACCACAGATATCACTGTGCGACTGTGGGAGCAGGGAGAGGACACTGTTGTCATGTCCATGTTCTATCTGTCATCTACTGGTAGCTATTTATACTGCGCTTATCGCTGTGGTGGGGATGAGCACGGGGTAATGGTAACACATTAGAGAGCCTTTGAAGCAGATAGCTGAAAAAAAAAAGATACTGTTGGGTTTTTAATGTGCTAGACTGAGCCTGGGAGGGAAAAGCTACCTGTCACCACGCAGGGACAGCTCCACAGGCACAGTGTCTCTGCAGACCCACAGCCTTCCAGTGGCATTCAGAATCCCTGAGAAATCATAGTCTGCATCGGAAACATGCGAATCCCTTCAGGACTGAGCTCTAGGGCTTTAATAGCAGCATGTTTTATTCAGCCTGTTTCTCCTGTGCTCTATGTTGTCCTTTATGTGTTTTCAATTTTTAAAGCCTGTTTTTTGTTACAGTATTTCTACCCAAGATTTTTCTTTTTCTGTGCCTCTTCATTCCAGTAAATATGTGGTTTTGTGGTCTGCCCTCCTACGGTTGTGAAATCTCTGGGTATCCGTTAAGATGAAGAGAGTGATAAAAAATGAAATTAGTTTTATTATCTATCATAGCAGTGCTATGAGAAGATGGGAGCTGTGTCCATTTGGGCTGTGTAGCATAGGTAGAGCCAGAGAGCAAGACCTGGCAGCATCTGGATTATTCATTTTGATTTTTCCTTTATTCTGTTTTTCCTCTCAATTAATTTGTAAGGAACTAAGTTGTGCAGGAGGTTTCAAATGAAACCATTTAATTTTCTAATCCTCCACTTCCGGCATGAAAAAACCATTCCCCAAACACTATGGATTCAGTGCCACTGGTGATGGGAAATCAAGGACCATTTTTAAATAGATTAATTTCTCCACACAGTCCTGCCATTGACAAATCCAGTTAATGATGCTACACAATTTTAGAGAACACAAAGAAATGTTATATCTACTCATTCAACCTGCAGAATAACTTAGCGTTGCATGTCAGGGTTTAAAGCGGATTGTCTGTAATTAAGCTGCTATAAAACATCAGTATAGTGGTCACAGACAATAAAACCCAAGAAGGTATCTTTGCAGTAAGTCTGAGCACAGGCAGTTATACATGACCGTAACAGTCTTCCACAGGAGACTTCTGCAGAAGAAGAAGAACACGTATGTGTGTATATAAATGTATATACATGCATACACTACGCAGAGTAGGTATGTCAGTTGTGTTAGTTATATATCGCCTCCAGGGAAAACAGAACTTGGGTTTGGGGAAATTTAAAGGAATTATTTTTATCTGAAGATAATTACATCTATGTCTGTGATCCCGCAAGACACTGAGGTTTCTCTGCCCTCTGGGTGTTTTCCCTGGAGCCTACGTAGGAAAATGAACAGAGGAGAAATATCTTTTATGGCGTGGGTGAGGAGAACCAACACTCTTCTTCCTTCAGCGATCCAAAGCACCTTCATAAAGACAGGTATGCTATTGCTCTGCCAATGCAGAGTACATCCTTTGAGGGCTCTGGAGGCTTTGGTGTCACACTGGAGCCATTGCTGGCAGGTTGCAGCACCAGAGAGTTGTTCTGCCACAAGAACAAAGCTGCAAATTCCCTCTGGAAGAGGATATTGAGGTTGGGGAGTCCCAAATGACCGGGGTGTCAGGACTCTTGGGTTGTACGGCCAACTGCTTGGCCCCACCAGAGCGCTCTGGTCTCTCAGTCCTCTCTGTTGCCACACAGGGGTGGTGACCGGGAACTCGGGGGCTACAGAAGGAAAGGGCCATATCTGTGGCTGTGGTGTGGCTCAGCATCACCCAGTGCAGAAGGGCTCACAGCCATGCCCACGGGGCAAGTGTGACTGAAATGCTTCACCTTGCCTCAGACCAGTCTGGCTGCAGCCCATCTATAGCGCTCGTGACTGTCAGCTGCATGTTTAATGGCACTGCTCTCTGGAAAGATGAAATACATGGTTGGGCAATAAAAGAAAAGCTGGAAAGAAAGATTTCTAATTTTCCCCTTAAGCCTGTCTTTCATGTCATTAATATAGATGTGATTTAGGAGGGCAACAAATTTTTCTTCTTTTTTTTTTCTTTCTCTTTTTGCTTAAAGCTTTGTGTATATACCCAGAGTCTGACAACCAAATGGGTCTGCCTTTCTTTTTTCCCTTCCAATATGTGGATGGCTTCTAATTCTGTCAGTCAAATGGAGCAGCAGGTTTCAGGAGGGGAGTGATTAAGGGTCCCTCCGAATAAAGGGCTGCATGCTGTGCCTCTGCTATTCATCAGAGCCGGAGCGGCAAGAGCAATTCCAGGCTCCTGAATAACAGGATTTTTTAAAGCATACAAAACACACCTTCAAAATACGGTAAAACAAAGCTCAGAATCTCCCAAGTGCCATGCTTATTTTCTGTTTATTTCTCTGTGCTGTATTTCCACTTTCCAGCATGTGCACCAGGATGCCACTCAGCCCAGGCACTCGCTTAGGGCCTGACTGCGGTTTCACTCAGCAAAGCACTTGGTAGTTCCTTAATTTAAGTCTGTGCTTAACTCACCAAAACTAAACAGGTTTAAGCATGTGCTTAAAGTCAAGCCTTTTATTATATAGTTTGTTAAAAGAAACTCCCCAATTAGAAGTTTTGGTAATTTTGGTTTTGGTAATTTTTTAGGGGGGCAAAAAATGCAGAGTAGGTGATACTGCAGTTTTTTCAAAACCTGTGTCAATTTACGAAACTATTTGTGTAAGAAAGAAACAAAAATATTAAAAAGTTGAAATGTTTTTGAAGGTGTTTCTAAGCAAAACATCTCCATTTATTGCAAACTTTTGCAATTTCTTCCAGCATTATTTAGAAATGTTTAAAATACACTTATAATGTAAAAACCCCAAACTTTTATTTATAGTCAAACAATATCTTTTGACTTCAGATAATGTCTCTTTCCTTTTTGACTCCTGAAAGACTTTTTACAAACATTCAAGTTTCTCTGAAACAGCAATACTGTTTATCAGCATTTATTCTTACTAATATTGATTATTGACTACAAGACTTTGTTTCTTTAGTTAAGCCATTCTCTTGAAAAACAACACAAAAGCACCATTGGACATACTAAAGCCGGCACAGTGTCTGTGTCTCAGGGTGCCCGGCCCAGGTGGGCTTCTTTCCAGCAAGGGCTGGGGGAGCTGCAATATCAGCTCGTGCCAACCCAGAGCCAACTAGAGGTTTCAGTCTTCCCTTCAGGCTGGGAACTCTGCAGCTTCCCAGCTCCAGCTCCACCTCCAGCAAGCCAGCGTTTTCCAAAGAAATGCTTTCCAACAGTGTTTTCCAAAGGAAAGGGAGAAGAGGGGAGACCCAAAAACAAACACACAAAAATTAGAGTTCTCTCTATACGTTAAAATTAAAGGGGGAACGTGGACTGGCTTTTTTTTTTGTTTGCAATTCAGTTAAAGATGAGCCCGATCTCCATGTCATTAGATACGTTTAGGGAAACCAGGAGGTGCTGGTCCTGGCAGAGGGCAGTGAATGGCTGTGGGACAGAGGAGCAGGGTCTTGTTCCACAGACAGGAAACCAAATGGCCGTGACCTGTTAGGGGGTCTGTTGCAGGGCTGGTGACTGATCCACAGCCCCCCAAATATCAATGCAGCACCGCTGTAATACTGTCTTCTCCATGCAGTTAAGATAAACTTATAGATGACTAGAAATTGTACTTCTACATACCAAGCGTATCAAATGGGTAGTGGAATGCCTCAGAGACCGAGCATTTGTTGAAATGCAAGATATTATTTCCTGATTCCCCACTATGTTTCATGGTGTGGCTAATATTCAATGCCCACATTTAACTGAATTTAAATCCAGGAGAAAATATCCAGGTCAGGTTCTTTTCTCATCACTTTTAATGGCTGCAAACATCCTGCACATGTGAGTGACGGTAACAGAACATCCACTGAGTTTGCTGAGGTACAATGGAGTGAACACTTCAGTACAACATGGTCAATGTTTCATGAAAAGAGTATCAAATGGACTGTCTAAAACCCTCAGGGACTGTCTGCTCTGTGCTCAAACGCAGGACATTATTTCATGATTCCCTATGATCCCTTTGGCATTGTAATCCTAAACTGTGCAAAAAGAATTGGATGAAGGTGGATTACAAATTCTAGTCCATATAAAGAACCTGTAATTATTTGTTAAACTGTTGTGTTTAGTCTCCTGTTCTGCTCTCTCCAGACTGGGCTATGCAGTATTTTCGCCTTTAACTCCCTGGCTGTATTAGTGCTTTATAAGAACTATGTGTACCTCCTCCTATTTTCTCACAGGCTTGGAGATAAGATTTCTCCTTCAGATCCCAGGCGACAGCCTGAGCACATCTGCAGGCAAAGGATGCGTCTGTGGTCCCACGCTGTGCTGATGGGACACTTTTTGACCTCACAGCAGACATTTTTGTACCAGCATTTTACATGTTTCCAGACATCATCTCATACTTTTTTTTCTTTTCCTCTTGTTTCCCCTTAGTCATGACAGCATTTCTTTTGCTTCAAGATAGAATTTCCCCTAAATTGCAAGAAAGTGTCTGCCTCTCTGTCCATCCTTCGTTTCTCAGAAAAAGTGTCCCCTCCTTCATCTGGAGATGTGCCTGTGTCTATACGTAGATATATGTATCTGTCGATATGTATATTCTTTCTTACCCTGTTCCACTGTTACTTAAAATAGCAACACTGTCCTAGTCTTTTGTCTCCCACCAAAGCCAGGTAGGGTTATTTTGAAAGGTGTGAAGGTTGTTTCTTTTAATTTTTCTTTAAGTCACCAAAATGGTGTTTAATATAATTTTCATGAAATTCTCCAAACCCACTGTGTTTGCCTGGGTGTATTGTTTTTCGGGCTCTCTCCCACCTCTAATCAGCTATGATTCGGCACAGTTGGCAGTCTCTGCTCAGCAAGCAGACTGTCTGAATCACAACTCAGCCCTAGAAAGAATGGTCTTTCTAGGTCAGGGCTAAATATACTGAGTATGGGGATGAGCATGGAAAAGTTCTCATTCCAGCTGCTATCCTGCACTGAGCCTGCAGGGATAAAACTCCCCGCCTTGCCAGCATATTGGGAAGTTTCATTCACTGGTCTCTGCAAGGGGAAGAGGGAGAGTCCTACAGTAACCCTGCCCAGCTGCGGAGAGGTCCCCGGGGACTTGGCATTCAGAGGTGGTTCAGAACAGCCTGACTGTGGTTTTGAGCTGGATTGAGACAAGGGGCATCAAAGTAGCCACTGGTCACCTCAGCGTGAACCAGGCTTTCATCTAAACTTAACATCACTCTTTCCTAGGACTCCCAGCTGTGGTGGTAGGACCAAGAGGTCTGGGTTCACCTCCTCTTTGTGCCTAGCCAGACAGGGTGCCCTGTGAATGCACTGGCCTGCAGGATGTGGCTTGTTCTCCACTAGTTGCCCATCCTCAGGCAGTGAGGGATGGCTACCAGATGTTTTCCTGATCTCAGGGATATTTCCAGGCTGTCTGGCTAGCAAGGAAGTGAGCTCAGGAAACCTTGCTGAGATAAGGCTGTACTGTGAAGGGCAGGGTATGGATGACATCAAGCCCTGTTCGGATGAGGATGCCCCAGGTAGTTCATGAAGCACCAAGGCTGGCAGTATGGGGAAAACCAAGGGCTTTCTCCAGGGCTGATGTTTGCATGTTGCCTTCTGAAGTATGTCAGCTATGGAAAGAGAGCTGTCACAGGATCTCCCTCCAGTCTGGTCCAGCTATTCCTCCAGCCCATGGCTGAGACCTGGCAATCTGGCTGGAAAAATGAGAGCACAAATCCATGTGCTGTTTGAAGTCAGTAATGAAACAAACTCCCTTTTCCAGGAGTGGGACTACATTTCCATTGGCCCGTTCCTATTAATTCTGTAATACCATCTTTCATTTTTATACAATGCATTAGCCTCCTGCAAGAGTTTTCTTTCCTTTTAGAAGATGAAGCTTCAAGATTGTTACAGTTGCTAGAGGCAACTCTTCTGCAAAATCTTTTTATAAAATGTATTTATCTAATTAAAAATCCTTTAACAGCACCATGCCTGTAGGATCAAATACCTCATTTATACGTGCAGGGCTGGGGCAAGTGTTTGCTGCTTCTGTAGAACCACAGATAAACAGGGACTGGAGGGACATAAAATGGCTGCTCCAGCTCAGCTAATCCTAATGCACCTTTTCCAACAAAAAAGTGGGATCTAAGATCTCTCCAGTTTATTATTGAAAGAAAAGTAATGGGGAGGGAGGAGGAGTAAGCTTATAATGGAGTCAATTCAATGTAGTTGGCAACAAGAGTAGAACAGCCTTACATCAGTGACATTTTCCAATGAAACAAACCTGTTGTACAGAGAACAATTTTTAATTAACTCTGTATCTCATGTGTTGAGGAACGTGAGCTAACTTCTTTATGACTTTACTTTTGGCTGCAAAGTATATCCCAGCTTTTCTTCTCCAAGAATAGCTTCATGAGGTGAGTGGCAGGGAAGAGAGAGTTTCTAAATATGCCTGTGAAACTCAGTACAAAGTAACTTTGCAAGCACTTTATTGATTTTTTTTAAATCTTCTTCTTTTACATGGTGTAGAGCACGGTATATTAAACATTAAATGGTACTCAAAGAATCTTTAAGACGACAAACCTTGGTTGAAGTTAGTATGGAGTTTAGAGAAACCAAAGACTTGATGCTCAGCCTTGATGAGAAAGAGCCCAGGTGGTCGACGTGGCCCTGTCAGCGTGGCAGCACCTCTGCCCTGGCGTCTCTTCTGGCCCTAGGAACGGCCCAGTGGCTGCTGGTGGCCCAGGGTGGATCTTCTCTGGCTCTCACCATCCCCACTGCAGGCAGGGCAGCTCTCCTCCTGTAGAGGCTGGTCCTAACTCTGCTGTAAGGAAAGGTGAAAAGCCTTTTCTTTCTGGTGGCGTTACCATGTCCTGTGTGTTTGCCTCTTTGCCAATGGGGCAAGAATGCTCCTGGCAAAAGGTGGGGGAAAAAGCTCAGGCAAGGTGCCAGAGGAGGTACTGGAGCTGTAAAAGTTCAGGGGTGGAATCAGGAAGGAACTGAAGTGTCAGTGCTACAGCAAGGTTTCTGCTGCAATATAGGAGCCATGCTGAAGCACAATATAACGTCTGGAGATACTTCTCCAGAAACCTAAGCCATTGAATCACAAAAATAAACACCTCTGCATTTTTTCTAATCTATCCTAGCAAAATGACTTCTGCTCTTAATTAATTTACCCAATCAACACCAGAAACCAATCATTGATAGCTGTTGTTGTGTCTGGTTTGGCTGCATTTCTTCATGTTGCTGAAGATGTGCACAGAGCTCTGCAAGCAAAACCAAGGCCGACACTCGGACGAGCTACAATCTGAACTAGCATACAGACAAAAAACCATAGAGAATGAGTTTTAAAAAGCACATGAGCATCTCTTTGGCTTTGCACATCTTTTGACATTCCAGGAACATTGTTCAAAATATAGATTGCACTTACAGTCACAAAAGGAGGTTGATGATTTCCAGTCAAGCTGAAAAAAATGAGTATTTCATGGGAAGTTGAAAAGGAATTAAAAAGAACTGTCTGTAAACCAATTGGTTTCACTTCTGGTCCTGAGGCTCACCAGAGCTCAGGTATTTGTCGCAGTGGGGTTCCCTGCTTGGCCTGTAACACACCCCCACACCCCCCCCCTACTCCCATTAGTGTGTATGGATCAGAGCTGTGTTGCAGACATAGAAATGGCATGTTGAACAGCATAGATCATAGGGGAGCTGAATTTGTATGCTTTAGCACAAATTAGATTGCATTCCTATAATCCTAATAAGCATAAAGATGGATCCAGAGGGATTGTTACAAACCAAACCAGAATAATAAGCTCATCCAGAATTTACCTAATGGACAAAAGGAGAGATGGTTCTCAAATAATGGGGACATCAAATGAGCAAAAAAGCATCTCAGTAAGAAGAAATGTGACCCTTTTCTGGGGTCTGCAGTGGGGCATGGAGGAACTTCACAAATTGTAGCTGTGTTGGAGAGAGATGCCAATGAGTGGGCAGCAGACACTCCCTCTTAAATACAAGAGTCAAGGAAGTACTTTATGTATGGATGAATAATTGCTTTTATGAGGCTGAGTCCTTCATTGGAGCTAATGGAAAATTTGTCACTGACTTCAATGGGATCGGCACTAACCCATAACAAGAAAATAATAATGGTCTTGTCTGCAACATAAAGCCAAAAAAAACCCCAAGCAACCCAAAAAAAAAAAAAAAAAGAACCATCATTCACAGCAGCCAAGAGTCTTCTGCATGGATCTAGGAACACTGTACTTGGTGAATCACTTCTCTGTTAGATAGAGCATTTGTTCTGTTCCTGATTTATCTCCAAGCAAATTTAGACTACTCAAAATCGATTTGCTAGTTATAAATTTTTTCAATGCCTGTGGGCAAACTCCTGGCTTCTGCTGTTTCCTGTTGTTATTTCTGCTGAGCAATTGGTTGCCTCACTCACGTGGTTCTGCTCTCGCTCCCTGCCTGCATGACGCAGAGTTATAAATAGAAGGCTGGTAAAAATCCCAGATATCCATATTTCACAGAGATGGGCTGGCATGGCTCAGAAGTGCTCTGTTACGCTACCGGTTACATGGTAAGGCCCAAAATTCAGAGATTGTTTTTTAGAGTAATTTCAGAGCACCTGTTCTTAAAATGAACTGGGTGCCCATGTTGACAAGTAAAAAAGGAAAGCAAAGCACATAAGCCAGCAGCTAGGAAGACGTCAAAAGGGTTTCCCTAGGAGAGCCGTTGAATCAAGATCCTGCAAAACTCCATTAATGGAAATTATTTTGCTGATAGAGGCTTTTCACAATAGTTTGATTGGATTGGATTGGTATTTAGGAGGAAGAGACCTAAAGAACATTACTGGAAATGATGCTGGGAAGTCTGCTGAGTCTTAAGGCATCCCAGTGTCAGTACATTCTATGGACACTGCTACAGCCCCTCTGGTTATTTTCTGGGTGGGATTTAAGCAGTGGCCTGGAGGGGGATTTTACAGCCCTCATTGCAGGGGGGTGGAACTAGATGACCTCTAAGGGTGCCTTTCAACCCAAACTACTCTGACTACATGATTCTATGTCCTGTTGCAGGAGCAGATCCAATGTTATTGACTGGTGTAAGATGCTCTGTTTAACTGCACAGTCTGTGAGAGTAGCCCAGGTTTATCCTCTGTCTGTTACATACAAGTGAGATGCCATTTCAAACTCCCACAGGTAATCAAGAGGTTTGTCTTACATCAGACTAAGCAGCCCATCTGATGTTGGGGTTAGCAGTGAGCCAGCATGCCTGTATTTGGATCCTTTGTTCTTGCAGAACTTTATATCAGACATTTTTTGGAAATGCTAAGAATTTGCATGCTATTAAAATGCATGTTCTGTTGGGCTTTCCAGTTAATTCTTTCCTTTTTTCCTAACAAGCAGTTTTACCATTGTTCATTTTTTCTTCTATTTAAGCAAAATTTTCAGCCATTCAGCCCCTCTGTTGAGATTTTTTCTTTCATTACTTTATGGCAGATGAAAGTTAAGAGGCCCAATTACTAACTTTTTATGATAGCGCAGAATATTATTAAAGCACTTAAGAGGTTATTAACACCTTTTATGTACCTCTTTATTTAAAAGCCTGCCATATTTAATCATTTTAGCACCATTAAATCGGCATTAACAACAACCCTATGACTTACACTCTGAAATTTCACCATTTGACAACACTAATGCAATAAAACATCTCACAGAAACCTGGAGGCACCAGGTGAACTATAATGCTTACAAAAATTGGCCTTTTTTGTGGCTTTCAACCACAGAGAGGTGCAAGGGGTGCCAGGGACATCCCCACCTCACTGCAGAGGCAGTGCCTGCCGCTGGAGAGCCAGGAGGGAGCCGGTGCAATGCATTTGGCACGGGGAGCCGGGTTGGTGTGGGACCATCTGCCGTGGTGAGAACACAAGGCACTGGCTGGGGTCTCCATGTGCAGAGAAGAAGGAGCTGATCCTAATTCAGCCCTTTCTGGTGTCCGAGCACAAGTTTCAGGTCCTGCTGGTGCCATGTGAGTCCCAGGAACCCTTTTGTTTCCTGGTGGGTGCTGTGGCACATTTGCTGACACCCAGTGTCCATGCCACAGCAAGGGCTGAGGCTTTGAGGGCCCTTAATTCAGTGACTGTCACACTCCCACCTGTGCCTGATGACAGATGAGTGACTTTGGCAGATATACAAGGCAATAGTAGAAAAGCCCTTCATTCCCTGTCCTGCTGGGTCCCCTTGTTTATAGGAGCAGTTACACATCTGCTACTCCCTCTTGTAAAGTTGTAAAATTACATATCCCATGACCCTCCTCTTGGGTCCCTTTCCTTGCTCTTTTCTCACCCCCTTTGCTGCGGAAGGCTGAGGCTGACATACAATCTGCTGGTTAGCAATTATACACTCAATGGCAGCCTCTACCCATTGATTATCAAGAACAAAAAACAACAGTCTCGGAGTGGCTAAGTGGAACCATGTTAATTAAGTCAGAAATATTAATTTTACAACCTCCTGATTATTTCTAACAACCTGCTAAAAGCTAGTGGGACTGGGTGGGTCGGAAAAGCTCTGGCGACAGTGGGACCATTCCAGCTACTGCTTTTCAGCTCACAAGCTGAAACTCCAGGAGCAATATTCAATTCATATGGGACTTTTTCCCAGGAAAACATGGATGAATTGTATTTTCTCTTTAAGGCTTACAAACAGATCCCTTTCCCGTAATCATTATTTTCATAGGTGACCGTTATTGATATGTTTTGGCATTTTAAAGCACATCCTTGAATTTACTCTGGCAATGGCTATACAGCTGAACACAGAATCAGGGAAATCTATTCCATGATTTATCTTCCCAGACTTCAGTAGTATTCCCTTTCTTTGTGATTGTCTAACAGAAAAAAATGGAAAAGATCCCAAAAGCCTGAAGTTTGGAGCCATAAAAGGCCTCCTGAATTATTTTTCAGATGCTGGCACTCAGACAAGTGACTGTGTCAAAAACCCCAACAGGTCTATGTACAAAATATATCAGTCCCATCTGCTGGAAGGATGCCACCACCACTATCAGTAAATTAGTTCCGCCATTTGGGGAGAGTAAATGTCAGTATTTGTAACTCAGGAGGGTCAGGGCATTTTGCTGTTAATGAGGCTGCCTGTCCACAGCCAAATCCCTGCTGTGTACGTGATCCACGGGTTCTTCCCTATTTCCATTGCCCTTGGAGGGATGTATTAATATTCCAGGCCAGGCATGCTTGGGTTTGGTCTGCTGTTTGTCTTACATCTATATCTGCAGCAGTTAAATGCTAGTAGGTCTTCAGGTCTGTTAAACAAATTACGGAAGCCTTTAGACATCATGTGCTGGGCTTTATCCCCCCCAGCCAATATTCACTCAGGCACGAATACAGCTTTCTGCCAATCCTGCTCTCCAGCACAGCCGACTCTCATTAGCTGGAAAGACTGGGTGGGGGGCATGAGTTAGCCATTAGTGTAGGGTTTAACAGCAGTGCCCTGTCCCAGAGGACCACAGAGCTATGTCTTGTTTTCTCCTGTAGGTCTAGTTCCTCTCTCCCCAGGTGTCTCCACTCTCTCTGGAGTTCCCTGCCCCTCCTTCCTGCTTCTCACACACCTTTTATAAGGCTTTTTTTTAGTTGCTGTAGAGCTCCTCGCTGGAAGATTCCTGAGGATAAATGGGCTGAAGCAAGAAAGGGAAATATTTTGGTTTTCAAAACAGCTTAAGTGAGTGCAAATTTTACTGGGACTTGAAATCTTAATTAATTTGGACCTTTTGAGAAACGTCCCCTTGCTGGCCCTTTGCACAGCCAGGGGTTTTCTCAGGCCTCCCACATGGGGTTCCCATGACCTTCTTCCCCTCTGCAGCAGTGTTGGAGCTGGGATGTGTCCTCGGGACTGGGGCCATGGAGCGCCTGCCCACTGTGCTCGCCATGGGGCTGGGGAGAAGAGAGGCTGTGGCTGCCTGCCTGCATGTCTCCTCACTCCTCTCCACGTGCTTCTGCCCGCCGAGGCAGGCGGCTGGAGAGAGGAATGTCTGCGGGGTCCACAGCAGCTCTTGCTGGCGCGGGCAGCAGGTAGGGGCTGTAGCAGCAAAGTGAGTGATCCAGGTGGGTAAGGACTGGGCAGCAAGGGGAGGGAGACTAGAGGTGAGGAGCTGCTATATATTTATATGTATTATGCTGTAAAATACTATTCTTAAAACGGCAAAACCCAGATCCTGCCTATGTGGGAAAGCTTTATCTCTTATATCAATATAGTTGCAGCAACATGTCACTGTGTTGTATTCAATGCTATAGAATAGCTCCCAGGTGGCTCTTCCTGCAAAGTCTTCATTATCAAGAGGTGTAACTTTTATTTTCTTCATGGGCAGATAGCTTATATATGCCAACGCTTTTCCTGTAAAACGTGGTGGCGATGAGCCTCAATACCTAAAGGCAGTGTGGCTAGGTGAAATTATCTGTGGGGCCATTTAGCATTGCACAAGTGAAATTATTTCGTCCCTGTGGTTATTTCAGACTTGCTGTTGCTCTTTACCTGCTGAGTTAACTTTAAAACCTGTCTCAGCACTTGTTCTGCTTGTGCAAATGCACTTCACTGGGACATTCATCCCAGCCCATGTAGCCAAGCCAGCAGAATTTTCTAGTTTAGCCTTTCCTTCATCGGACGAGGGGACCGTCTCCTTGGCAAGCAGAGCTCGGCCATTTGGCTGTGTTTTGCAGAGCATCAGCCCAGGCTGGTGCAGACCCAGGATCATTTATCATTTGGGTGTATGATGGATGAGGTAATGTGAAATGGTGGCTTTGGTCCATTACTGATGGAACCAACTGATCTTATTGGCAGCCTTAGCAGAAAGTCTGGGAGAGGCTCTTCCTGCCCAGTGGCACCTATCCCTCCTTGGAGGAAGCTGCTGTGCTTCAGCAGGGACTGTGAGCAATCAGCCCAGTCACCCTTGACATCTTGCTGCCTCTACTTTCCTGAGCTCTTTCCCACTCTGCCAGGGCTCAGTGGGTGCCCCAGAAGCCCTGCTGCGAGGCCCAAAAGCTGCCTTCCTGGTGACTTATTGCCCAGGACCCCCAGGCAGGTGATGCAGATCCCACAGATTTCCAGCCTGCGATTTGCATGTCTGCTTAGCAGCTGGTCTGCAGTGCTGAGGTATTTGCATTTGTGAGTGTGTCTTTTTTTCCTGCCCCAGATCCCACAGTGAGCTCTGCTCAGAACTCCTCACTTGTGCAGCTCACCTGGTGCTTGCTGCAAATTTGGCATTTCAAGTTACAAGTTAGCCCTGGCTTTTAAGGTCTATTCCAACCCATTTAACTCCTAAGCTTTTTGTGGAGAAAAAACCCAAACAACCAAAAACTAAGATGGGAAATATAAAAGCTGACATCAGCTCCTGTAACTCACAAAGTAAAGGGGAAAGCTACAATAAATTTACAGTCAGAAAAAGAAGAGCTATGCTTTATATAAACTCTCACTTTGATCAAAGGCAGTTTATTATCAAAGGATAATTTTAGGTGGTAGTTATTGATGGAGTATTTTGTACTGTTTTTTTAATTACTACTTTTTTGTTATACAGCATGATTCTTGAGCAGATACTCAAACAAGCAAGATTGGCTTATCATTCCTCTTTAATTCCACATCATGTCACTTTGGAAGGGAAATGGCTTGGTAAAAGCCAGAGAGTTCAGATATGATGCTGGCAGATCGTTATGAAATATTCACAAGACATTTAGTTTAACTTGGTGCTAATTGAACACTGACAGCACAAGTTACTCCTGCCTGCAGCAATAGTCTATCACATTTGGGCAAGTGGCATTCCTTCCCCTTTGACACTCCGCTGGATGGGAGCCGGGACGGAGCACACCCTGGGGCGGGCAGCGTCAGGGATGGGTCCTGCACCCCCCATGCCAGAATCCTCCAACGCTGGTGAAAGTTTATTTGCACAGAGGCTGTAATGAGACTTCAGCTCTCTCTATGAAAACACTGAGTATTACATGAGGTGAATTTAAATTGATATAGATATTTTGGGGTGAAGACACTTGAAAGCAAGACTATTTGCAGATTAGCTAATGTCACTTTTCTGAAGCCTGCTTCAAAAGCCCTGCTTGCCCTGAGGTGAGAGGGTTTCCAGGGCAGTTATGATGTAAGAGTATGTTTCTTTATGGAGACATTAACTTCTTTTTCATTTTTATTTCTATAGCTCAACTGTTTGCTGATATTTGTGAATTTGTTTCGTATTTGTCAGTCGAGCTTCCCTGTGGACATTTAATAACAGGAATTTTCCCACCATTTAATTGTCTCTTATTCTAGAGCCAAGCAGAGTTTGAAACCGAGTAGTAATGCCATCATTTTAGTCATCAGACATGATGTGTGGTCTAAATAGCTTGGATCAAACCTTGGCTCTACCTGGAACCCTCTTCCCATCTGTGACTTGGATGCAGTCATCTGCTTTGGGTGCCTCAGTTTCCCAGCTATGGAGAAAAGCCAAGCTGTTAATCAAGGATTTGCCATCTTCCCATTGGAGGTATTTGCTCCAGGCTTGTCCTGTGCTGTTGGTGCAGGGGGTACACAGAGGGACTGTGCAGGGACAGCTGCCTTGGTTAGCACACACCAGCCATATCTTGTCACTTGTCATAAAGGACTAAGAGATTTTTGCTTGTCGCAACACATAAGAAAAGTTACTCGGAACATTTTTAATCCACTGGGGGAAATCTGCCCCCATCCACCAATTAATTAATGAAACTCTAATTGAATACTGAGGTGACAATGCCTTAGATTACATGAGTTCATTTAGCAAATGGCATGGTGACATTGTGCTCTGATGAGAGCACTAGTGCAACCACCAGAACTGACTAAAGTAGTAGTGGTACAACTAGTCATAACCATCTAAGAGCTCCAGCAGCCCAAAGGAGTGAAGACCCATTGCTCAATGCTTGTACAAATGCAGGGAAGATGGGCATCCCCTTCCCTGTAATCCTTACAGGAAGCTACAAAACATGAGGAAAAACATGAGTAATATTGCACAGGCAGTAGTCACAGCACACACCAGTGCTGAGGCTTTGTTTTTCCCTTTTATACAGAAATCATTGGAAGAGGGGAATGTTAAAAAAGGGTTTGAAGGAGGTAGCTGTGACTTTTTTTCAAAGCTTGGGGTAGGGTGTGGGGCGAAGAATGGTTTCTGAGCTGGGCAGGTGGGACGCAGCAGCAGTTGATGACTTATTGTTGGGGTGATCCCCATTTCACTCCAGTGCCAGGACTGGTAGTAAAGGTGTGTGGAATGGAGATCACCCCAAAGGAGCATCTGTCTGAGGTAGGGAGCACCCATCTGGGAGTGCAGAGAAGAGTGACCAGGTAAATGCAAGCAACCAAGAAAAAGATCTTTTCAGTAGTGTTCTGCTTGGCTATGAGAGGGCAAAGGAAAAGTTCTCAAAGTAAGGAATACAGATGTTTCAATATTATAAAAAAGATAATTAACTACATGAACATCTTGGATGCTCTGGAGAATGAATCTGAAATGCCCAAGCAGAATCTGGATGTAACAGCTGAGCTGAAAGCCCTAGAAACTGAGTATTTCTGCCCTGGAATTTTATACAACACAGCTAATAGCTGTAGATAGCAATCTGCTGTAAAACACACCTTGCTTTCAACAAAACATGATCTTAGACATGTTTTCAGAAGCCAAGGATGTAATAATGGACTAAAAGAGCTCCAGGACTTTCTTTTTGTGAATCTCCCACTCTTGGATTGCTGAATATCGCTCTCCCAGTAATACTGTCCTTGGGAGGACTGAGTAAACTTACAGTCCCCCTGTGTCTGTATAAAACATCCTCACCAGGAGAAGTGGAGGGAGGGATGTGAAATGTCCCATCCTCCATAGAATCCTGCTCCAACTGGCTTCCATAAGCATCACTCTTCAGGAGGAAAAATAAATGAGGCTTTCAAAATTGTTTTACTTGATTCATTTCATTCTGGGCTATAGCAAGGCAAATAGACAGTGGGAGGACTTTACTGATAAAGTTTTTTTTTTTTTCCAAAGCAGAGAATAGCAGAAGATAACACAAAAGCAAATTACTGCATATTTTAAACCCTTGTAGCTAAACATTCCCATTTGGGGCTGCACCAGGTATCTCACAGTGCCAGTGAAAATGGGATACAGATGTTCACTTGTTTGGAGGAAGACACTACAATAATTCATGCCTGCTGCAAATGATAGGAGGCCTCCTGCTTGCAAAGGAATATCCTGATCTTTTTGTCAGTAATAAGAAAATATAGTCTCTGTTCCTGTATTAAGGAAAATAAGGCCTGTAAAATCCGTGAATGAGGGAAGCATGGGGTTTGGGGTTTTTTTTCAGTTTGCAAAATGTAACTTCTGTTGCAGCGACACAGCCTGTGCTGCTGTTAAGTGCTGCCACCAGGATACCAACTTGAGGGTGTCCTCATTCACAGGGGAGTGAATCGGTGTCTGGGATAGGTACATGGAGTGTTAAATACCTGCTGCTAAATGTGTATGAAACAGAGGGCTCACAGAACAGTGGAGGTCTGGGATGTTGTGTTTGAGACTTTTTTTTGTTTTTTTTTTTTTTTTTAACAACTTTAGTTTTGAATACTTGCTTATTTTTGTAAGATGAACTTAGGTGTTTTTAACATGTTATCTCTGATTTTGAACTCACTTATGGCGAAAATAGTCTCCTTGAAGTCCTTGGTAACAATGGTCAGGAATGTGATCTGTACATTTAAATTGACATTATGGAAATGGGAACTGTAGAGCCCCCCAAAACACATTGGGGTGGAATAGGGAGAAAAAAGACCCTAGCCCATCACACTGCAATGTAACAGCAGGGCTGACGCGCAGCTTACCTTCTGTTTTTTCATGTGCAGCAGGTAACTGCAAAACTGGCATCTGTCAGAAGAATTTGTTAGCATACCTGAATACTCGCACCGCTGGTTCCCCCCGTTGTGCTTCTGTAGGGAGAGGTACAAACAGGTTCACGCTTGCTGAATGGCTCCAGGTGGAAGGAATGCATGTACAAATTTGGCAGGTAGAAATTGCACTCTTTAAATTAGACTCTACTTCTTGAAACCTGAGCTCTCTGCTTTCCCTGCCTGCTGTTTTATTTTTCACTTTCTTCTTGCAATGCCCATATTGAAATGAAGATATTTTTTTTTTCTTAATCTTTTTAGTTCACTTTCATGGTGGAGCTGCAACCGAATCCAAAATCACGCTTCTGAGAATCCAGCACCAATGTTGTATGAAAGTTTTAAAGGTGCACACAGTCTTTTCTGTTGCTCCTCTGAATTTTACTTTCTCAGTAATTTTTATGAAGTGGGTTTGGGCTTGACACAACTGGCACAGTTTGGGATGTAATTCTGGTTTATTTGGGTGGTGTTTAACCATTTGCTCACCTTTTTCAAGTTGTAAGTTCACTTTTACCTAAATAATCTCATTTTGAAACAAAAAGCCCTGAAAATCTTTTGATTCAGTAGCACTTAAATGCAGTGCTTTATTTCCCTATTTTTTTCCACGGTTTTTCTTGGCTTAAACCACTCACCAGATTTTTTTCCAATTTAATGAAAAATTTTGGCATTCTGAAATGGCATCTTTTGCAGGACTAAGTATTAACCGAATGTTTTGCCCTTGTACTGTTTACTACACTGAATTTGTCATGTCAGTGCAAATCATGGACAACCTTAGCTAGCCCTATATATCGGGGTAGTGATTTTTCAGTCCTCATCAATATGCAGACCATTCAAAACTTTCCAGGGAAAAGTGTGGATCCCTGTGTTGCAAATTCCAGGCTGCTAACAACTGAATACCTTTTCTCATATCTCTGTGGACTCCTTGAAGTCCCCAGGCCCCCAGAAGTTCACAGAACACAGCTAGAAGCTGCTTCATGTTTGCTCCCACTTGCTCACATAACGTAGTAGTTTAGCAAATACGTGCTGCCCCACTGGTGTTTCTTCAGTGGAAGTAGTCTCAGCCAGAAATAAAGGCAGGGTCTATTCTTTTTCTTCTGTAAGTATGTTCAAAACATGAATTTCCATGAGTTTCCAACATAAGACCTATATCTGCATGGTAAGTAGAGTCACTTTCACTTGCAAATGAGGTTGGATCTGCTAAGAAATCTGCTAATTTGCAATAAAAATAGCATCCATCTTTGCTCTGCAAATATAGCCCACTTGAAAACGGTCCCATTTTCAGAACTGTAGCAGTTTGTAGGATGGGAGAAAGGGGAAGGAGGGAATACCTTGCATTTGAAGTCACTTCATATTTCTCCAGGACTATTTAACATACCTTTAGTCATTACGTTGCCTTTTGCACTGTCACATTAATTTTTACAGCAACAGACTGATATGAACAGTGTGACTGTGCTGCAGAAGCAAGGGAAGCAGGACTGATTGGGAGGGAGAAGGATTTGTTCAGACATAAATATCTCCTGCCATATTGAGGGGAGTTTAAAAAAAAAATGGCCAGCCAAGAAATTGCTTTTTTGTAGGAACGTTCTGTTTCTCTCTCTTATCTTTTTTTTTTCTTTTTTTTTTTTTTTTTTTTTTTTTTTTTTTTTTTTTTTTTTCTTGTGCACTTCAGCATGAGAGACCAAGAACAGGGGGGAACCAAGTGGCTATTCAATGAGTCTAGGATGCTGAATTCAATTGCCCTTTCAGGTAGGTGAAACTGCAAGGAATGGAAGACAAGGAAGGTGAACATGTATGCAGAAGACGGTATTAAATAGGGAGGCCTGGTCATGTAAGGTCTTGTTGGGGAAACTGCTGACTTTCTTGCAGGTTAAATGTTTGAAGGAATTATAGAGTCAGGCTCCAAGAAAATGAGGGCATACATCAAAAAATCAGCACCTCAGCACAGAAACAGGTGAAAATACCAGGTGCAGAGAGGAAATCCAGAAAGCCTTCTATCCCAGTCTTCCTGTACCCAGTGAAGGATGCAGAGACTGCATAGAGAAGAGCAGGTACTGTTGTACCTATAGAGTGTTGCCTACCTGGCCACCACTTTTATTCCTGATATATTCAGTTGCTACGTGCACGTCTCTAGGGCTCCAGACTTTCAGAAACCGCTCATAATACTGCCATATACTCACATACTGCCACAGACTTGGTAGACAAGGGCAGAGCAACTGATGTCATCTACCTGGACTTATGCAAAGCATTTGACACTGTCCCGCACGACATCCTGCTCTCAAAATTGGAAACTCATGGATTCGATGGATGGACCACTCGGTGGATAAGGAGCTGGCTGGACGGCCGCACCCAAAGGGTGGCAGTCAACGGCTCCATGTCCAGGTGGCGGCCAGTAACGAGTGGTGTTCTGCAGGGGTCAGTATTGGGACCAGTGCTATTTAACATCTTTGTTGGAGACATGGACAGTGGGATAGAGTGCACCCTCAGCAAGTTTGCTGATGACACCAAGCTTGGTGGCGCAGTTGACACGCTGGAGGGAAGGGATGCCATCCAGAGGGACCTGGGCAGGCTGGAGAGGTGGGCTCATGCAAATTGCATGAGGTTCAACCAAGCCAAGTGTAGGGTCCTGCACCTGGGATGTGGCAACCCCAGGCACAAATACAGGTTGGGTGGAGAATGGCTGCAGAGCAGCCCTGAGGAGAAGGACTTGGGAGTGCTTGTGGTGAGAAGCTCAACGTGAGCCGGCAGTGCGCGCTGGCAGCCCAGAGAGCCAACCGTGTCCTGGGCTGCATCAGGAGAAGTGTGGCCAGGAGGTCTCGGGAGGTGATTCTGCCCCTCTACTCTGCACTTGTGAGACCCCACCTGGAATACTGTGTCCAGCTTTGGAGTCCTCAACACAGAAAGGACATGGACCGGCTGGAACAGGTGCAGCAGAGGGCCACGAAGATGATCAGAGGGATGGAGCACCTCTCCTATGAAGACAGGCTGAGGGAGCTGGGATTGTTCAGCCTGGAGAAGAGAAGGCTCTGGGGAGACCTTATAGCGGCCTTTCAATACCTGAAGGGTGCCTATAGAAGAGCTGGAGAAGGACTCTTTGCCAGGAAGTGTAATGTTAGGACAAGGGGAAATGGTTTTAAATTGGAAGAAAAAAGATTCAGATTAGATCTCAGGAAGAAATTTTTTACTATGAGGGTGGTGAGACACTGGAACAGGTTGCCCACGGAAGTTGTGGCTGCCCCATCCCTGGAAGTGTTCAAGGCCAGGCTGGATGTGGCCTTGAGCAACCTGCTCTAGTGGGAGGTGTCCCTGCCCATGGTAGGGGGGTTGGAACTCTATGATCTCTGAGGTCCCTTCCAACCCTAACCATTCTATGATTCTATAAGGGCAGGATGAGATAGATTTCCTACTATATAGTTTCCTATCTCACCTGTTGGTGATTTTTCCAGTGAGGAACTCTGTGCTCTGGGGACAAGGAAATGTGTGGCATCAATCTAGGATTTCAGGGTAGCGCAGAAAATGTCAGTAGTATCTTCTAAGGTCACATTTGTAGGACTAAGACCTTCCTCCTTCTAGTATCCAGGTCTGCCTGGTTTGGTGATGCTGCTTTTGGCTTGCTGTGGCCAGCGTGATGACACTCAGTGCAGGCTGGAAACATTCCCTGTGCTCCCATGGCTTTTCCTTTAAGGGAGGGGCTGGGAGATGCCTCAGCTTCTGAGCTGCTGATTTGAGTTCTCTGTTGGCACTATCACTTCTTGAGTATTTTGGGCTAGAGCTTATGGACTGGTGCAAGAAAGTAAGTCTGCCATTAGAGGTGTGAGGAAAAGTCCCAGTATCTGAGCAGAGGTTTTGCCAATAAGGATGGGGGGGTTGCAGCTCTGAATGCCTTATTCCTCCCACTTCTCCTGTGCTAAGGCCAGCTGTGATGGGTCACACTGTGCTTCACACAGTGTCTGAGCCTTGAACTGAGGTTTCCACTTGGTATGTCCAAGTACCTGACACCAAAAACCTTGGGTGGAAACTTGGGCAAGGCTCTTGAAAGAACTGCTAATTGCATACTCATAATGGTACACAGAGTACTTGAGAGAAGGCCTTAATTTCTACTGTGGTTGATTTGAAAATGTACCTCTGGCCATGTACAGCAGCATCTGTCCCCAGTCTCTGAAGAGCATGTATTATGAGGAGCTTTTTGGCCTTATTTCTCTGAGAAAGAACCACTAATTTCTTCAGTTTGAGCATATCATTATTTTTTTAACAAAAGAATATGATACAGCTCTATATACCAGTTGGAAACAACGTGATTTGTGTCATGAATACTAATATGCATTTGACAGTATCCTGGAAATTCAACACATTTTGAAGAGTATTAACAAGAGCTGTAGGAACCATACTTAAAATCTTCTCCTACTTTTTTATCAATTAAAAGAAAAGGAAGCTGGTGAGAGTCTGTATTTGTATCCAAAACAAATATGGCTTGGGTCACGGCAAGACTTCTGCACGCCGTGCTAGACTTGGGTCTACAGCACATTCATTGATTTTTGTCTCCATGAATCACCCTAAAGCTATAGGCAACAAAAGCTGAAGCTATGTAGATGTGATTTCTACTTCATTTGTTGTTCATTAGAAAGATTTTCTTTCTTTTATTTGCTGCACCCCTGCTGCTGTGTGTTCATTAGGAGAATGGAATGTATTCTAAATATTTCCTAGCTCTGGCAGGGCAGATGGTGGAAAGTAATTTCCCAAACTCTTCTGGAAAAGGGGGGGAAAAAACCCACCCAAATAACTCCAAGCCACCCCCTGCACACCAGAAGAATCTGGTATTTCTGAGTGCAGATGTTCTGTATGTGTTCTGTCTCTTTGGTTCTACAGTGCTGCGTGTCAGAGCAGTGGGAAGTGTATGAATGGGAATGTATCACATTACATGTGGGATGTTAGCAAGGCTGGGATTTTTTTCACAGGAAACTGCATTTGCAAAGAGCACACAGAAACATGCAGTATCCTAAAAGATGTGTGTGAAGGAGTGAGTGAGATCAATTTCCCTCAATCTTCTGGGCAACCCAATGCCTAAGGTAACCCCAGGGAGGGAAGCCAGAGTCTGGGCCATGCTCCAGTTTCTCTGTCCAGCCCTGCACAGAGGCATGAGGCAAACTGGAAGCTCCTCAGACGTGCTGTCCCCATTCCCTGCCCTTCACTGGCGCGGGCAGAAGGATGTCCAAGTGCACAGACAATGGTGGAGGAAGCAGCTCTGGCTGTTTCCCTTCTGCTCCCTGGGGAGTTGGGGGAGCACACCAGCCAGGGCCAGATTTAGCTCTTGGATCTACATGAAACATCTCTGTGCCGACTGCTCCCTTCCTTTGTGCTTAGCCTCTTGCCACGGGAGTGGAAGTTGCACACATACACAAGGGGAACAAAAAAGCCGAGTCAATATGCAGCAGGCAGAGCCGGGAACACAATGCGCACAATGCGGGGGAAACAAAGTGCGGGGCTGTATTGACTGCCTTCCCGGTGGCATTCACCCCTCATGATTGGAGCCGGTTTCCTCTTTTCATGAGCCTCTTGACCTGCAGATCCCTCTTGTTGGCAGACAGACCCCAAAGTCCTGTGGCTGGATCCTTATTCCTCTTCAGATCAAACCAGCAAAATACTTTGGACACAGAGCCTGAACTGTGTGTTTGCATCAAGGCCTTGAGCTCCTTGGCGCTGACACCTGTGGCTCCTGTTTGTTTTCCAGCCCTGAGGACAGCAATGGTGCTCTCTAAGTCAATACAAACATACTAAGAGAGGCTTGAGGCAGCGCAGCAGAGCTTACCAAGTGCTGCAGTCCCTGGGGCTGTGCCATGCTCTGGCACGTGGAAGGTGCCTCTGGCACTGATCTGGGGCCAGCACCCCCAAAACCTGGCAGAACAAGGAACTTCCTCAAAAGAAGGGCATCAGTTGCCCTGTCTGTACCACCCAACTTTGCAGGGAGGCACTTTGGTAGCTGCTGTAAAACCTCATCAGATGTTCAAAGCCTGCAATTAGTGACAGATCGTCAGTCCCACTCTTTCTGCAGGCTCTCTGGCATTGCAGAGTGCGTGGGTGCAGGTGGAGGTGTTGGTTCATTTCACTTGGTTGATTTCCACAGCTGGGCCTTGGGGTGCAGGTGTATGAACAAGCGGTTGGAAAGGCAGGGAGAAGGGGAGTCCTCCCCGAATCTGTGTGCAGCTTTCGGGCAGCTCTGTCCCCTGGCACCCAACCTTTCTGTGGGCACAGTGAAGCATTGGTGCAGTCACGCCGGGCGCATTGTGCAACAGCTTTGCGGAAACAGGGTTGTGAAACGGATGCTTTCTGTAGCCGCTGTGACCTTAAAACCCATTGCTTGGTCACCCAGCGGAAAAAATCAGAGTTCGTTCTGAAGAGCCAAATGCCGGTGCCGGAGCACCGTCTGTGTCACTGCCTCTGGGAGGCATTAAACTCGTCTCCATCAGCTATGGCCAGTAGCCTTCAGAGATGAGCAGTGGCTATAATTGATTCATCAAGACTCCTGTTCATTTGTTTTTGCTTAATTGTAGCAATATATTTGATTCCCAGTTATTATACTCTTGGAGTCAATCTTCCTTTAGGGAATTTACAGTGTAGCCTACGTATGTGTAAAAAAATTTATGACAATCATGTTTTTAATTACAATGCATACGATAATATCAAAAGGAGAGAGGGGGAGGAAGGGAGGGAACCCAAACTAAGTTTTTAATTGTTTTAATAGTGAGATTTGGTTCAGTGAGAACAGGGCATATTGGTTTCCTTGGAAACACTGGCGATGTATTAACTGTATAAAATCTAGCATAAAAGATTTGTGAAAGTGAAGCTTCTAGGTTTTAACTGATATTATAACTCTTTTCATTTGGAAAATCAGATTCATACGTGGCCCCTGGATTCCCAAAAAAGTGTATTTTTTGTCTTCTCTCTTAAGACTTAGAATTAATAATTTCACAGATTATCAGAATCATTAGAAATATAAAGCTGCAATAACAACAACAATAAAAAAAGCCCTTCAAAAATTCAGTATCCCTGATTCATACGATTTAATTAGATGTGCCTGTAAGTTCTCTTTGTGCCAAGCAGTACCAGGCTCAGGCAAGACTCCACGTGATTTGAGGAAAGTACAAAAATTTGGCTTTTTAGATGTTCCAATAAAACTAGAGATGATTGGTAACAGACAGGGAATGGAGATTGCGGTCAGTCCGTTACACGCTGTCTCTGCTGCTCCTTCCTCCTCAAGGGGAGGGCTCCTGGTGCTCTTCCCCGCTCCTTCTTGGGCTTCTCTGTCTCTATGAGGGCGCAGGTCCTGCCAGTAGCCTGCTCCGGCATGGGCTATCCATGGGGTCACAGTCATCTACCTGCTCCACCCTGGACTTCCATGAGCTGCAGGGGTGTATTTGCTCCACCATGGACTTCCATGAGCTGCAGGGGACAGCCTGCCTCACCGTGGTCTTCACCACAGGCTGCAGTGGAATCTCTACTCCGGTACCTGGAGCACCTCCTCCCCTCCGTCTCTACTGACCTTGGTTTTCTATATAGTTGTTTCTCTCACTCCTTTCTCCTTGCTGTTGTCACGCATGTTTTCTCCCCTCTCCTTAAACATGTTCTCCCAGAGGTGCTGCCACTGTCACTGATGTGCTCAGCCTTGCCCAGCATTGGGTCCTACTTGCCGGTGGCATTGGCTCTATCAGACACAGGGGAAGCTTCTGGCAGCTTCTCACAGAAGCCACCTCTGTAGCCACCCTCACCCTGCTACCAAACCCTTGCCACACAAACCCAATACATGGAGTCTTCCATACCTCTATTTTTCCTGGCGTAGGTCTTAGGAAACAAGAGTACCCCCAGACAGCCTCATCCCACAGTTCTGGGGGTACAAACACCCTAAAGCACCACAGGAGATCAAATGTATATTTTAAGGTTGTTATTTAAAGTTAAAATATTTTCTTTTCATTCTCTTTGAAAGTCAGGGTCTCAAATTACCTATTTTGTCTCTTTCATGTTGGAAAACAAAGACTTGTGAGCAGGGATTTAGCTCTGCAGTCAAGTGGGATTGAAACAACCAATTTTAATATCTGTGATTCCCCTCTGAGCCTAAACTGTGATGATACAGTGTATCTGGGGATCAAGTACTGCAGAAACTCTCTCTGTTAAACAAAAGGAGGGGGAAAAAAAGACTGCAGTTAAAGTACCAGATGTAGGATTTTGGACTATCAGAGAAGAGAATGGATGGTATGGTTTTAACATGTAAGACTAGTCATTCAGTTGAAATCATTTCAGCAGCTGAGCAAATAGACTTATGGAAAAGGCATTTATGGGAGCATTTGTGTTCCAGGATCCCCCCTCTTTCCTAGTCCTCCTGTTTGTTTCTTTTTCTGTCTCTTTGGTGTTGAAGCTTCCCAGTTAACAGGTTTACTAGCTAGCGATGATGTCAAACGTGCAGCCAGGCCCCCGGTGCGGTGAGTTCAGCAGCGCCTTGCCCGCGAGCCTGGGCCGGGGGTCGGCTCAGCTGTGCCCGTGCCCACTGCCGGGCGCCGCAGGGCCCACCTCGGCCCGCACCGCGCACTCCCCGCAGCAGCCCCGCCACCTCCCAGGACGTTCTTGGTGGGTGTTTTCCCGGGTGCTGCGGAGAGGCGCGTCGAGGGTGTGAAGCAACTGAGATCCGAAGGAAGGCGGGGGTGTGGTGCTGGCGGCGCGGCCGCCGCTGGGCGCGGGCCGGGACACCGTTGGGCCCCGTGCAGGGAGCGGGCGAGTTCACGGGAACAGGCCAGGCCCAGCCGCGGGTCTAGAGCGCCTGACCGACGAGGCGGTGGGCCGGTGCCCGGCCTAGGACCTCCAGACCGACACGCGCGGGCCCCTCGGCGCACGCTACCATCGGGCCTGGCCCTTTAAGGCGGCTGCGCCTTTGTCGTGGGCCCGGGTCACGGCGCGGTCACGGCCCCGCCCCACGTGGAGCTGGAGCCCACGCGGCCGTGCGCGCCCCGCCTCCCTCCGCTGATTGGCTGTCCCGCGGCTGGGTTTTCCCGCCTCTGATTGGCTGAGCCGTCGCGTCCTTTACAGGCGAGGGGCGGGACAACGCCACTCTGTGACACCGGGCACCGCCCACGGGGCTTTAAAGGGGCAGAGCCGTTGCTTTTCACCCCCCCTGGCCTCCATCTCAGCGCATTTTGCTCGATTCCGCCCGGTTCCCGGTGCACGCCGCGGGCGTGGTCACGTGTGCGTCCGTGGGTGCGCGTGGCATCCCGTACTGGCGAAGAGACCCGCGCAGCTGCCGCTGCTCGGCGCGGAGCCGCGGGGGTGCCCGGTGCAGCGGGCGGGGGGGTCGTGGCTGTTTGGTGTTTGTGCGTTTGAAGCCACCCCCGGGCCGTGCCGTGTCACTGCGGGCCCTGGCGCCGCAACGTGGCGCGTTTCCAGCGGGGGAGCGGGTTCGGACGGTGGATTCCTGTTGCCGGTGGCTCCCGCGAGGTGTGAGGCAGGTGGAGTCTGTCCGGGGACACCATCTAGGGCTGTACCGGGCCCCCAGTGACGCAGAATGGGCTGGAATAACAGTTCTGGTGCCTTCGGTTAAAATCTTTATCACAAATACTCATGGACTTTTCAACCCTCCCGTTTGGGGACAAAAACCCCTAAACGGGGCCCAGTGCAGCCCTGCTCATAGCTGCCGGGAAGCACCCGGGGGGACAGCTGGGAGATGCCCGGGGTGGTGACGGCAGCTCCTGCCCAGGGTCACCCTGGAGGGAGCAGGCTGGGGGGAGAGGGCAGGAGATTTTGGGGCCTTCTGGGTGGAGTGTTGGTTGAGGCAGGTTATTGACTCTTAGCAAATGGGTTGAAGTCTCAGAACCAAAATGCTGCTGCTGTTCCAAATAAGGATGAGGGCTTGTCTGCTGAAGACTTAATTCAAACTATCTGGTAGACTTTAATCACACCTGAGACACTTAAAAGGCAGTTGAGTCCTTAGCTAAAACTGGTGAGCATCCACATCCCTGCGCGGCATTGTTCTCCTGTTGTGGCAGAGATTGTTCCAATTGTCAGGAGAAAACTCCCGTTTCTGGTATCAAACAGGTTTAAAAAATACACTTAATTTAAGAGGTTAGTCACCAGAAAGTGGAAAACATGTCTGGAATTATTAGAAATAAGTCTTGCTTGAAAATAAATACAGAATTATTCACCATGGTAACTATTGCCCTATTGCGTTCGTGCATATCGATTTAACATTAATCCAAAGATTAATGCTGTGAAATATTTGGTCTTTTTAATGGACAACTGTTAGTTAACAAAGCTTTGGGGACTTGTGGAGTTTTTTGTTTTGTTTTTCCTTAGATCGCCTCAACCACTTTTGGAAGAAAATGATGTGACTCTTAGGATTACTTGTCTCTCACATGGATCTCTCTTTCCAATTACATTTTATGAATTTACCCGTAGTGCTGCACTATAATGATTATGTGAGGTCGTTTGAATCTTTAACTAATGCTGAAGTGTTGCAGTGAGGAATAAAAGGAAAGATTGAATTGTGACTGCACAGGCAAGTGCCTGACTTCTCATCTGGCCACGAGGGAAAGAAATTACATTATAGTCTAAAACCAGCCAGAGCAGACTGAAGTGTCCACGTCGTTCAATTTGTTCAGTTCCTCAGGTATTGCTGAAGCTCCTGGGTGGGCCCTGGTCACCCTGAAATTCTGTGGCAAAACCAGGAAGCGAAGGGAGATCTGGCAGTGCCAAAGTCGTCCTGTAGTCATCGGAGGTGTCTCCAGGGAGAATATAAAAAGCAGCTTAAAAAAGGTGATCAGTGACAAAATACAGGAGCCAAAATCAACAAAAGTGTATTCTGGGAGTATCCTGCCAGCTGAGCTGTACTTGCTGCTGGTAGAGAAGAAACTGACAAACAGCAGTGGGCTGGAGGGTGGATAGCGTTATTACAAAGAAGAGGGTGAAGCATTTAAGTTAGCTGATGTACTTTTAATTTTTACAAGCCCATCTGGGATGACTTTAATCATTTGTTCTCAAATCATGCTGGAAAAATGCTGATTGTTCTTAAAGCCACATGAGTCGTTCAGATGAAATTGGGATGGTGGTGAACAGTGCATTTTTAAACCAGCATCAACTTGCAAACAGTTTTTTTTTCTTTTTTTTTTTTTAAGGAAGGTTATGGAGATGTGTGAACTTGCAACAGCCTGCACCTGAAACTGGAGCCTTTATCCACCAAAGCAAACTCGTAACCTACCCCAGAAGAAGCTGCTGATTCACGGGGCGAGGGTGGACGCTCTTCCATGGCTGAGACACAACTGGGTGCCCAGCCCGGGCCTGCATGGCCATTGCTGCTGTTGGGCTCTGACAGACGCCTCCACTGAGGCTGCCTCTGCCCCAGTGCCTGTCCTGCCCACCCTGTGCCCCCCGTACCTGACCCACAGGTGATGCTGTGCCCAATAGCAAGAGGCAAAGCCACCTGTGCTGCTGCAAAGAGTGCAGAGACTGTCACCCTGGTCAAGGGCCCAGCCACAGAAGAATAAGCTGCATTTATTTGCTTGAAGAGCATTTAGGGATGTACCATGTCTTAAAATACAAGAATTCTGAATTAAACATGAACTATGGCTGTCCCGGTGCAGCCAAGGAGCCTGGGGACTGGCAGCAGTGGCAGGGCGGCTGCCAGCTGTTATCTCGGGCGACAGGAGGAAGCATGTAGTGTTCACTGTGACTCATTTATGGTGGTGTTTGCAGTGCAAAGCACTGTTAGTGGCAAGCTGGTGGGCTCACCTGAGCTTACAGCAACCTTTTCTGACCAGTAGGGCAAGGTCCATTGGAAGAGAGTCTGTAATATTCAGCTGCCAAGTGTCTCAAAAAGAAAAATGTAGATTTCCAGCTAAATAATAATAAAAGTGGGTTGATTGATAAAGCTATCTGAACTGGCATTTGCCTCCAGAGTTTTGATTGTGCGTGTGCCTTGTTTCAACTTTTGGGCTGGCCTTTCTGGGGGTTGTGGGCTCCCACTCGCCCAGGCCCATGTCCCTGTAACGGGTAATGTTGCTCCATATTTTCATGGAGCATTTCTAGAAATTTGCCTGGCACAAAAGAAACTGAGACTCCGGGACCAACCTGAAGGAACAGGCCAGAAGGCAGGTAAGAATTACTCCTCCTGCGCTACCGATGAGGAAACTGAGGCTGGGATCAAAATATATATATATAAAAAAAAAGGGGGTCTGGAAATGCTTGATTTCCAGTTCTAGTGTAGATGTTTTTTTCAAGGTAATTGTCCCTCCTCTCCCAGGCCTGTGTACTACCCCCATGGCCCACTGCGTTTGGGGAACGGCAATAACTCAGGTCTGCTCAGCCCTGGGAGCACAAACTTCTCAAAGCTCGTTTCTGTCAGTGCCGCAAGATCCTCTTCCATGTTTCATTTAGATTAATAACTGTTGGGAGTTCCCATCTGTTGGGTGGCAAAGAGTAAACAATTAAACAACCTGGCAATTCCTTGTTCCTTCTCTCTGGGCATTTTCATAGGACTGGATGGGGCCACAGGAGTAAAGGCAGGCGTGTATTTAACATTAGTTTGTAAGCGGTCATGTACAAGTTCCGTTTTTTGGGGGAAAATAAAGGCAGCACACCTTATTAGTGAGTGCTAGCATGACTGGCCCTGCCTCTTGACACCATCCATCCTGTGTGGTTTCTACAGCTCTGTGCGTTTTGGGTTGGTTTTGGTTCACCCCTCTCGGTGCAATCTCCCCGGCAGCATCTCTCAGGAGCACTGGCCGTGCTGGTGACTCCAGATCCTTCCAAGTCCCAAATCAGAGCTATCAAGAATTATGGGAAAATACGCTTTCTTAGAAGGTCACTGAAGCTGTCTTTATCTCCCAGTAACAGGATTCACCGAGTATTACACCAGCTACTTTACACCACTACGGTTAAGCTTGGTTAAGCATTTTTCAGTATAAACCTCAGTTTTCACAGGTTTATTTCCCAGGAAAAAAAAAAAAAAATCTGTCTCGACTAAGACTTGGCACATTGAGCACTTGGGGAAGAGACCGGGTTTTTTCCTTTTACCTGACTAGAAAGTGAGCAGGGTCGCTCCATTTTAAAGTGGGCGATTTGGAACAGAAATGGGAAATAGTTTCTGCGGTTTGCAGAGGCGGTGGCACTGGGGCTGACGGTGGAGCCTGCACCGGGCTCACCCGGGGCCGAACCGGCACCTGCAGGTCGTGTCGCCCCCTTCCTCCCCTCCCGCCCCCACCCATTTCTTTTCCAGTCTTTCCCGTTTATTTCCGAAATGCCGCACCTGGGCACGCTCCGTGCAAAGAAAGCCCGAAGCTCCGCGGCTCTTGTGCCGTGGCGGCGGGGGGCGGCCGCCGCCAGCCGGGGCGGGG
>NW_015090780.1:5749337-5880325 GCF_001431845.1 Calidris pugnax
CCCCCCCCCCCCCCCCCCCCCCCCCCCCCCCCCGCGTCCTCCCGGCATCGCTCTGTGAAATCCTGGCTCGTCCCCGCCTCGGCTCCGTCGCCACCCGCATCTCGCCCCTTGAGCCCCCGCGATGCTCCCGCCGGTGCGGCCGCCCCTGCACCGCGGCCCCCCGCCCAGCGGGGGGATGCTGGGGGGCACCGGCTGCGGGGTCCTCTGGGGCTCTCCACGAGCCCCCTGTAAATCCCCCCTCCTCGCTTTGCCGGGGGTGGGGGAGCGCTGCGGTTCCGGCATCCGAGTAGGGCTTATCTTTGGGAACCTGTTCCACCCTGCCTCCAGCCCCTGGGGGCTTCTTGTTAGGAAGGGCTGTTTGCCTTTTTTTAATAACAATTTTCAGCCCTAACGGAGTAGCAGTGACTTCAGTGCCTGACCTAAATATCCACTACTTTTCTGTTTGCTCTTTCCCTCTTAGAAATGAGGTGCATGGAGGTGAGAGCGAAAGAGAATTTTTGCTGAGGAAGGAGAAATCAGTTGGTTTCTCTCGCAATTTAAAGTGAATTGTATTTTCTATTAAGGGAAGATTTTCAAGGCATCTCTGGCTGGGTGGGTTGTCGGGACTATGCCCCACTCAACGTCTTGTTCTGTGCCACGAAATCTAAACCCTAGACAGACTAATGCAAAATGGCCCAGAATGAAAACTTGGGAAAGAGTCTTGATTTTGCATATATTCCTGGCACTGCGACGGGGCAGGCTCGCACTCGGTGTGTGTAGGGGAAAGTCAGCTGAGCTGTGCCTGTTTCTGCTAGCAAAGGATTTGCCCCATTACTTCCAGTGGGGCTGCAGAGCAGTATTTTAGAGCCAGCATCTGTCCCTTGGTATTTTGGATGGCTTTTGTCCAGTGTCATCTGCTTTTGCCTTCTTCAGTTTCATCGTTGTTAATTCAGGTGGCTGAAGTCCTGGGGAAGGTCTGTAAGCATTTGTATAACGAGTACTAAAATGTGTTCATTCTGAATTTTAGCATAAACCATACCCTTTGTCCTGTATGCACATTTAATCTTGATTTAATCTCATTCGTGTTCAGACAAAACTAAGCTGGATTTGCCTGATTTTATTAACACTACCAGTACTGAATAGACCATTATTCTTTCCTGACTTTAACAGGCTGGGCTAGATGTGCATACCAATAGCAGTGTATAAATAATGAAGATACAGTTCTTTTTTGTGTCAGCCAGTTGGTGAACATAAACCGTGTCCCACAGAATTGCAAGGATGAGAGACTTCACTTTGTGTCTGATCAAGGCTCATGGTTATGATAAAAGTTGTGAATTAAAATGTGTAATGTCTTTTGAAGAAAAAGCTTCTCGTTCAGTCTAATTCTTGGCATGAGGTTTTGTTGGAACAACTCAAGCTTTCAATTTAATTCCTTGTCTTCTTAGAAATAGCATGTTTTGTAGTTTCTTTCCACTTTTTTTCAGCATATGAAAGGCTTGGTAGGAGGCAGGTGCCAGTTATGGATGGGGGGGAGTGAGAGGCTGGAGGCAGTGAGGTTCACTGGGGGACACCTCGTCCAGAGTTGGACTGGTGTTGTGGGAGCCTTGTGCCTGACGCCATGTGGCCCCTGCGGTCCTTCCCTGGCTTGTCCGCTGCCAGTGCTGCGCCTGTACCCCCTCTCAGCACTGGGGTCCCAACACACAGGTGCTGACTTCCCATTACCTCCCGGGAGCATTGGATCGAGCTCCCTTAATGCTTGCCTTCCTTATTTCATTTTCGGCTAGGTTTCTTTATCACTGATTGGTTTATTTCCCACCGACCGCGGGCAGCATTAGCTCACCTCTGCTACGGGAGGGCTTTGGTTACGCTGCAGGGGATGTTACCCGATCGCTTCCTCCACCTGGTTTCAGTGGAAAGGATGGCATTGAGTGTCCCCAAGGTAAATTCATTTTACAGCTTTTTCCCCCCCCTCCAGTGGCTTGATTTTATTTATCTTTCTAATATGACTTTGAGGGAACCTCAGAACAGTTACCACCAGATGCTATTTAATTTTCTAGCCCAAAGTTACCATGCAGGAATGCTTCAGTAAAGTGTCATAACTGTAAACTCTTCTAATTTAACCCTCTAATTAGGCTAACTGTACAACTGGTCCCCAAAAATATTTCTTTGCAGGCTTTATTCCATATGCCAGGCTGCGGCGCCGCGATGGAGGAAGCAGCTGGTTTCCGTGTGTGACGCTCCCAGATTAGGATTATAAAAGGGTTTTTTGGGGGTTGGGTCATGCAGTCTCGCCCCCTGGGGTGGTAGTGCCGATATGCCGGGCAGCGCTAAGCAGCCAGACATCTGCGGCAATGGTCTCTAATTGCTCCGGCTGGGCGAAAGAGGTCAGGGGTGATTGTCGTGGCGGAAGAGCCTGTAAGTAACTAATTATTTGGTGCAGGGAGCGGAGCGGGGCTGTGTGCCTGGTTTCCCCGCTTGCTGGCCCGGGGCAGCTGGGCTCCTGTCGCGGGCTGGGTCGGTGCCAACCACAGCGCCTGCTGCCCGCTCCCGCCGGCACCGCCGCCTCACGCCCGCCTTGCCCTTGCAGGGGCTTCTCCCCGGGCTCTGGGCACTGAGGATGGGGACCCTGCCTCTGCCAGGCACCGTGTGTCCCTGCAAGGGGGTGATGCGGGGCACGAGGGCAGGTGGCCCTCAGCAGCAGCTCCGCGCACGGTAACGGCGGATGAAGTGGCGGGGAGGCGCCGTTACACCGAGGCGAGGCGGGGGGGTGCGGAGGTGCCGTTACACCGAGGCGAGGCGGGGGGGCTGTTCCTGCAGCCGGCAGAAGTTCTCGAGGCTGGTGTCGCAGCAGCGTCCCTGGGCTGGGACAAGCAAGCCGTGAGAGCGAGCGTCTATCCGAGCAAGGACTTCTAGGTTTTCGCATTTTTTGGTTTAATAACAAACCAAACACAGGTGGCTCAACCAGGGATCACCTCTCCTTTCCACTTCAGACTGCTTTTTTGGCAAATGTTTCTTTCTTGACACTGTGTCAATGGCAGTGGCTTCTTCCAGGGCAGAGGTAGTTCTTGACTCCCCTCCAGGTTTTCCTCCAGGAAGTAGGGACACAGAGGGAAGCCAGGGAGTCTTTGCACAGAGTACATCCAGTTTATGGCATCTTTGCTTGACTTCAGCCACACCGGGGAGGTCCCTGTGTGTGGCTCTGGCCGTGGCTCTGTGACAAGTGCTGCTTCTTGCCACAATCAGCGTCCCAAGGTATTACCCAGGAGGAGCAGAGCATGCGTGGCTTTTGCTTATGCTGGCCTGAGGACTGTCTATGTGTGCCCTTGGCCATTCTGGGGACCCTTGCAGTCTGCGGTCCCAGCTCTGTGGGTCCCACCTCTCATACTCAGGGCAGCAGGGGAAGTCCTAATTCCCTAAGGGTCATAAAATTACAGTTTATTTTGTGCCCTCAGGCAGCGATTTTAATCTGAGTGTTTTATACTCAGTGTTCAATGGGAGAATGAAAAGACACAGAGGAGGAAATGGGAGGAAAATAGTGAAACTTGTTTCTTTCCTCTGGGTGAACACCTGGATTGCATTGTGCTGCACAGCAGGACCGGCACACACATATGGCATCAGAGGTGATCCTATAGAATTGGAGGTGATCATATATAATGCAAAGCGGAGACAAGACATGGCTAATTCTTCTTTTTCAGTCGGTGTCAGGATATATTCAGAGGAGGATGTTTGACCTTCTGCCATGAAGACATCCTCTGCCCCCTGAATAGGCCTTTGATTTGCAGTCATTTTATTTAGTAATATGTTTTCAGACCTGGTTGTGAGAGGTCCAGCACTGAAGTGTGTGTGGGAAATAGCAAGCATATCCCTGTCCTTAAAGCCAGGGATTCCCAAGGTATGGGCTGGGGTCACCTGTAAATTTTCAGGATATTGAATTAGCTGAACTACATATGCTTCCTTTGCAGACGGAGAGAAGAGTAGCAACAAATGTATGTTCTTACTTATTTTTATTGGCTGTTGCTCACCAAATATACTAATATTTTTAGATTTCCCAGGCTGAGAGTTGGTGGCTAGATAAATCCAGTTTTAGAATGAATTTGTAAACCTAAATTATAAATGGATAGACATGAGAAGACCTTTCCAAGGGAAGTACCAAAATGCACGGTGTCACTAATAGACAGTAAGTACAATCCAGCTTCTTTCCTGAGTAACTCATTGTACAGTCATGTCTGTTGGGCTAGTTTCAGGTAATAGCAACCGTCAGAATTTGGTAACCCTAATTGGCTCAAAAAGGTCATTTATTTGCAATGGTGTTTCATGTAAAAACTGACTACCAGTTTGCTTCCTGGAAAGAAATCCCATCCATGGTGTGTTGTTTGTCTTACCCGATCCTTGAAGTTCTCCGATATGTGATGCATCTGTTGTTGGCATGTTTCATCAAAGTAATAAAGCCTGGCTGGAAAGCTTGCGAGGAGAGAGGTACAAGGGCCACTTTGCTGCAATTAAGTGGAAACTTGGCTCACACCGTGAGCACACTCCCAGACATCCGTAAAGAAATCACTAATGTCAACAGGGATGTTTTATGTGGTGGTCTTCCCATCTGTGTGGCTAAATTGCTGGGTGGTTATTTTATAATTACTTTGGGTGGTAGAAGGTAGGTCACTTGGGCAGATCCCAGGTGAGGAAACACATCAGAGACCTGCTCTGTCCACGAGCAGCGTGGCCGAGTCCGGCCCCGCTGAGGAGCAGGGGGGATTTCAGTACGAGGCTTCCCTCCATGAGAGCAGGACCCGACCCATCATCTCTGTCCTTCAGAGCTGATGGTGCAGGGCTGCTGCTTCCTTGCTGCACTGGATGTAGTGGTGGTCTTGGAGGTCCCTGAGGAGCGATGGGCGAGCGCAGCGGAGCAATGCCAGCAGTCGTGGCAATGCCAGCACTGGGCACCATGCCGCTGTGGCAGGAGTGGCCGCGCCTGAGCTGCCGGCAACGCGGTGGCCGTAGGTGTCTGCACCTCGGAGAGCTGATGAATTGTCAGTACTTGAAAAATTATAGGGGTGCTGTCTGTGTGTGTATACAGGTATAAACACATTTGGGAAAGTTAATTGATTTAGTAATACGGGAAAGTAGTTCAAAATGAACTGGTTAATAAAGTAGTTGGTAACCAGAGAAAGGAGTTGTGGAGTTTGGGTTTTTTTGGGTTGGGTTGGGTTTTTATGTTTATTTGGTTGGGTTTTTTGTTTTGTTTTGCTTTGCTTTGCTTTGTTTTTTAAAGCAGATAAATTTCAGCTGTAAGAGTTTATAATCCAAATCAGTGGATTTGGGGAGCCATTGAGAGTAAAGAGAGCTTTGATGATTTGGCAAGGAATACATTGTCTAAGGCAGCACTTTGATCTGCGTTTTAAATGCCTCTTTGTAATGACAGTTTCACAATTTCTTTTCTCGTTTTAAGTCAGTTTTGCAGAGGTATGTTTCTAGAGAAAATAGTAACAGCACACATTATTCTTGCTGGTTTAGGAGCCAGCTAGAACTTGTAGTTCATCCCAGATCTTTTGCCTACTATGGTAATTTTATGATTACACCAAAAAGGAAATTAGTAGAGATGTTAAATATTATCAAAGCTTTGCAAATCTTTTGAAATATCTCCAGTGTGAAACCTAAAATTGCATTAGCATTTTTGTTGTGGTATGTTGTACAGTGTTTACCTAAGTATCCACCTAGGATTGCAAGTTCCTGATTTTTTTTTTTTTTTCCTTCCAAAGGACACATTACTGTTTAGCACATGCATCCTTTATTCTGGCTGAAGACCTTGATTCTAGTGACTTGATTCTAGCTCCCTAAAGACAACCCGCTGCAGTGATGCTATTGGCAAGCTCCCTAAAGACAACCCGCTGCAGTGATGCTATTGGGAACCTTTTTCTACCCCTTCTGTCTACAGCACAGATAAACTCTCGGAGGGAGGAGGTTGTTGTCACCTACGTGTTCTTGTACAAGACAGCTTGCTGCGTTACTTTATGTAGTATGGGTAGAGTAGGAGAGAGAGTAGGAATTGGGAATTTTTATTAAGGTTTTCCTTTAAATCTTGCATAGCATCTTTCCTTCCTGCAACTAGTATGGGGCAGAGTTTATACCTCTCTTGGAAAATCGGCAGCCTTAAGGGACAAATAGGCAGGTTTTTCCAAATTGATTTAGGACTGTGTGGTAGCTCTTCAAGTGCTGTTTGTGACCTCTGCTGAGCTGTAACTCTAAGCTGTACCTGGCTGGCAGTTCTGTGCTTGTGGACCAGGTTCAGCTGGTGTGCAGAAGAGGGCACACGTCATGTGCAAGCTAAATTAACCCGTTAGGTTGGGTCGGCAGTGACGTGTACAGGGTAGCATCACAGGAAGGCCTTAGGCAAATAGCATCATGTATACATTTAACTTGCAACCTTTTCCAAAATGTCAGTGACTTTGTTCAGTTGGACTTTACCACTATTATTCTGCACATCTCTGTGGTACGGGATGCTGAAGTGAAGCGTGTGAGGCTGCGTGGCTGTGACACTTGTAAATTCAGCCGTTACACTCAGAGATGCTACGACCAATGCACGGATGCATACTCCAGGCTCAGGTTGGCACCAAGTCCCCCTTCACCTTTAGATTTTTTTTTTTCAATTTGATCGTAGTTTATTTCACTGCATATAGCAAGATAATATTGCTATGGTTGTAATCGATACGGTATCTCCTTTTTTTCTCCAAGTATTCAGGCTTCCAATTTCTCCTTGATAAAAGGCTAGGCTTATGTTCCATGTAGAAGAGGGTGTGGTTTTCTCTGTGTGTGGTGTGTGCTAGTGTTGTCACAGGTGGTACATAAAGATACCTGGCACATCCTTTGAAACTTGCCTCACAGGTTCTCGGTGGATGGCCACAGTGCTTTTGAATGGTTCACACATTTGTTTTCGGTGTATTCAGTCTCACACATACCTCTAATGAAATGCCTCAGACTGGCTAATTTTTTGCTTGTGGTATATGTTCAAAAGTGTGCGTTTAGAAAGGCAAGTGCTTTTGCACGTGGCAGTTCTCTGCTTGGTTGAGGAGACCCTGCTTGTGCCTGTGGTGGTTTGCTGGCCTGAGGTGTGCGCACTCAGCAGCGGCAATAGGATTCTCCGCGTTTGCAGACTTGGCCCAAGCAACCCAGCAAAGCATAATTTAGCCTCAGAGTGAAAGTAGATTGACCACCAGGCTTGGAGCATACCAAGAATGGAAAGAGGTCCTTGCACAAAAATCAATAGTATCTGCAGGATATGGTGTGGGGATTTTTTCTCTTCAGTCCAATATGTTAAGTAGCTGGTTTGTTACTCTAACCCCCTACAAATGTTTGTCAGTAATAATTTTGTAAAACTATGAATCAACTCTGCATGACTTTGTGCAAATAGACTGAGTAATTTCTTTGTTCTTTTCTTCTTACTTTGTAATTGGATTCTGTAAAAGCCCAAAGGTTTGGTCTTGTGGAAATCATGATTCATTTATTGGTGTCTGTGCCGACTAGTTATCTTTCAGTAATTCCAGAGTGCTGCTACAAGCCAAGAGTGATTCATACATGGCTAAGTGCACAAACATGCTATTGGGAACCTTTTTCTACCCCTTCTGTCTACAGCACAGATAAACTCTCGGAGGGAGGAGGTTGTTGTCACCTACGTGTTCTTGTACAAGACAGCTTGCTGCGTTACTTTATGTAGTATGGGTAGAGTAGGAGAGAGAGTAGGAATTGGGAATTTTTATTAAGGTTTTCCTTTAAATCTTGCATAGCATCTTTCCTTCCTGCAACTAGTATGGGGCAGAGTTTATACCTCTCTTGGAAAATCGGCAGCCTTAAGGGACAAATAGGCAGGTTTTTCCAAATTGATTTAGGACTGTGTGGTAGCTCTTCAAGTGCTGTTTGTGACCTCTGCTGAGCTGTAACTCTAAGCTGTACCTGGCTGGCAGTTCTGTGCTTGTGGACCAGGTTCAGCTGGTGTGCAGAAGAGGGCACACGTCATGTGCAAGCTAAATTAACCCGTTAGGTTGGGTCGGCAGTGACGTGTACAGGGTAGCATCACAGGAAGGCCTTAGGCAAATAGCATCATGTATACATTTAACTTGCAACCTTTTCCAAAATGTCAGTGACTTTGTTCAGTTGGACTTTACCACTATTATTCTGCACATCTCTGTGGTACGGGATGCTGAAGTGAAGCGTGTGAGGCTGCGTGGCTGTGACACTTGTAAATTCAGCCGTTACACTCAGAGATGCTACGACCAATGCACGGATGCATACTCCAGGCTCAGGTTGGCACCAAGTCCCCCTTCACCTTTAGATTTTTTTTTTTCAATTTGATCGTAGTTTATTTCACTGCATATAGCAAGATAATATTGCTATGGTTGTAATCGATACGGTATCTCCTTTTTTTCTCCAAGTATTCAGGCTTCCAATTTCTCCTTGATAAAAGGCTAGGCTTATGTTCCATGTAGAAGAGGGTGTGGTTTTCTCTGTGTGTGGTGTGTGCTAGTGTTGTCACAGGTGGTACATAAAGATACCTGGCACATCCTTTGAAACTTGCCTCACAGGTTCTCGGTGGATGGCCACAGTGCTTTTGAATGGTTCACACATTTGTTTTCGGTGTATTCAGTCTCACACATACCTCTAATGAAATGCCTCAGACTGGCTAATTTTTTGCTTGTGGTATATGTTCAAAAGTGTGCGTTTAGAAAGGCAAGTGCTTTTGCACGTGGCAGTTCTCTGCTTGGTTGAGGAGACCCTGCTTGTGCCTGTGGTGGTTTGCTGGCCTGAGGTGTGCGCACTCAGCAGCGGCAATAGGATTCTCCGCGTTTGCAGACTTGGCCCAAGCAACCCAGCAAAGCATAATTTAGCCTCAGAGTGAAAGTAGATTGACCACCAGGCTTGGAGCATACCAAGAATGGAAAGAGGTCCTTGCACAAAAATCAATAGTATCTGCAGGATATGGTGTGGGGATTTTTTCTCTTCAGTCCAATATGTTAAGTAGCTGGTTTGTTACTCTAACCCCCTACAAATGTTTGTCAGTAATAATTTTGTAAAACTATGAATCAACTCTGCATGACTTTGTGCAAATAGACTGAGTAATTTCTTTGTTCTTTTCTTCTTACTTTGTAATTGGATTCTGTAAAAGCCCAAAGGTTTGGTCTTGTGGAAATCATGATTCATTTATTGGTGTCTGTGCCGACTAGTTATCTTTCAGTAATTCCAGAGTGCTGCTACAAGCCAAGAGTGATTCATACATGGCTAAGTGCACAAACAAATGGGGTCATGGCCATCTGCAGAAACTTTTCTAATCTATTTATGGTATCGGAGAAAGAAGTGGGTGTATTAAGGATGATGGAATAGGTGTCAATTACATTAGTGAGTATAACTGGTTAAGTAACACTAACCATTACTCAAAACCACATCTGCTCATTGCTAAAGATCATGACACTAGGTCCTATTTAAATGTTAACATAGGTCTGATATGAGAGATGAATTGAGTGTCTAGCTTGCCTCCTAAAGAGCTCACCATCATAACTGCTATGGTAGTCTCTTCTAATTTCCTTAAAATTTAGAGATTAACTTGCACTATAAGTATTTGTAGTAGCAAAGTCCAGCTCTTTGCTGTTGCAGACCTCAGACCTTACATGCAGCATTTGACTTAATACGTAATTAACTTGCTGTTGACGATCAGTGGTAGAGTTTCTCATTTGCATATTGGGCAGAATGGCGGTGCACCATTTTAGTAGAGACAGTGGTGGTCAGCTGAGTCAGTTTTCCTTCCAAATGCATCTTCAGTGCTTTAAAATCTCAGGCGAAAGACAACCTGCATCTTACGAGGTAGCCTTCCTCTGCCTCTGTCCCATATCACTAGTGTGAAAATTCATTTTCTCCTTCGTAACTCCACTAAAAAAGCAGCCCTGGCTGCAGCCACCTCAGAATTGCTTTGTTCAGGTTTTAGTCTTTTGCTCTGGGGGAGGCAGAGTTTGCCCCTGCCCTGCTCGCTGTGGGAGGACTGGGCACTGGGGCTGGTGCTTGGGTGCCTGAGTGGATGCTGCGAAGGAGGGAGCTTGGGAGGAGCGACCGAGAGGAGCAGGGGCAGGGAGCGCTGCAGGGCACAGGGTGATGGAGCCATGGCTGGCTCTGTCCTGTGTCCCACCAGTCCCTGCCAGCTCCACACCTTGGCACTGCAGCTGGGCTTCGTCCCTGGGAGAGGGGAATCCAGCCAGGTCTCACAGAGCACAGCACTTCAGAAACAGCCCGCGTCTGCATGATGGACGAGTGTCACTCCAGAGGTGAGCTGTACCAGTGCCATGAGGTTCGGGGGCAGCTGTGGACCTGTCTCCCTGAGCCTGCCGGACTCGTGGTCACTGCTCATTTGCGTTTCATTTCTAAAGGACTCAACTGGACCACAGGGCTTACAGACTCAAATTTCTGTAAGTAGAATTTAAGTATCGATGCTGGCCAAAAGTGTGGAGGAATTGGGCAACATGTTGTTGTTGTCCTGCTCCTGACGCTCTGGAGGCTGTGTCCTTGCTGAGGTGCTCTCATGAAGGCAGACAGGCCCCCGGCCGGTGAAAGGGGACGTGACCCAGACTTCTGCCCAAAGGACTGATGAGCTTCTCCCTGAACAGCTTTCTTCTTATGCCCTTGCTTTATTTAAGTCAACAGATTGTATAAGCCACATGCTAGATTTACCTGCGGGGCAAATGGGAAGGAAGCAGTGCTATTTGGATGGATTCCCAAAAGACATCTAACTGCTGAGCATTAAGACTTAACATTTCCAAGGCCGAGTTTCCACAACCATCCTGCCAAATCTGCTTGCTGCTTCCCCCATCCATGTGCGATGGACCTGTGGCTCTGGCTGCCGAGGACAGTCCCAGGGAAGCTGCTTGCTGCAGGCTGGGCTCTGTGCTGGATCACTGTGGAAATTCTCAACCTTAGTGGTTTCTGCTTAATATTATGATTAATACTGTTATTTCTAATAAAACAAAAACCACCACTCCCAAGGTGAAGCTGTGCCCCAAACCTCCAGCACCTTCCCATGCCATTTCCCACCATGCTGAGGGCTCCGGCCAGCTGTTGGAGCTGCAGGGATGAAATCTACAGTGACCCAGGGTTGGACTTGATCCTGGAGCATGCTCCAGACTTGAAACCAGGCTGGATTTCCTTGTGCTCTTCACAAGTCTGGGTGCAATGCGACACGGTTCCTGGAGAGTCAGGAGAGCATCAACATCCCTGGCCCTGGCCCAGGCTGCAGGGGCTCAGCTTTGCTGAAAGCAGACGTCTCTGCTGCTTTCCTGGAGGAGCAGGTCCTGTTCTTTCCATGGTTTTTTTCATTCTTTCCATCATTATTCCACCTTACCAAAGGTGGTCTCTTGGCTTCAGTAACTTAGACTGGCATATACAGATTAGGCTCTTTAGGACTGAGCTCTTAAAGTAGCTTGGCCTGTTAGATGTTTCCTTTAGGACACTTCAGGGACAACATGATTTACGGACATTTGCTTCACACAAAGTAAAATTATCTTAATTTGCGATAATATTTCATATAATAAACAGGAATCTCATTTCTGTTGTTGCACTTGTATTGCTGTAATGAGACTTTGCCTGAATTAGAAGATGCAGTCTTGAGTTCAGCGTGCTCAAACACACACAGGAGGTGTAGTGATACTGACACTGGTGTGTAATGCAATGAATGTTTTATATTTCTCTAGGGTGATTTATTCATAGCAATTTATACAAATTGCACCTTTTCCAGATCTTGCTGGGAATGCAGGCAATGGCTATGCTGTCGACTGATGTGCTAGAGATAGGCTCCAGAATGGGGGAGGGAGGGAGACAGAAGTCTCGGGGGGTCCTGCATGCTCCCAGCGAGGTGCAGAGCAAACTGTGGGGTTACAAACATGTCCTGTCTTGCTGATAGGTTTTAATCCTCATCATTCTCATAGGTTTTATTGATAACTGCTTCTCAACATCCATTGACTTGCCATCCAGGCCTGAATTGTAAGCAAAAATAATCATAATGGACAGCCTCAATTTAAAAGATTCACTATGAGCTTTTTATTAGTGTAGCTTTTTAAAAAAAAAAAAGCAAAGATGACTGCATGTATTTAATTTAAGCTCAGAAAGTAGCTCTTTGAAACCTGAGGGAGGCATGCCTGCGTGGGCTCAGTTCAGCCGATGTGGTTGTGCAGTGTGGGAAGGATCCGTCCTGCGGGCGCTGACGGTTCTTGGCTGGGTTAACAGCTGCCTGTGGATGTTCAGGAATTTCTCTTTTGACTTGACCACAGGGTTTTGCTGCTCTTCAGTCCACAAGTGCACTCCAGTCTCAGCAGGTTCATGGGTTTGGAAATGCTTTTCATCCCCTCCTTTCTGTTTGCTCGGGAAGGGATCACGCTGTATCTTGCAGCCGTGTGTCTTCATTGGTTACGCTTCCAGAGATTTGCAGACCCACGTTAAGTATCTATTAAATTAAGCAAAATGGCCTTTAGAAAGCTACATTTCAAGTGGAATAAATGCTTTATGTAATGTAGGGGTATGTGAGGGGACCTAAATACAAGCTTAAATTGGCTCTTATGAAAATAGGTATAATTGGTTTTTTGCACAGTGATTTTACGGCTTCCTAGTTTGGTGTTCTGATGAAATCCTGCATCCAGTCCGTGCGCAGCCAAGGAGATGGGGGTTTAGGGGCCTGAGTAAAGGGAATGGTTCTAGGAACAGCCTTGCCCTTGTTTGCAAAATCTGATCTACCTGTCTCTGGGGGCTCTGTGTTGTGGGAAGGGTGTCTGGAGTGGGGATTTGCCCCATGGTCTTCCCCCGCAGCACTCGGCCACCCGGGGCTGGGACTGGGCATGGGATGGGGCATCTCTGACCATGGTTGTAGCTGCTGGTGGCAGGTGGAAGGTGTGAAACTCTTGCAGCCGTGCCCTCCTAACTGTGCACGTGTCAAGGACTGGAGCTTTGTTTTCCAGCCCCATCAATGCAGCTAGGTTAAGTCATTGGGTAATTTAGTAGCCGGAGGCACTTCTGTGGGCTTGGCCTGAGCAGCTGCTTCGCTTCCCTCCAGGGAGGGTTTCCCCCTGAACCAGGACTTCCCCAGTTATGACTGGGGCCAGGAGATGCTGTGGGGCTGTCAGCCAGCCGCTCTCGGACGAGAAACCTGAGGGAGTGGAGGACACCACCTTTTGACCTTGCATCCTCATATTAATCTAGATAGTCTTTCCTGTTTCTATATTTAAAGCCTTTTGGCTCTTCTGTCTGGAGAGGTAGAGCACTAGCTCTCTTGGATAAAGACTGACCCATCTTCTTTTGGAAAGCTGGTCCTCCTAGCTTTTCTCCATAGAGACTCTGTCTTGCTCATTGCGGGGGAGGTTGGACTAGATGACCTTTAGAAGTCCCTTCCAACCCAAACCATTCTGTGCTTCTGTGAAAACAAGGCTCCTCTGAATCTTGTTGGCAGGAACTGGAAGAATAACTTTTTTAAATTTGGTGTGTCTTCAACCAGTTAGGACTTAGAGTTGGTTTTCCTTCTAGCTTACTAAAGGTCTTACAAGGATGAAAAAGCTCTGTTGCTTTCCCAAGAGTGCCTTAGCCAACACGTGGGAGGAAAGCCTGGCACTGTGAGACAGGGCAGAAAAAGCTGAGATAGGGTTTGCTGCTTCTTTGAAACTATCCCTTTTTAATTGTCCAAATAGTGTTTCAAAGAAAATCTCTGCTCTTCTCTATCTTCTTCCAGCATTATAATTCTATATAATCGCTTTTCTGTCTCAAAAATAATAGGGCATGATTTTATTTTTTTTTTCCAGAAGAAGGGAGGGATAAATTCCAGATGTTGCTGGGGTATACTTTTTGCCTCTGTTTAATGTTTCGTGGCTTTCAGTAAATAGGCTGCGAGAGGTAGGGCTGATGTATTTATGCCAGGACGAATCATCTACAATAAATTCCATCTGCTGGTGGGGGAGCATATCTTGGGTGTGACTTGGTGCAATTGGGAGCTGATCCTGGCATTCCTGCCTTGCAGAAAGGCTGAGGCTGGTCCAAGTCCTTTGGGGTCTTTGCCCTTGATCCTTCAGGGTGTTCACCCTCCCCTTCCCACCTTGCTGCCCAGCTCCAGTTCCATAGTAGAGAGATGTGGTGCAATGGTCCCTGCCTGTGTGGACCCCAGTGTGCAGCATTGGGAATGAGCATTTGTGCTCTGAACTGGCCCAATGCATTTTGGAGAGCAGCTCAGACCCACAGCCAGCCCTGGGCAGGTGGAGGCAGCCCCATCCTGCTACCTGTCCTGGGTGGGGTGGCCGGTTCAGTGGGACTCCTGGCCGTGTTCTGTTGGTGCTGGTGCTACAGCACAGCAAAGAGCATCCCTGTGCCCTGCACCAGTGTGGGGCCTGATCCAGGAGCTGTCCTCTGCCGTCCTCCCACACCAGACTTGTCTTTTCAGTGCATGCAATGCTTTTTCCTACTTTTGGAGCCTTCTTGCAGACTAAACCAAAAATCATTTTCCAGCCTGTGTTACACACAGGCATTGTGGGGCAAATGTGGCAGCTCCATTCCCTGTTTCATGTTTTCACCTGTTTAGACTAAGTACATCTTTGGTTTGTTGGCAGCCTATTTGGTTGCACAAGCAGTGTAAGACAAAACCACTGACAAGTGTTGGTCCAGCCAATGTAATTATGGTTCCTCACTGCTGTGCTGGTAGGCAGACAGTGTGAGCCACCCTTTGCATGGAGACGTCTGGCAGGACCGGGCTGTGGCAGGGCTCCAGGCACTCATCCACAGGGAATACCCACCAACAGCTCAGCCACTCCTGTATCTCTTCCCTGCTGCTGATGGCATTAAAAAAAAAAGTTGTGCATATATGAAGGAAGGGAGGAAGGCTGAGGGTCAAGTTTAAAGCACTGACTTTAAGTGCAAATGCTTGTTCACATTTAAAAGTTGGCAAGATGCATGGATAAATCAAAAGGGTGGATGTGAGTAAATGAAAGCCAGGTGATCCCTGAGAGGAGAGCAGCAGTGTCCTCGAATCCTGCCTGACTCCAGAGGGTTTGGACTCGCTTCTCCTGCACGTCCCAGGCCATTGCCAGAACGCCCTGGGTGAGCCGTGGTGTGTCGGGAGAGGTGCTCCTGTGGGCAGGGAGCCTCAGGCTGGCTGTGGCCAGCAGGGTGTTCCCTGTACCGCTGAGCGGCGTGGGGAGAGAGGGTGCCTTCTGGAAGTTTAACCAGAGAACAGCTGATCATTATCCAGCCAGCTGCAGCCACAGAGGCGTTTTCTCAACCTCTGACTTTCCTTTGGACTCCCACACCTTTTATGCCTCCCAAGCCTTTTTTGGCCTCTACTTTTTCTCAGGCTCTACTTTTCTCTTGGCCTCCCACCCCTTTCCAGGCCCTGTGCAGTGAGCTGGCTGTGCAGCAGCGAGGAGAAGGAGGTCACGGCTTGTTGCCACCCATTGGTGTTTGGCTCAGCAGAATCCCTTTCTTTCCTGTCCTGTGAGGGTCAGTGTTGGTGTTGCGCCCACAAGGGTCAGTGTCGGTGGTGTGCCTGCTGGCGGAGGCTCTTGGCTCCCGTGTGAGTGCAGGTGACGCTACACACTCGCACCGTGACTTTTGGATGCCTCCTGTGCCCAGAGCATTGATTTGCGATACATCTGTACTCGTTCCTCTAAATCAGCCTGACTTAAAATCAGTGGGCAGTTCTGAGCCTGCAGAACCCAAGTTATTTAGCTTCTGTAGTAATTTACAGCCACTCTCTGACTCTTAATCTTCTCCTGGAGTGAAAAAGTTGCTTATCTCTATCCTCTCAGATACATGGGAAGTAACTTTTTAGAACTTCATCTGGGAGGAATAATGTGTTGTTGTAGTGCCTGGAGCCGCCCGTCTGCTCTCGCACCGCAGCGTGAGGAGCAGGTGGTGAGCGAGCACCTGGGGCTCTGTGTTACCCGGGGAGCCTCCCTGTCCCCAGGTAAAGGCCACTTTTACATGCAAGTATGACTCCTTTGACATCAGACTGTGGCAGGTGCTAATCAGTACCAATTAACCATTATCAGCGACAAACAGTTCTTATGGGCTTCATAAAGGAGCTCCATACACAGGTTTTCTCTGGTGAAATCCCCTGTGGGACTGCAAGGCGCTGGCTCGGCCTGGGGTGGTGTTGTGGAGGATCCACGTCCCATCACTCCATCAGTTTTGCAGCAAGTAATGCCCTGCTCGCTGACAGGCCAGAGAGAAGTCATGAGTTGTCTTTTATTCCACACTTTTTGCTGCATTGTTCCTCACTAGAAAATACATCCGCTGGTCGTTGCATATGGGGTTTTGTGCAAGATTTTTCTGTGGGTTTTCCCCTTCAGCCCTCCATAGCCTCTGTCTCCGCTGCTGGGACGGGCTGTCAGGAAACCTTGAGCATTTGCTGGGGCTCCTGTGTGGAGGAGAAAGCACAGGACACATCGCCCAGTGCAGCACTGCTGTGGTCATGCCCAGGGTCTGGCATGGCGGGATGTAGAGGGAAGGTCTCAGGGTGGGCTCAGTGATCCCAAACTCTTCGGAAACCTTTGTAAAGTTTCAGTATGTCATCAGGCGAGTTGGCCAAGAGTGCTGGAGGAGAGCAGTCCTGGGGAAGTGAAGTGGCATGGCTGGAGAGGAGCAGGACCTTGTGCTGCAACTTCTGGTGCAGGAAAAGCATGTGGGGTCATTACCAGGGGCTGTTACCAGGAGCGGTGAGACCCATCTTGCAGTGTGTTAGGTACTCCTGGCCACTGCGGAGGTTGTAGGCTTGGGTGCAGATGCCAGTCATGGTTGGCTACAGGGGTCCTCTGGAGGGTGGGCCCCCCGGACAGAAGCTGGAGGGTGCTGCAGCCGGTCGGAGGTGGCTCACATCACTGACAGATGCTTTCTGTTTTTCTTTCAAATGTCTCCAGGCACTGAATGTTTAGGTCATACCTTTCCAGGTAAACTGGGTAAGTGAAGTATTTCAAGAGCTGCCAAGATCTAATTATGAAGGCTGATTGCATGATTGCAGCTGCTGTACTATAAACACCCCAACAGAATGGGTGGTTCATTGCCTTGGCCCAAGAGAGGCAGTACCCGTTGCTCGGAGTACAGAGGGGGATGCAGTGGTGGCTTCAGAGACTGATATTGCAAACCCAGTATTTTTTGTCTACCGATAGTAGCTGCACTTTGGTAATTCTGGGTGGGATTTTTTTTTTCTTCCACTGTTCAATGTAGAAACATCTTCAAAACCTGAAAGTCTTTTTAAGCGCAAGTACTTTTCCATTTGCTGTTTTTCTGGCAAACTAATGAGCAGCATTGTGAAAGTAGTTTGACCACCTGAAGCTTTTTCAGTTATGGCATGGCAGACTCCTGTTAAGTGTGGCCCATGCTCGGGATGGACAAAACCAAGCATCAGGAGCCCTATTGAACCGGGCTGCTGGATTTGAGCTGAACCTGTTTGCAAAAGAGCCTTTGCTGGTTTAACATTGTAGTAATGTGTATGGGTCTCTCTCAGTTTAGAACTGAGTTTATGAGAGTACCTCAAAAGGAAAGTGTCTTTGCTCAAACGTGGTGTCCTAAGCCTGCTGGGGAGCAACTGACTAAATAAAGTGTTAACAAGTGGTGAATAAATTATTTTAATAAATAGCTAGTCAGTTGTTACACAGCCTGAGAAGTCAATAGAGCTTATGACCTTGGCTTATAACCACGCTCAGATCTTTAATGTGCTTGCAACACCTACAAGTCATTCATTAGACTTTTATCAAGCATCTATCAGTAAAAGTCATAATCTAAAATAAAAGACAAGAAATAATTATTTCAGTTGCTTTATTTCGAGCACAATGGCACAATCTGGTTGTACAGCAAAATAGTCCTTACTTATGCACAAAAGCTGTGAGACCCCAGTAGTCCCACCGGCAGCGTCACTGTTGTGGGAACATGAGTCAGGGGAACAGCAGGAGCCAAGGCCAGGGGCCAGAGCGTGCGGGGCCAGCGCAGCCCCGCTGATGGGACGCTCTCGCAGTCCAGGGGGGAGCTGTCCTGCAGCAGTCAATGATTTATTTATATTTATTTTATATTACTGCCTTAAGCAACAGATTTCAGCAGATATGCCAGGTGGGGAGAGGGAGCCCTAGTGTCACACTGCTCTAAGCAGCGTAGCTCGGAGAGTTTTCAGTCTGGCAAAACTATTTCCTGCTGCTTGCCTGTAGTAAAACTTGCACCCATTTTCTTGTCCTGTGATTTAGGAAAGCATGCAAGCAGAGATCTGTTACAGCTGTGCTGCTCTTCCTGCTTTCCCTGGTCTTCCCATTTTGTGTGTATGTTTGTGCCTCAGGGAGGGAAGCAAAGATGGAAGTGAAAACGTGGTTTTCTTAGAATATGAATAACAGAAAATCAAATATAATTTTTTGTTGTTGTAGAGTCATTCCCTGCAGTCTCAGTTGCTTGCTCCGTTGCCACAGTCTTGTACTCTTCGGGGTTTTTACTCTCGCTAGATAGATACTGTTTGGAGTACAGCGTAGGGCACTTTAGCAATCTTGCTGCTTGCTTTATGGCGCACCCAGTGAGGAGTTGTGTTTGCAGACATCAGTGAATGCTCAGAAAGTCTCCCCACACTTCTGAAAACCGTGGTCTGCCAGACAGGGCTGCCTCTGTTGGATGGCTTTTTGCCTCGCCTTTGTTGTCTGGGTCCTTGTCTGCAGCTACAGCCGGGGCTGGTGTTACCAGACATCACCATCTCCAACAGCCGCTTCCTTCTGGCCCTCCACGGAGAGATGTCTGTGCCCATCCCTGTGGCATCTGGGCTAAAGCGCTGCACAAACCCTGGGCAGAGAGCATCACTGCACCCAAGACCAACCCAAGGGAGATTTATCTTTCATTGATTTTCTTTCTTAGGTTTTTAAACTGTTTGACTGTCTTATGGTAACTCCTGGATGTCTCCGGTGTGGATGTCAGACCCTTTAATTTCTGTTGTGGATCTTTTTTGCTGCAGGGGGTCATTGGACTGTGTGGCACACACAAACAGACCCATGTGCCAGGGCAGGCGCTGCCATCTGCCCCACGGGCAGCGAAAAGGGTGCAATCCCTGTTGGTGGGTGGGAACTGGTATGAAAGGTGAGGAGGAGGAGCCTTCACCAGGTAGCCACTCATCTGATTCAGGAGGAGATGCAGTACTTGAACTCTTTAAAATAAAAGAGCAGGGTGGAGGGTTTGCACAAAACAAAATTCACACGGCAAAATATGTATTTAGATGAAGATGCGTTGTCTACTGATTTCTTAGAGGTTTGAGTGAAGTCTGTCTGAGTGGACACACAGGCCTCCTCTGTTTCCTAGAACCTGGGTCATACTCTGTATTTGCTGCCATGCTGCCCCGTGAAAATGTAGTGTTCTTTATTTTATTGTTGGGAGTTTGGGCATTTTGTTGTATTAGTCTAAAAGGGTTTGTTTCCATAACTGCATACTGCTGATAAACTCACGGAGCAGGATCTGTCAGTCTCCCTGTGTCTGTGTACCAAAAATAAATCACAGGCAATTGTCAGAAGATGAGCTGCTGCCATAGCCGGTGCCAGGCTGTGCGGACATTTGGGCTGGACCTCACCAAGACCACAGGTGCATGGCTCCAGTGCCACTAATGCCACCAGTGCATCCTGCTGCAGCTCCTGGTTCTGCGAGCAGCACGAGCCCAGAGCACTTGGGGCAGGAATCGCTGCAGGAGGGATGATGTTTTGGAAATGGGGTAGAAAGCAATGCAGGCAGGGGGAGAAGAAACTCCCTGTCCTCACCTTTTCTGTAGATAGAAAGGTATGGATGTGGTGTAGGGTGTTCTGAGGAAGGATTGTCGTCAGGTAACTACTAGGGTAATAAAACTTCAGCTGTTAGTATTTTCCCTCCCATTAGAAGGGGGTGGGCTTTTAATGGCTACATAAACTCTATCAGCTCCTGAGGGGTGTTTTTAGTTGGCGTTAGGCTGTAATCCTGAAGGCCTAGCCTGGGAGCAGACCCACACAGCCAGCCAAGGTCCGATGCAGAGCAGCAGTGGGCGCTGCCGGTGTCTGGGGTGATGCCACCAGCTCTGGGAAGGTGGGTCCCTCTGGCTTCGGTATCTGTACAGTTGATGTGGAACAGGTCTTGTGACAGAAAACCTAGCTTCTGAGAGGTAGTCTTTCCTTTGGGAAGAATGAAACTAATGATTTTTGTTTCACGTCAGTTTTGCTGAAAGTTCTCAGGGTGGGTTGTTGATGGTGTGTTTCGGTGTGGGACCAGCCATGCTATCAGCTGGGAGTGCTCTGGTAGCCCTGGAGCATGGGCACGGCTGGGGCTTGGGAGCACCCTGGGAAAGCCCTGTCCTGGGGGTGCATGAGGCAGCTGGCTGGGGGGACAAGTCTCTGCTCTGCCAGGGCATCCCTTCACCCCTAGCTGCTCTGTCTCCTTTAATGCATCTTTCTGAGTACTGGGTAATGGTGGTTTCCTCCTGGCAGAGATGAAAGAGGGCTTTTAATAGGTCTTTTATTTTCTCTTCATGCTTAGCTCTAGCATTTATTTAGAATATTTGTATTTTTATACATGGGGACCTACAATGCAGAGAGGCCAGAGGGCTTGCCCAGGGTCACACAAGCAATATGTGCTGGAGCTGGGTCTCAGATTCAGCTCTTCTGAGGCTTGGCAGAAAGGGAAAGCCTTGGTTCATCCGCTTTTAACTGAGACAGGCAGGGAAAGCAAAATATAAAGTCTCTGTGGAAGGAAGCACTTGTTTTGTTGTTCTGTCCTGTTGTTGAGCTGAAGATGGGATGGCTGTGTTCAGGAGAGTAAGTATGGCACATGTGAAATATGTGGCGGCACAGGGGGACTCGGGGCTGGTCAGGATGGAAATCCATTGAGCTCCTTCATCCCGCGCTGGCGATGAAGGGTGGGCTGCATGTGTCTCCCCTGTCCTCGATACGACGGTGGCTTTTGTGGTGATGCCCAAGGATGCTGCAGCTGGGGTTTGTGTCGCTGCTTGGTCCCGTGGCACGTCAGTGCCTGCCTGGTCGAGGCAGCACAATGGTCATCTTCACTCCCTCAGAGTGTGGATCCAGATGCTCTCCCTGCCTTTTGTCAGGGGGTCACAGGTTGGGAGCATTCCCAGCGCCTTTCCCTCCACTGATCAGGATGCTTCCCAGAACTGGGTGCTGGGCTTGGAACAGCAGCAGGGACCCTCTACAGGGAGTCCCCCTGCTACCCAAAGACACTTGAATTTAAAATCCTTGTGGCAGCTCCCAGAAAGAAATGTGCTTTTGAAATGCAGTCTGGATCACCCCCACTCCAGTTCTTGCAAGCACAGATGCTCAGCTGACACCAGCTAAATAGAAACCTTTTAGCCCTTGCCAGTAAGTCTAGAGCAAACTGCCAAAAAGCATCGAGGACCAAGATACAAAATGAAGTCAGGCCTGAGCAAAGTACTTACAAATGAAGGATGGAACTGATGTGCTCTTGATTTCTAGCACATGAGATGCTTCAGTCTCAGGGTTTTGTTAAAATACAATGGTGGAGTTTTAAAGGTTTTCAGTAGATACAAAGCAAGTAAGTCCCCCTAGCAACAAAGGAAAGTTTGGGGTTTTTTTTCTGTTGATGCAGACTTTTTTGACATGAAGCATTTGTGAAATTCCTGCCCCCCACTGCCCTTTAAATCAAACATGGGTTTTTGTAAGGAGACATTTTTAATGGCTTTTAGACATATTCAGGGATAGGACTTGAACCCTTGATGTGCATCTGCCTGTCCCCCCTGCCCCAGCCTACCCTGACGGATGCTCCCGCAGCCACAGCCATTGCCTGGCCTTTGTACTGCAGCCCCAGAGAACAACCCCTGCCTGGGCTGGGGGGTAAGTGGCAGGGGGGTAACTGTGCCATAAGTAAATTGGTGCATGATTTTTTTTATTATTATTATTTTTTCTTCCTGGCAATAAGATGTAACAAAAAATTGGCAGGTTCATACTTTTTGTTATGGAATTAAAATCTATTAAATAATAAGTGAGCCAAAACCTGAAATCGCTACCAGGCAGCGCTCTTGGTGAAGTAAAAAGCAGAAGGGAGCCAGATCCAGAAGCATTTTGTGTGTATGTGCATGTGTATTATGTGTGAAGAATGAGTGTATGAAGCTCAAATACAGGTTTTAAATAGAAATAGCACTGGCAGCTCTTTCTCTTTGAATCCAAGGCTATTATGTGTCTGGCCCTTGCCAACATGAATTGCCAAAGAAGTTCATGTACACTCCATGGCTGATTTAACAGCTGTGCAGCCATGGTGAGTTCGTGGCCTGGATGCTGTTGAGCAGAAGGGATGGCATTTCTCTGTCTGGTGAATCTTTGCAGAAGATGAGGGGGGACCGAGGGAGCCTGTTCCCCACCCTGGTGCAGGAATGGGCAGTGGCCCCATTGCCCCTACCCTGGCAGGTTTGGTGGTCTCCTGCCTTGGCAAGGGCTGTCGTTCTGGAGTTGCTGAAAGCCACAATGACATGGGCACACAGGGTGACTGCACCCGGGTGTTCATCAGGGACCCATTTTATCCTTATGGCAAAACCCACGAGATTCAGTAAGGTTGAGGCAGTGCAGCAGTGTGAACTTCTTCCCTGAAGCTTTATCGGTGGTCTTGGTTACTTCCCCTCTCAGGGGAATGTCACCAGCTTGCACTGCCTGGGGCACATGGGCTGTCCTGTTGCAGTGGTGGGGACACATTGCTGGGCAGTGGGTCAGCCACTGTCTCCTCCCATGGGATGGGGGGCTTCTGCGGGGCTCTGCTCCAGCACCCGTGGAGGGGCTGTGCTCTGCAGCCCAGTGGGTTGGTGGCCTTGGGCCCTCCCAGCCCCTGTCCGCCACCCCTGGAGCCAAACCTGGGCTTTTTGTACCCACAGAAATCATGGTGCCACGCGAGGAGCAGAGTGCACCGGTGCGAACCCTGGCAGCAGGAACAATTTGGGTTAATTCCTCTGTGCACTGAATGGTGGTGCTTTTACAGGGTATGAGGGGAAATAATCTGAAATTGAACTCTCCGTAAGGGAAGAAAGGCATCCAGCCCCATTCTTTAGTGCTCATTTTAGTAATTTTATCCAGATAACCTACACATCTGTGTCAGTGCAATTAAAGCAGAAATTCTGTCTAATGAACAGTTGTAGCCCTTGGGCTATTGCGAAATGAGCAGTGAAGTTGGAAACAGTCATTAAAATAATAATTAAGAAAGAAGGGTGTAGAGAGAGAGAGAGGTGCAGACAAGGTGGTGGTGGTATGCTATCCGGCAAGGAGTGGAGAGGAGCAGCAGTCAGTTTTGAACTTCTGGGGTGACTCTACCTCCTGTGTCCCCCTGCCAAGAAGCAGCCATATGGAGTTGGACCCAGGGCTGGGCATGTCCCAAGCCCTCTCCCTTGCCAGGGTCTTCTGGTCATGCCATGTCACAACAAAATCAAATCTTGGACTTTATCAGAAGCGGATGGCTGTAGACCTGCAGGGCCCTTGTTCCACCATGGGCAGTGCAAGCCATCCTGCCAAGCCAGAGCAACTGTTTTGCATATAAATATTTTTTGAGATTTCAGTTCTCCAACTGCTGATAAAGCTCAGGAAGGGAGGAGAATGTTTCTTGTGTTAGACAAGATTATATCTCCTTTTACTTTTTTCACTAATCAATCCTTTTATGGTAAAAAAAACATGCTGTGCGTACCCCCATAGTTTGCTTTAACTTTTTTTTTCTCTCTTGCTCTCCTGAGGACAGTGCCTGCCCGGGCTGACCTGTGTCAGTGATGGAGACTGGTCACTTTCTGTCCTGTGAGATAGCTTATTCTTTTCCTTTTAAGTAAACAAATAAAAAAAATCCTTTTCAATGTTAACCCTTGGAGTTTTAATATTGTCTCTCCACAAGTCAGCGTTTTATGTCAATAAATCAATTAATACTTGGAGCTGGCTCTTTCAGACTTAATACACTCCTGTTTAGAAACGTATGCAGAAAGTGATATCTCAGATTAACAAAATAAAAAAGCAAATGCCGTTTAAAAAAAAAAAAAAGCCAAACAAATTCCATTGGAATGATTTTAGTGGGATTTCTATCATTATCCCGTGGGTTTATTGTGGTTTTTTCTTTTGAAATGGTTGTGGACCAGAGTGATTACTTATCATTTTCATTTTAACTCCATCTGACAAATCGTTTTAGATGGAGAAAGCAATACTGCATCTTTAAATGGCTACTCTGTCAGTGCATCTTGCAGGGCTTTAAATGCCCTTTGTTATCGCAGTCTAGACAGGACGCAGGCGGAATATTTGATATGTTATAAGGCAAAGATATGACAAGGTTGGATTAATTTACTGACTTACTTAAAACAGAATTTAAAAACATTTTTCCTCACAAACTTGTATTTCTCTCTCTATCCTATTTTTAATTTTTTTTTTTTGAAGTTAGTACAGTATGTTTCAACTGTTTAGACTGGGAAAGGAGACATTAGCGTACTGCAGCCTGCAGTACTTTAATTGCCCTTTTTATGACTGTCTAGACATCATGCAGATGCATGTTTGTGGTGAAAAGACATTTCCCCCTCTGGTTATACGATAGTCTGAAACCTTTACATTGCCTATCTCCTTACCCCCTCTGTCTTAGAATGTGCTTTACTTCCTCCATTTCTGAAAATCACTTTCACCTGTTTTTATTTTTTGAAGGACACTTCAGTCCCCCTTTTGCTGTTCTTTTCTGTATGATTATTTGCAAATGCTAATGCTTTCTGGGGGAATAAAGTTTGCTTTAACTTTTTTTTTCTCTCTTGCTCTCCTGAGGACAGTGCCTGCCCGGGCTGACCTGTGTCAGTGATGGAGACTGGTCACTTTCTGTCCTGTGAGATAGCTTATTCTTTTCCTTTTAAGTAAACAAATAAAAAAAATCCTTTTCAATGTTAACCCTTGGAGTTTTAATATTGTCTCTCCACAAGTCAGCGTTTTATGTCAATAAATCAATTAATACTTGGAGCTGGCTCTTTCAGACTTAATACACTCCTGTTTAGAAACGTATGCAGAAAGTGATATCTCAGATTAACAAAATAAAAAAGCAAATGCCGTTTAAAAAAAAAAAAAAGCCAAACAAATTCCATTGGAATGATTTTAGTGGGATTTCTATCATTATCCCGTGGGTTTATTGTGGTTTTTTCTTTTGAAATGGTTGTGGACCAGAGTGATTACTTATCATTTTCATTTTAACTCCATCTGACAAATCGTTTTAGATGGAGAAAGCAATACTGCATCTTTAAATGGCTACTCTGTCAGTGCATCTTGCAGGGCTTTAAATGCCCTTTGTTATCGCAGTCTAGACAGGACGCAGGCGGAATATTTGATATGTTATAAGGCAAAGATATGACAAGGTTGGATTAATTTACTGACTTACTTAAAACAGAATTTAAAAACATTTTTCCTCACAAACTTGTATTTCTCTCTCTATCCTATTTTTAATTTTTTTTTTTTGAAGTTAGTACAGTATGTTTCAACTGTTTAGACTGGGAAAGGAGACATTAGCGTACTGCAGCCTGCAGTACTTTAATTGCCCTTTTTATGACTGTCTAGACATCATGCAGATGCATGTTTGTGGTGAAAAGACATTTCCCCCTCTGGTTATACGATAGTCTGAAACCTTTACATTGCCTATCTCCTTACCCCCTCTGTCTTAGAATGTGCTTTACTTCCTCCATTTCTGAAAATCACTTTCACCTGTTTTTATTTTTTGAAGGACACTTCAGTCCCCCTTTTGCTGTTCTTTTCTGTATGATTATTTGCAAATGCTAATGCTTTCTGGGGGAATAAAGGTATGTGGAGCAAATTGCTCTTGGAGCCTCGCTGGCAGGTCGTGCTGCTGAGGGATGGCTTCGTTTGCCGTTTCTGTGCAATGTCCTGTGAGTACCTGCACCTTTCTGCACGTACAGCACTACCTATGGATGGCTGTGTTTGTTTGGGTCTCCCTTGCCATAAGAGCACAGCCTTGCAGGCTAGGTTTAAGAATGAAAATATCAGCAAGGTTTGAATGGGTTCATAGTTTTAGTTATGCAAATTGGATGCATTAATTAACCCCGTTGCTATAGTTACTGCTTTATTGTTAAATGCAGTGAAAAGGGCAAGCTGTGTCCATGGATAATCCTCCCCTCTGTACTCCTCCCCCCTTCCCTGTCCTTCTGACGTTGCCCTCTGCTTCGGGTGCGAGGGCAGCTGTCACCTGAGCGTCCTCATTCCTGGGGTGCTGTGGCCTGCAGAGGTGGCTTGAAAAGGCAGGCTAGAAATCAGCTCTGTGGAGGGGATGGGGGAGCTGGGGGCCTCGCCCCTCCAACCAGCCACAAAACATTGTTGGGGCTGACCTCATGGGTTGGCTTTCCACTGCTGTTCGGTGTCATCAGTCTGGGGGCTGCGTGAGGACAGGACGGGGTACTGGGGACAATGAGGTGGGCAGGAGGGACACAGATGTGCCAGGGGATGGGGATTGGGGTGGGGAGGCTCGGCTTGACTCGCTGTGGCCAGGCAAGGGGAGGGCATGGGAACCCAGCCCTGTCCTCGGCTTCAAAAACTGTCTCTGCTGAGCAAATGCTGCTGGGTTTTTATATGGGAGAACAGCTTCTGGTTTTGTGTGTGTTTAAAAACTCACAAACGCAAAACACTACTATGAAACTTAGATCTTTCGGCATATCTGCTGGAGGAGTTAAACCCTTTCTAAGGTGTTGCTACAGCTGAGGTGGAAGTAAACTTATTACTTCTAATTTTGTCAGTTTTGGGGCATTTTTACTCACCTCCCCCATTTGCTTTGGTGTGTGTGTATATAGATATACATTTTTTTTTCACATCGGTGTGAGAGTATAGACATATATTTGTGGTGGTGGTCAGACCAGTTCAAGAACTGAACTAGACCATTGCAGTGACCAAACAGTGTGCGTGTCTGGGCATTTGTATGCATTTTGCATATTTTATTCAGCAGTGCGTGATTATGTCTAACTTAAGATTGTCCTTGTTCCATGGGAGTGCCTTACCTTGTGAAAGGTCACTCCTTTTGTAAGCAAAAGCTGCAAAACAATAGAGATGATAACAGTGCTTGAGGAGGGGTGGAGATGGGAGAGGTGTCCTGCTGGATGGCTCTGGACAGGGCTGAGGAAATCCGGTTGCAGTTACAGCCCTGCTGTGACCTGTGTGGCTTTGTCCAACTTGCTCAACCCATGTTTCGACACCCGTCTGCGAGCCGCCCGTGGGGGTGGCCAGTGCGGCACCATGGCCTGAGCCCCCGGGAGCTGTGGTGCCACAGCCTGGGGATGGGCACGGGGGAGACCCCACCACAGCTCCCAGTGCCGAGGGGCTACAGGGGCTGCACTGGGTGGGTGAGTGAGGCTGTACTGATTAACACAGGGAAAGTGCTGGAGGAATGGAGGTTCCCTGGCCACAGCTCCTGGTGTTTCCTGGCTTCTCTGTGCCACAGCCCTGGGCCAGTGCTGGGCACCGGTTGATGGGTGCTTGTCCCCATGTCCGTCTCATGATACCGTGCTCCAAGTGCTGGTCCTACAGGACCAAGCCTGTTGGGAATTGGCTGAGGAATGTTTTTCCCAGGAATAAGTGGAAATGGAAACTTTCTAGAGGACAGCTGAAGTGGAGAGGGAGGATGCTGGGGCTGGAGGGAGACCTGGTAAAACTCGGTATACACCGCATTCAGCTGGGAGACACTGTGGTCCGTGTTGATGGCACCCATAAACCCCCCCATCTCCACACTGGTGCACTATCACCACTGGCTGTTGTGTGGTGGGATGTCCTGCACAGAGTGGGAAAGACTGCATCTTACTGCTTTGCAGTTGGAGAATGCTCTGCTGCCACCTTCTTCTCTGCGCATAGAACAAGTGCAGCATCATGGATCCTCATCACCTGCAGAATTAAAGTTGCCTTGTTTTGATGGGCCTAGAGCGTAATGAAATGCCCATTCCTTGGTGTCTTGACAGAGCAGGAGGGGTCTGGCCATGGCACTGCCAGCAGCAGTGGGTGATGGTGCCAGCAGCGTGGCGAGGGGGTGATGGCTGAGTGCGGGGCTGCAGGTGCCTCATTGGTGTGAGGCAGCTCTGCTGCGGCCAGAGACGAGGCTCAGACAGAGCTGGAATCAGAAACCCAATCCCTGTGATGCTGTTAGCTTCTGGTAAGTGGCAAAGCCCTCCCTGGATGGAGCACTTGCTGTCCTCGGAGCGTCCGCAACTGGCAATTTGTCTGTCGAAACAGATGTGGGCAGCAACAAACATCTATTTCTATAACTAGAAACAAATTTGGTAATTGCCTCTTTCAACAGGACTTGCTCAAGCAGGAAATGAAATTCCTAAATGGCAGTTAGCAAAAGTATTTATAGCTAAGTTCATAAATGAGATGTGCTTTCCTTTGTCATGAGTTTCTGCTGTGTGGAAGGAAAAAAAAACCTTTATGGTACCAAGCCACATATTGATCGGGAGTGTTTCCAGTGTATATGAAAATACTTATTTCTACAGCTAGTAAAAATAAACACATTAATAAATACCCTCAACAAACAAACCCTCTTTGGCCTTTCAGGGTCGGCTGGCAGGGCTTGATCCAGATATTGTGTACTGTGTTTTTTCACTCTTTCTTTGGTAGATTTTTTTCTGGTTCATGCTATTTATGATTATATCTATAAGCTCTCATTCCTATGTCCCTCTGGATGCTCTTGTTCCAGGGGTAGGGGACGCACTGCCCTCTCTCCTGCCCCCGATGTTGTCCAGGCTGATGCTGTCGTGCTGCTTCTTGGGGAGAAGGAGGTGCTCTGGTTGTTCTCAGCTTGGGGGCCATGAGCCTTGCTCAATGTTATATAGTGAGCAAGAAAATATACGTATCTTTTAAGTGCAAAATCAAAATTTATTCTTTTAATCTAGTTCAGCTGTCCTTACCCTTGGGAATAACTTCAAAAGCAATGTACTCCTTCCAGTCATCTCAGTAGGTTGGGATCAGGCTTACTGTGCATAAAATACATGGTCTCAAAATCCTTGAAATGGAGAGCATGAGAGAAATAGGCACAAAAAAGGAGGGACATGGTTGGCGTATGCAAGATTTTAGAGGCTCTGAGTGTCTCAAAGAACCTCGTTCTCATTGCTCTGAGGGAGCTGGTTAATGTCTTTAGGAGTTTCTCTAAACAAGTCCCCAGCTGACAGGTCTCTGCTCAGAGCCAGGGGGTGTCCTAGCAGAAAGAGCTGATGACCGTGGCTCTCAGGCTAGCAATTCCCATGTGAAGGCTGCGTGTAACTGTGCCAATCCTGCCTTCCTGGTCCTTGAATGCCAGTCCCACTCCCCGCAGCTGCCACTGAGCCGTGCTACCCGGGAAGGTCACCTTTTAGAAACAGGGATGGCGGTGTGATCAGGACAGTGACTGTGTTTTAAAAACTAAAAAAGATTTGAGGCACAACCAGTCTGATATTTCTGTGTCTATAAGCATGAAATGGGGCTATTTCCTTTAAAACAAACAAACAAAAAAAAGGGGGTGGGGGTGCAGGATGAGGCAATCATTTGCCAGTGACTCAGAGGATATGATGCTTGATTACCCAGGGTGACAAATGAAGAAAATGAACCAAATTATAAATGCACAGTGATGGCCCAAGGATTGACACTGTGAACATGACTGCTTGGGGCCCCATCATCCTTTTTCCAGCAATGTTTTTTTTCAAACGGACTCCTTTTGTGAGTACCACTTGCTCTCAGCCCTCCTATCCTGCTCTTAGCCTGCCATTGCTAGCTCACACGGCATTATTTCTGCTTGCTGCCTCAGAACTGGCCATGTTGATGATGCATGAACCCAATCCAACATGTTCTTCCTAGCTGTCCTGCCTGTTGTTATGGGCCAGATCCTGCTCTCTTTGATGGTGTTGCTGCAGCTCCAAAATGCTGCTGATCAGTGCCCACAGTGGCAATATCAGGATCATATTCTGTATCTATCTCCAGTACTTCCTGTGCTGCCTTGTAAACAAATGCAATTGTTGACAATATGATGGGGCCTTTGTATGTGGTTTTATGGAGGTATTATTTAGAAGATAAATGTAGCAGATGCTAATACACGAATATTGCAGTAATGACTTTGCCTGGTGTGATGGTTTCAAAGATGACCTAACAGAGTAAGCGGTGGAGGGTGAGTAATCTGCCATCTGAAGTTCTTTGTTCTTTCATCTCATCTTCCCCGTCCACAGTCTCCAAGAGGGAGAACATTGGTCTCTAATGAGTGGAGCTCTGCATCTCGTGAATGAAATGGCCTTTTTGAACCAGGAGCAGTGTTGGGTGCTGCACGCTCTCTGGCAGCCTTTGGTTTCCAGCTGTTGCCTGGAGCTGTTTGGTTCTTGCTTAAATTAGAGCCATTCAAATGTAATGTTTAGCATAATGGGCGTATCCCTCTTCCAAGCAGGACTGGGAAGGATACTCCAGAGCAGAGCTGCTCCCATTCGGCTGTGTTGTTGCCATGCCAGGGTATTTTCCTCAGTGGCATGTGTATGAACAGGGGAGGGAGAGGGGCCGGGGTCAGACATGGTCCCAGCGCTGACCCTGCTGCCTCTCCCATGGGACGCTGCAGAGTCCAAGTCCCTGCAGCCGCTTACTGAGGAGTTGTGACTTTATTCTCTATTAAAATCATAGCTCAGAAGGGTGACTAGATTCAGATGGCTCTTCTCAAATTTACATTCTTTAGCCCCGAGTAGAAAAAATGACGTCCACTCTTTGGCTACATTGCTTAACCCACATCCTTCTAGAGAGGCTTTCATGAGCATCTGGCTAACAACGGCACTTTGGCTGGACTTGATTCTGCTGAGTTTACCCTTAGGTCCTTCCAGGGAGCCACATGCTGCTCTAAAGTGTGCCCAAATTTTGCTGTAACATCTGTCCCCTGCTCTCCAAAAGCGTGCTTGCTGCCAGCAGGCAAAAATGCAAGCTTTTGGGGCAGGCAGGGCTCTAAACTGAGCACAGGGACCAGGCAGACCTCAGGCCAGGTCTGTGGACCCCACTTTGGTCCAGGCCTGCTGCAGGCCAGCTCAGTAATACCAGCTTTGGCCTTTCTGGTTCTTTGCTTGCAAAAGACAGCTTCTCGGTATGGGTAAGGCAAGGTGGTGTACAGGGCATCCTAAGCTTTCATTTTCCAAAAGTGATTAGGACTTGTTTTGTACCCTAATTATTGGGGCATGCAAGGTGGTGGTACACTCGCAGCTGTTTGTGGTAAGGACTGTCCTTGTGTGTCTCCTTGCTCTTCGATGGTGCCTCTGGGCACTGCCAAAGCTGTGGTGCTCTGGAATGTCAGTCAAGGTAGTGGGTAGGCTGTAAAGGAGCTGACACAATGGATAAGGATGTCTCTCCTCTTCCTCTGCAGCCTGCTGGTGCCCAAGCACCTGCCCTTGCTGCTGACTTTGGCTGGAGATGTGGGTGCTGAGGATGGCTGAAAGTCAGACCTATCACTTCTTGTTGAGGGCAGTGAACCGTTGGAGTAAGTTTTTTGTGAAGAAAGCAGCCCAGATCTGTTGGAGAAAATGCTGAGTCATATCTCTCTTCTGCCTTTCAAAGCCCCTGGGAGGGTAGGGAAGCAGACAGGGACCTCTGGACCAGCAGTGGAGAAGGATGCTAATGAAGCAGCCCACATTTTGGGTGCTGCTAGGCACTTAATGATGCTGGAAGTGGGGGGCTTTGGTTCACCCCGTTCCAAGACTTGTTTTCCATTTGCTCTTTGAGAAGTTGCACAAACTTATTGAGAAGCCTTTAAAGTTACTGGCCTGAAACCATTCTTGGCTGAAATCCTTAAGCATCCCTGCTTGGTGTCGCACAGAGCTTGTAAGTACAGAATTTGGGGAATCATGGACGACAGGCACGAAGGATGCATGGATGCTTTTCAGCCCCAAGCTTCAAGTTGTTGCCAATACCAGTCTGATTTGGACTTCCATTTCTCCCCACCACCTTCCGATTACTCTTGAAAGCCTCACCTGCACATGCTTAGTCAAAAAGTAGCTGTACCATTATTTATGTCTTTTACATGCTTTTTTTTATGTAACTAGAATGCTGCCATCAAGGGCTACAAGGAGCCTCTTCAAACAGAAGATGCCCAAGGGTGGGGGTGGATGAAAAGATGAGAAAATTGTGAGGAGGGGGACCTGCAGTCAGGGCTGCGCACATCTCTGCTGCGTCTTGCTCTGAGTCACGCAGCCAGGGCAGCTCTGTGGATATCAGAGGTGTTAATGGAAAAATCAGGGATGAAAGTGATCGCTGCAGATTTGTGAGCACTTCTCATTAATTCATCTGGTTAATTTTGCTGTGCCTGGAAAGACTCAAGGGGTATGTGTGTCGAGACCTTCCTTTCCAGGGTGTGCGTGGGGGTGCATGGGGGACAGAGTGTTGCAGTTAGTTGAACTTAGCCTAAATCCCCAAGGATTACAGAGGAAGCCGGGACAGGAGGTGTGACATTACAGTGCCACCGTATTTAGCTGACGGTGGGCAGCAATTCATTTGTGGGTTTCATAAGCTTCAGGACTGGACATGGCCTGGCTGTCCCCTGTCCCTGGGGCTGTGCTGGAGGGTGGTGCTGCTCGCTGGGTGCTGCTGTGGCACGGTCCCCCTGAGATGCCCACTCCACATTGTTGAGGGCTCTTGGCCCAGGTCTGTTGCATCCCAGTGCTGTCACCCGCATGAGCCATTGCTCCCCAAATAACCCTGTGAAGTGGCCGTGTGCATCAGAGAGCGGAAAGTGCTGCTTCATTGTCGGAGCAAGGGCTCTGAGGGCAGAAAGCAAGATGCTTTTCTCAGCTCTGCTTTCTCTACGCATCACCTAGCTCTTTGCGTGGTGCCAGCAGGTATCCTGCTGCACTCCTGCTTGAGGCATGTTCTTGCCCAAGGGCCGGTTGCTTGCTTGGGTGTCCTGTGCAGGGGGTTTCTCATTTATGCCAATAGGTTTGTACCCAGTGATTGATTGCATCCTGTTGCTGGTGAGCACTTTGGCTCCATGCCTGCACCAAGGGTGGTGCTCCTCCTGTGGTCTAGGTGCCTGGTATGAGGGTGAGTAGTCTTCTGCTCGCTGTGGTGCATTTCCCATGCTGAGCTTTGCTCCAGCTCCTTGTCCTCTTCGCCCTCCCTGAGAGCTTAATTGCATTGTTCCCCACAGCCAGCCCTCTCCATCTGCATTGGCTTTGTCCACAGGCTGTGGCTCCGCTGCCTGAGCGGGGCAGGAGGCTGCCAGGGGCACATGCTGTGGGCAAATCCCGCTCTAAAACCCTGTGTGGGCACCTGCAGGCCCTGATGGGATGGTCAGGGGTGCTGCAGGGGCAAGATGAGGCCAGGGAGCTCAAGCATTAGAAGTCATCCTTAGCCTGGGTCTTCTTGGGTGCTAGAGAGGTGCTGCCTGTGTTTGTACAAGACCTGATGGCATCTCTTTATACTTCAACAGGGAAGTTAGAAAAGTCTCAATCTGTTTCTGCCCATTTTATTAAGGCTTGTTAGGCAGCAGGAGGAATCTCTGTACAAAGCTATCCTGTTCAGTCTTGGTGTGAAAGTTGTAGTAAGTGTGTCACAGAAAGTGAAGACCAGAGGTGAAGGCACAGTGTGTGGTGGGGTTCCTTTGTTCTTCCATTAGGCACTTCTCTGGGAACGTAAGTTACATTTAATTAAAAGTTGTCCCTAGGTACGGTGGAAAATGCCAGACTGGAAATATACATCTGGGTTGCGGAGTAAGCAAAGACAAGGACTCTGTTCTCTCCGATTGCAGGTGTTTATGGAGGGTCTTCAACAAGACAGTCCTTGTGCTGCAGTGGGCTAAAACCCCTCTTCCCGGTGAGGAGCGGTTGCTGGGCAAGTGCCTGTGTGGCAGCAGTGATGCAGTTGGTGCTATTTCCACAGTTCTCTGAAAACTTCTGAAATAGCAAAATCTGTGTTGTTCTCAGCCCCTTTTTCAGTATCCCTGACTCTTGCTTCCTTTTGGATTTTTCTACTACTCAAATTCACATTAGTTTCTAGATGAGAGGAAACTGCTGGAGTTAAGCTTTTATTTTAAACCCACTTTTCCATCTTTTCTGTGACTGGTGATATTGCAGATGTTAGAGCAATGTTGGAGGTTTCCCTGTAGTGGTGAGGCTGTGCTTGACGTTCCCAAAACTTGATGAAGGTTTGGCCTCTGTTGCCAGATCTCCTCTTGGTCAGCCACATGGAAAAACCTCAAAACAGGGTTTTAGGTGTATTTTCCCAAAGAATGCTAATAACATGAGTGATAATGGGGCAGACTGAGGGACAGTCAGAGCAGCATCTGGGAGCTGAGGTGCATATACCATCCGTCCTGGGTAAAAATTAACTGGTGGCTTAACTTTGAAGAGCAAGGCTTGCTTGGGTGGTCTCTCATCCTGATTGGGGTGAAGTGGGTTTTTGGGTTGCCTCACACCAGGCTGATGTACAGTAGAAGATGAAATCAGCAGCAGGAGTTTGTTTTTTTTTTTTTCCCACACCCTTGAGAGCATATTTTTGATAGTCTGTGAGTTTGTGACCGTACTCATTGTGCTTGAACTGTCCCAGCAATCTGTTTCAAGTCAGAACTAAGGGGTTTTTAATGATAAAAATACCCAGAGGAAGTGAAAGTGAGCATAGGAGAAGCAAAGTATTATTCAGGGAATTCTCTGCTTGCTTTAATTTTGTCTCAGCAAAACAGACTTGGGTTTCAGCACAGTGCACCACAGCATTTATGATGACTGGCATATTTTTTAGAACTTCTTTCTTTGGAATTGTGGCTAGTGCAGCTACATTTGTTCAGCTTAGCCGTTATCTCCTGAGTAATTTCACTTCTCATTTTCTTTCACAGTGTGCAGTTCCAATACATGTAGAAATTATAATTGAAGCTTACGGATAACTGTTTTGACCTGCAGATGTGTATTATACCTGGCTGAAAGCAAAGGTCATCTCGGCTGATACCCTGTCTGAAAGCTGTTCTGTCCACTTGTAAGTGATAGCTGGAGTAATTACTGCAGCAAAATGCAGGTGCTTTTTGGTTTTTTTCCCCTCCTCTCCATACTTGCCAGCACTTTGGAGCATTTGTCTTCTGCAGTGATACTCATGTGGAAGGAAGAGCATTAATAAAGTTTATAGTAAGCATTTTATGAACTGTAGTATAGCTGTAAAAAGTAAGGAAATGGATTTAATGTATATCATAGCCTTACCTCCCCTGTGGCTCATGTGAGCCGTGTGTGTGTGCAAAGGTTCAGCGCTCCATCGACTCAAATAGCTCTCCCTCCATACAAAAATATTTATAAATTTTAAACCTGTGGGTGCTAAGCATTTTGTTGATAGGCAGTTGAAGAAGGTCTCAGGTGTGCCTTTCTGCAGCTGCTTTTATGAATCCATAGATGTGGTTCTTGGTGGGAGGAGCGGGGCTGGGTGCCCCATCAGCCATGTGTGTGAGATGGCTCCGCATCGGCACCGCCTGCAGCCACCTTCCATTTTCATACACTTCAGACATTTTAGAGCTGTATCATCTCAGTGGCTGGGCAGCACGGGCACTGCTGCCTTCTTCCAACAAGGCGTCTGAGCAAAGAGCAAGCAGCCTGCGTGCTGCACAGTCCGCAGGCTTTGGGAAGCAGTGGGGTCTCCTGGTGTTCCTTAATGGAATGCTGTCGTCTACTGTGACCATTATTCAGGGCCATGCCATGGTTACAGTGGCAGGCAAGTCACAAACTTGAAGAATGGGACATGACAGGTGATTTTACTTGATCATGAACATCCAGTTTCAGGATTGTGAGTGAGAATCTGGGGGAAAAACACTTGGTTGCAGAACAGTTGCGTGTGTGCTGATTGACTCCTGGAGCTGCAGCATCTAGACAGAAAAAACAGAAAAGCAGGTTGTGTCACTTAAATGTGATGTCTGAACCTGGTAGTTTGAAACGTATTCTGAAGTAAAAATGATGCAAAATTAAATTAGTGTGACCTTACTTTGCATTTGCAGGCTGAATATGCCCATGTTGTAAAGCCTAGTGCATTTATAGTACTTCCCTTGGGGAAAATTGCAGAGAGAAATGGAATGAGGTCTCTTCTAATTGAAAAGTGACAATGATTAGGAAAACAAATACAGAATGTGAGTATTTTTTTTCTTTTTTTGTTGTATGTGTGTTTTTAAGAATACCAGTGGAATTATAAATTATGTGCTTTGCAGTTTGTCTTGTCTTTCATTCCCCAAAGGCTTTTTATTAGCATAGCAGCTGAATTGCTCTTGTATAATACTGCATTATCTCCCATGTTTGGGTTTTAGTGATCTTTCTTCATCAGTTTGACTGAGCTGCTTGGATAAATCCTACTGAGTGTATCCAGCTTTTCAGTGTGTTGGATTTTCCCCCCCCTCCTGCAAAAGAAGCCCATGAAGACAAGTTAAAATAGAGGGAGAGTTGACTAAAACTTTGGCACCTCGAGTGGGTATGAATCTCTTAAAAGCACAAATTGAGTGTTTTGTTTGGGTTTGATTTTTTTTTTTTCTCTCTTTTTTTCTCCTTCCCTCCTCTCCCCAGCCCCCCAAAGGCCAGATCTGGCTACATGAGTGTTCTTGGGAGTAAAGTTCATTCCAAGGTACCTGATACCTTTATCTCCTAGGCACTGCAAGGCTGTGCTGCTCCTCATGGTCCTGGCTCAGGGTGAAGCAGGACTAGGGCACCATGTGCTCTGTTCCCCCCTCAAGAAGAGGCTTCTGCTGGGCTTGGCCTCCTCGTGTGTACATATATCCTGGTTATCTTCTAATGCTTGGGAAAGCTGCACTTTTAGAAGACTCTAGTGTCTGAAATCATGAAAATATTTACTTTATAGCCAACCAGGCTATGTGGGATTCAAGGTCTCGCTGTTTACAAGTTTAGCCAAGTACAGGAATGAGGAGGAGCGAGACCTGGGCACTTCACTCAAGCTGCCAACAAGTTTATTCCATACCATGAACATCACATTCAATATAAATTACAAAGCTTGCTGCAAAAAGTTGTCTCTCCCTTAATGGCTGCAGTCCTGAGAACTCCTTGCTCTGGGGTCGGAGCCCTGCTCTTCCTTCCAAAGCCACAGCACTCACAGTGTCCCACATTGGCTGTCCCTGCTGGGAGTGCACAGCTTCCTGTGATAGAATGGGCTGAGTATGGCCCTTGTGTATTTTAGATTGGCATTGGGATCAATATTGGTTCTTTAGTGTTATTAATGTTATCTAGTCTTACTGTGTAAAATCTGTTTGTATTTCAGTCCTTGGGTTTCCTTGGATTTTTTTCCCTGATTCTGCTTTCCAGGCGGGGAGGGGTCATCGTTTGATAGAATAATTGTCTAATGGCAATAAACTGTGGGTTTCTCAAACCATAACAACGTACAGCCCTGGGAAGAAACTAATTTCAGCAGCAGCACCACCAAAGACATGGGGGCAGATACATTTCTCCTATACGATACTCAAGCCTTGAAGCCCTTGTCTGTGTTGCAGGACAGGGATAGGTGTGCTCTGCTACAGCGACTCTGCTGTTGCTTCCCTATGCTATCGAAGGATATCAGAGAAGAGCAAGGCCATTGGCGTGAAAAGGCCAAAGTCCAAACAGGGGGAGCTGATCAGGGTTTAATCATTCAGAGAAGTTTCACCAAACACATTTACAGAATGTTAATTTGCAGCTTAATTGTTCTCTCTCCTCCCACAAAGCAAGGTATTAAAATCACTCTTCTATTGATAACACCAGTGTGATTGCTGTAGACTATATTCCACACAGAAATAGCCCAGTGTAGAGGTTGAAGAGCAAGGCCTGATGCATGGCTGAACACTGCCTGCACCTCCTGGTCCAGCCCTGTGGGGTCCAGCCTGTCCCGACCAGCAGCTCCAGGAGAGCATTGAGGGAGAGATGAGGCAGGAGGAATATCTCTGCTGGGAAGGCAGCATCCCCTTCCTCCTGGTATTCACACTGGGCCTTGCTATTGCACCTCTTAGCAACTGTTTTGTAATACCCCGGTTGCAGGAGTCCCAGAGCCAGAAGAAACAGCATTCCAGGCTGGATGGGGATGGAGGAGATGCGGGTATGTTGTCTCAGATTCTGAGTGAATTCCCACCCTTTCTTCTGCTTCAGGCTCTGGTCATTACGTGTTTGTATGTGTGTGCAGGAAGCTTGGCTTACATCGTTTGTAAATGACATGTCTTGTATCTGTTTCTTCCTGGGAAGCATTTAGGGCAGTGCTTCCTGATTATCAAAACTTCACCTATGTCACCAAAGTACTGTGACCAGTTTAGCAAGGTTTGGTTCATTTAAAGGACCTCTCATCCTAGGAAAGGAACTTTCCTTTACCACTACCTTGGTCTTGTTTTTCTTCAGAAATATAAGCTCTTTTTCCTCTCAGAAAAGGAAGTTTTCCATCACTGGTCTCATCCCTCTCTACTCTGCACTGGTGAGGCCACAACTGGAATACTGCATCCAGTTCTGGGCCCCCCAGTTCAAGAGGGACAGGGAACTACTAGAGAGAGTCCAGCGTAGGGCAACAAAGATGATTAAGGGATTGAAGCACCTCCCTTACGAGGAAAGGCTCAAGGAGGTGGGACTCTTTAGCCTGGACAAGCGAAGACTGAGGGGAGACCTTATTTATGTTTATAAGTATCTAAAGGGTGGGTTGAAGGATGTTGGAGCCGGACTCTTTTCAGTGGTTTCCAGCGATAGGACAAGGGGCAACGGGCTCAAGCTGGAACATAGAAAGTTCTATTCAAATATGAGAAAAAACTTCTTTCCAGTGAGGGTGATGGAGCACTGGAACAGGCTGCCCAGGGAGGTCGTGGAGTCCCCTTCTCTGGAGATCTTCAAGAGCCGCCTGGATGCAGTCCTGAGTAACGTGCTCTAGGCATTCCTGCTTTAGCAGGGGAGTTGGACCAGATGATCTCTTGAGGTCCCTTTCAACTCTGACAATTCCGTGATTCATATTTTTTCTTGTTTTCTTACTGTGGCCAAAGCACATGCTGCATTTTGAGGCTGAATTGACTCATCTTCCTAAAAGCCTTGGTTGTTTTTTCTTTTCTGTAATAAAATCTGCAAAATGTGGGCTCTGCACCCAAGCTGGGTGACTGCTCCCCAGGCTTTGGGCGCTGCTGCTCACGTGTAGGTGAGGCAGAGGGGCTCTGGTCAGTGCCCCCCTGGGGTCTGACTCTTCATGGGGGACCCAAAGATCTGGGGGGCATCCTGTGCCTGGCTAGGGTGTGGGGCTTCACCCCACCAGCGGGGACTGGAGGTTGGTGGGATGCTCTTGGTGCCCTTGGGTGCAGCTGGCACTAGGACGTGCCTTTGGCTGATTGGAGACACTTTCCTACATAGCTGGGACAACGTGGGAAGCAACATTGTGTCTTTTTTTTTCTTTAATGGTTCTGCATCATCCTCTCTTTTCCCAGCCCTTTTAGTTTTGGTGTGTTTGTGCATCTGGTTAATATTAATTATGTTCAGAAGAAATGAGCTCCTGTTTCAGCCCATTACTCCAGTACAGGGCAATATGGCAGCTCTTGGCCCCGGTTGACTGTTGTTCCGCTGTGACACTGCTTCAGGGCTGTACAGTAAATTGTTGGGAATGTGTGTTTTACCAGGCTCTTCCCCTCACAGTGGCATTCGAGTACCTTGCTGGGGTTGCTGTGAAAGACCCAGAGCTCCTCTTTTAAGAAGGTGCCTCTAGCTAAAAGGCATTTCTAAGGCAAAACTCCTTTGCAGTGTTTGGCTTTTAATCCCTCCCTTCCCATCCCATGTGCAGTCTTTCAGTGTAGGGGTGCTGTAAGTATATGGGCTCCAGGTCACTCATGTCTATCTTGAAGTGATAGATAAGTCTCCTGCTTTCAAGGCATAATTCTGCTTTTTGAAGGTGGTGGGCAGAGCTGGTTAAGCATTTTGGGCAATGGCAGAAATAGCTGCTGTTTAGCAGAATGAGCTCCAAGGTAACTGGTAACACTTACCACCTGAGCTGTTTTCTTGACATTTATTTGCTTTTACTGGTACTTAAATGCCACCTGCCAGGAGAAAACTTTCTATAATTAAGAAAAAATAAAAAAAATTATATTTTCCTGACTTTGCGGAAGCCACCCCAGCTGGTACAAATGGTGTGATGCTGCCCTTCGAGGCATGATGGGTCTTCCTATGTATCTACATAGGTGTGTGTGTGTCTGTCTGTATAGATAAAATATAGATGGCAGCATCCATGATGGCCTAGGACACAGCTTTCCAAAACTGGATTTTATAGCTGTCCCTATTGAGAAGCAGACACAGTTTAAATCCCCAGAACTATTGAATTTTGCTGGTCTGGCCCCTCCTTTATGACCAGCACTGGAGTTGCTGCTGCCCTGTCCTAGGCATAGTGAGCCCTGGGTGCTGCTGGCACAAGGGGCTTGGTAGGAGTGACCAAGCGGTTTGGGGATGGCATCTGCTCTGGGTGCCAAATGCATGGAAATAATGATCCCAGCGCTACATTTGCCTCCAGTACTTGATTTTCCTTAGTCTCAGGGAGGTGTGAGGAGTTACTTCCTTAGGAAATTTTAGGAGTGGCTTCTTACTGCCTTCTGCCAAGTGTCTCTGGAGTTAACCGGATAGTCTGTTGTTTGCTGCTGCTTGTTTGGAGGATTTTTGGCCGTTTTCCTTTATGCCAGTATAAGCCACTCAAGCTGGCTGAGCCCCGCACTGAGGGATGTCTGGGGCTCCAGTACGTGGGCCCCATGAGTCGCCGTGTCGTGCCCATCCGGCATCTCGCCGAAGAGAAGGTCTCCCTGCCTGTGCCCTGTCATGGGTGAGCTGGTGCAGGGAGAGGGGGCTGCCAGCACCAGTGCCTGCTGTGCATGAGTTCCCCGTGCCACTGTCCCACTGCCATGAAAGAGGGGACAATGCGTGCCTGGTGTGAGGCTGTGCCAAGGAGGACTTCAATCTGGTCCTTCCTGAAGGAAAGAGTGGTGGTGATGGGAAAGAATTGCAGAAATTTAGCTTGCATTTAGCTAAATTGTTTTGTTAGGATGAATTATGCTGGTTCATGGCTTCACGGCCCCAAGCAAGGCACGTAAGGCACTGAGATGCTGCTGGTTTTGTACCCAGCAGTGGGGACATCCAGCACACTGCAACTGGGAGGGCTTTGGAACGTCTTGTCTGCGTTGTAGCTTGAAAACACTCTGCTCTGTAGATTGTCTTTAAAGATACCTCCTGGAGACTCTTCCGTGGCACTGAAAAGGTGAATTACTGAGTTTTTAATTAAGTAGCTGGGCTCAAAGCATGCAGAGCCGAGGTAGGCATGTGTGAGAGCTTTATTGGGGAAGGATGCAGTGGTGTCCTTGGTATCTCAGCCACATTAGTCCTTCTTGACCTCAATTATACTATACTTCTTCTGGTGGCTTAAAGTCTGTCTCTCTCTTGCAGCGGAGTTGGAGTTTGTACAGATAATCATAATCGTGGTGGTGATGATGGTGATGGTGGTGGTGATCACGTGTCTGCTGAACCACTACAAACTCTCTGCACGATCCTTTATCAGCCGGCACAGCCAGGGGAGGAGAAGAGACGAGAACCTCTCATCGGTAAGTCACCCCCTGCTCTTTCAACCCACGTCGTCCTGTGCTGTTTGCCAAATGATGTGACACTGGGGAAATGTTAGAGCCGAAGGTATTTGTTTGTGTTGAGTTTGCTCATGTGCCACTTGGCAGTGCATGAAGAGACACCCTCCAGGTTGGGTCTGGGCATTGTCTTCTGTCTCTGTTACTGGGGAGGGTGCCCTTTTAGGGATGCCTCTGGCTCTTTAGGGTGCTGTATGTTGTAATATATGGAGAGCCATAGCCTCTGCCTTTTCCCTGAACTTTGCAATTCAGACTTTACATTAGTGAAGTAATTGCATGAGGCTGTTCTTGGTGTGCCCTCTTCCTGAATCCACCATGTACCCTCAGCTGATTGGGGTGCGTATGCCTTGCCCTTAACAGCTCCAAACTATTGAGTCCTTTGGTGGCTCCAGTTGGAGAGTCTCAAGCAACTGTATAAAAACTGAACTGCCTGCCTTGAGAAGAATAGGAAATCCTGAAAGACTTTCTCCGGACTTCACCAGTGGTGCTGCTCTTGCTGTGGTGGAGGAGGTCAGAAAACCCTTGTATAGCCAGATAAGCAGAAATATCTCCAAGAAGATGCTCAAGGGGTTTCCTGTGTAACCCAGGCTTCCTGCTTCATAAAAGCCATAGCAGAAACATGTTAATCGTGCCTCTGATGGGGACTCGAGGGGCAGCCTCTCCAGCCTCAAGGCAGGTGTTGGTTCATGCCATTTGCTCAAATGCAGCAGCTCAGAAAGACATACAAGAACCTATAGAGGAAAGATTTCACATTTTCTTGGAGGGTGAACACATGCTATTCACCACTGCCTACATGGCTCTGTCTTCAGTGCAGGGGTATCTTGTACTGACACTTCTTTTTTCAGCGTTCCCCCTAAAGGTTCTTAAAGCTCTTTAAATGGTAGGGCTTTCTCAAGGTCACTGCTTTGCACTTTCTCCTCTGCTGGATTCCAGGGCTGTCTGAGCACACCAGGGCTGGCTTGTGGTCGGTGTGGGACTGTGCTCTCTTGTGTCAAATCCATGCTTGCTTCAAAAAAGATCAAGTACTGGGATTGCTTCCTTTTTTCCATTTTTTTCTTCTATTTTTTTCTTTTCTCTTTTTTTTTTTTTTTTTTTTTGAGAGTGGTATCTGACATCTTTTGTTCAGTAAGTCTTTGGTACAGGGCTGTTGAAGGCTGTCCAGACAGCAGATGCCCAGGTGTGGGCTGTCCCTCTGCTCTGTGGGTGCTTTTTGTCACACATCATGCACAGCAGAGGAAGGTCCCTTTCTGATGCTTGGTGTTGCAGTGAGGAGGCCGCCCCATGGGAAGGGGAGCTGTGCAAACCCCAAGCTTGATTAAACCACATCGTGTTTTGTGGGCTGTGGAGCACATCCCCGGAGGGTACAGGGTGAGCTTAGCTCATGGCCATTCATCGGTGCTGTGCCACAGGATCCGGGTGCTGGGGGCATGCAATCCCGTGTTCAACCAGATGGGCAAGTGCTGAAGGCAGCCAGAGGCTGCGCTGAGCTGGGTACAGGTTTATGTAATCCATTAAACTTGCGCTGAACTGGTGTTGGGCTTTCTAAATCCCAAACTTCATTTTGCTGTTGTGGCTGCAGACAGGCACCAGAGCTGCCTACACACTTTTCATATTTTGAAATATTAAAGTAGTTCATCCTATGGTTAGGATACTGCTAGGTCTCCCGGAGTTGTTCTTTTTTGTTGTTGTAGATCAAAAATTACAACTGCAGGAGAAATTAATTTCCCTGAAGGTTGGGGTTTTTTTTAATGCAGTTTTTGCTAGCACGGAATTTTTGTATTACATCATGTGTTTTTTCCATCACCATTCTTGCTGTGCTTAAACTGTCTCTTTATAGCAAGTAGTTTTATTTTTCCAGAACTTAGAATATTTAAGAAATGCTACTAAAAACTTTGTTGCAATAAGAATGGCATTATTCCTGCACCTTTGGAACACTGATATCTGACTCCCCTAAGACAAAGTGGCTTAAATGCAATTTCCAAGCATATCTTTGTGCCCCAAAATGGAAAATACAAGTCCTCCTGAAGGCTCAAAGACTTCATCTGCACCATGCGGCTTTACAGAGAAAGTTTTCTGACATTACTAAAACAAGCAGTCTATGGAAGTTGATTATTGATCTCTAAAAAGAAATTAAAAAGTAATTTTAGGTTCTGCAGTGAGTCCTGGAATACTTGTGGAGGCTTTTATAGCTATATTGCTCATCAGACACCAGAATCTCAGCTTTCATTTCAGAAGACAATAGCTTTCTAGACTCAGCCATCATTGAGATGAATTCAAGTCCTAAGTATTCTGAAAATCAGAGATGAGCGAGGAGAGCCCTGAGCCCCCTGGTTGTCTTTGGCCTCCTCTGGCCCTGCTCTGACAAGTCTATGCCCTTCTGATGTTGGTGGCCCCAGAACTGGAGGCAGTGATGGTGGGGGGCGGGGGGAGGCACCTCCCGGGAGTGGAGCAGAGGGGCAGATTGCCCCCCCCACCCCACCCCGCTGGCCACGCTTCTTTTGATGCAGCCCAGGATGACAGGGGGCTTTCTGGGCTGCCAGTACTCATTGCCAGCTCACATTGAGCTTCTTATCCACCAGCACCCCCAAATCCTTCCCTTCAGGGCACCTCTCAATACATTCTCTGCCCAGCCTGGATTTGTGCTTGGAATGGACCTGACCCACATGCAGGACCTTGCAAGTGGCCTGGTTGAACTTCCTTATGTCTCTGCAGGTCCCATTTTAGTGGTGTTTCTACTGGTTTGCTACTCTGGCATCTGCTTCTTGCCTGGAGCATTGTTCCTGGACCTCATCTGTACAAACAGATGAGTTAATGTGTGAGCCAGAGCCTTTCCTCTGAATGCCTAGGTGGGATATTAGGTGCAGGCTTTGGGTGAGGGGGTGTTTTGGGTGCAGCAGCTTGGGTAGGGGTGTGTGGGTGCCCTCTCCAATGCCTGCCATGGCGGGCAGCCCCAGCTGAGCTTGGCGATGCTCTGCGCCCCAGGGAGTGCCGGGCTGCGTCCGCCCTCGCAGGAGCTGGCTGGCATCGCTCCCAGGAGAGGGGAAGCAGATGGGATATTGCTGTGGCACTGCCCACTGCCAAGTCAAATATAAAACATCTAGCAGAAGGCAGCGGGGTACTCGCTGCTCAGGAAGTCTGCCACGGGGGCATGGCACAGTAAACATGATTTTCTGAGTGCTTTCTGCTCTTGCCTGCTGCTTCAGTGTCCTTTGGGATGAGGTGAAGGGATGAAGGGTACCCTTGGTATCAGCACCGTGGCGAAGCAGGGGGTTAAAGGCAAGGATTTGATCTGTGGCAGATGCAGTTCCTCTTGGGTCTTTTGGCTGCTGGGGGAATTTGTCTGTAAGACTATCCCTGCAGGCAAGAAATACATGTAAAATGGACCAGACTAAACAGTTGATGCCTGTGTAAACAGTTGCAGTGTGAAGTCTCAAGGTCTGTATAAAACATGGTGTTACATTGCTCAGGAAGGGCTATGCAGCATGTGACTCAAACAGCCCGTACATCAGCTGTAGCATTTAGCATCTCCTTGGAGCAGAGGTTCTGGCCCATCTCATTTCCATATAAATCACTGGCAAGAGGACTGTCTTGAGGTTTATGTGCAGAGCTGAGCTTCAAAAACAGGAAGCCAATAGGATTCTCTCCATATCTAATACTACATGTGATGCCACAAGAGAAAATATATTCCAAAGTTGGGGAAAATAAAGAAGAAAAGGGGAAGGGGAGGATCTAATGGGTGGCTCTGCCCACAGAGGCACCCCTGGTTTGTGTGCTCTCCGAGGTGCATCTAGGGGGAGCAGAGATGCTGTTCAGCTGCTTACCAGGATGGCCACAAAAGTCTGCAGCAGCATTGGCCTCGCATGCTGCAGCCTGGTATGAGGCCAGATGTGCTTCACAGCTGGAGGAGGTCCAGGAGCACCAGACAGGCAAAATCCCTCCTGACTTTATCAGCGAAGGTGTCTCTGGTGCTATGGTACCACTGCAGCTTTTTACAGGCTTTCACCAGGGCACGGGCTGTCTGGACCGGCACTGCTGTTGCTATAGAAATAGGTATTTTCATACTAGGAAAGCTTGTGCTTTTCTCACCTGAGAGCCCTGCTGCAGAGGCTGGGCCCCACAATGGCCTTTGGATGGAACACATTAAAGGGAAAAAGGGGAAAAAGAAACACCTTTGGCATATTTTTTTTTTACACTGATGGTAAATACTTCTGCCTATGCCTGACTTGCTAGTGCCAGAACTGGATACTAACCTGCAAGGAACTCAGACATGCCAACTATTCCAGGTTAGAATTATGAGCCTTCTGGCTTGTTTTCCTCTGGCCCTGCCTGCCAGAGGGATGTTGCCATATGTGAATATCAGTGATATTTAAATATTTTAGTTCTTAAGGCTAAAGTGTCTGGGGGGAACCGTGTAGGCTCAGAGTATCACCAGCAAATGGGAAGAACCTTTGTTTTGATCATGAATTGTAAACTAACCTCATGTTTTGGGGGAAACTGGCTTGTGGCTTTCTCATGCCTGGGGTTGTTGGCACCTGGGTTTGGATTGCAGGATCAGGGTGATGTGATGCTTGCAGTGTAAGAAAGCCTCTAGACCACAGTTCCTCAATCTAATCAAAGTTTAGTTCTCAGTTTAATCAAAGATCACTTATCCTTTTGGGGGAAAAATACTCTAGAACCATCCTGTTGCTACAGATTTCTATTTTTTTTTTTTTAGCCAAATCAAAATCAGGCTTAACATTTGGTTATTCACTTATCTTTATTTTGCCTTGATTGTGTGCATCAGAATGTGGGTGTGAGGTTTTTTTTTTGTTTTTCTTTTTTTTTATGTTAAAAATCTTGTTGTTATTTTGCGGAGCATTTTTTGATGTCTTGTGAATCACCCACGGCTCGTGGATCACAAATTGAAAAATACTTCTCTGGTATGTTTGAACCAGGGAGAGCAACATGCTGGGTGTGTGTGGGCGGGGGGGGGAAGTCTGCAAATGCGAGAGTGTTGTTTGCTAGTGTCATTCTCATCATTCATTCTGCAAGCGATCCATTAAATAGAAATGGAGATGAAAATTGAGGAAAATTTTAATTAGAAGTGGTGTTTTCAGTGGTAATATGCTAATATCCTTAGCATATCTCCATGTGATATCCCCACTAGAGTGAGCTGTCAGCTGAGGAGGCTACGTGCCCTGAGCTGCTGCTGCCGGGACAGGGACGTGTTGACCATTGGCAGCAGCGTTTTACCCCGGCTCAGGTGTGGGTGAAACAGGCACCAGCAGTTTGCAGGAGTGGAGCCCCCGCTGCTGTAGAACTCAATCTGCCCTCTCTTCTCCTTTCCCACGCAGGAGGGGAGCCTGTGGCCTTCAGAGAGCACCGTGTCGGGGACTGGAATAGCAGAGGTGAGGGCGATGCGGGTACAGGTGCTTCTCCCACTCTGCTGGGCTGCAGCATCTCACACTTCTCTCCTCTTCTACCTTCCAGCAGCAGATCTACACCCCGAGACCCAGCGACCGCCTGGCAGTGCCATCCTTCCTGCAGAGGGACCGCTTCAACAGGTTTCAGCCCACCTACCCCTACATGCAGCACGAGATCGACTTGCCACCCACCATCTCACTGTCAGACGGCGAGGAGCCCCCCCCGTACCAAGGACCCTGCACGCTGCAGCTGAGGGACCCCGAGCAGCAGATGGAGCTCAACAGGGAGTCAGTCCGGGCCCCCCCCAACAGAACCATCTTCGACAGTGACTTGATAGATAACTCTGTGTATGGAGGACCATGCCCCCCCAGCAGTAACTCTGGGATCAGTGCCACCTGCTATGGCAGCAATGGTAGGATGGAGGGACCGCCGCCGACATACAGCGAGGTGATAGGGCACTACCCTGGGTCAACGTTTTACCAGCACCAGCAGAACAACAACGGGATGCCCTCCCTCTTGGAGGGCAGCAGACTCCATCACTCACAAATCAATGGCCTTGAGAGCACAACTGCCTGGAACAAAGAGAAAGAGAAACAAAAAGGGCACCCTTTTTAAAAAAAAAAAAAATAAAGGAAAAAGGAAAAAAAAAAGAAATAAACAAGAAAGTAAACGCAACACTGCACTTCTTGGTAAAAGAAAAAGGAGAGAGTGAGTGAGTTGAGGAAGATGAGCAAAGGAAAAAGAATAGCCCTTCCCCATCTCTCCATGTATAAATATTTACTTGTTATGTCTGGTCTGAATGCACAAGCCTACCAAGCTTGCAAAAGCATTTCTTCATTGAGCTCTGTCTAGACATTTAAAAAGGAAAAAAACAACAAACGCAACTGTAGTCCATTTTTTTGTTTGTTTGTTTCTAGTTGAGCTGTGTGAATGCTTTTTTTGTTTATTTCACTTATCTTTAAAGACAAAATATTTGCACAAAAACATTTTGTTTAAAGATCTGCAATATAAATATATAAATATATATGAAAAATAAGAGAAAGTGTATGTGTAAGGAGCAGGAGTATTTTTGTATTAGAAGAGGCCTATTCAAAAAAAAAGTTGTTTTCTGAACTAGAAGAAAAATGGCAATTTTTTTGAGTGCCAACTCAAAAAGTGTGTATTACCTTGTAAAAAAAAAAAACCAAAACAACAAAAAAAAATCAAAAGCAGGGGTTTAGAGTTATTTATATAAATGTTGAAATTTTGCACTATTTTTTAATATAAATATGTCAGTGCTTGTGTTGGTCAAAGCCTCTATCATGTCTACCATGAGCCTGTTAAGGGACATATGTTGAAGTGAAGAACAAAGTAGCTGGAAGGGGGTGGAAAAATCCTGAAGTGGAGATGCCAGCCCTGGGAGGAGCGGTGAGCGAGACTGCATCTTATGCAATTCCTTAATTTCCAGAGTCCTTGCGTGTGGTTGCTGACAGTCACGGCTTTATACATTCCCTACAAAGGAAGAGGAGTTGGTGTGTATTTGTATGTCATCCGGTAGGATTGTAGGAGTAAAAAGGTAAAATGAAAACTCCCTGCTTCTGAGAGTCCGTAAAGGCTGAAGCAGACAAAAATGACTTGATTTTTTTTTTTTTTTTTTTTTTTTTTTTTGGCAACCCTTAATTTTTTGGGGGAATAAAATGTTAAAACCTGAACTAAAAATAATCCTGTTGGGTGTTCCAGTTCAGGAAATTTCTATGAGCCAACTTTTGCTGTTTTTTTTTTTTGTTTTTTTTTTTCTGGACAACCTCTAACTTTTTGGAGGGGGGTGGTGGGATTGAGAATAAACTTCTGTGTCTGAAGGAACAAAGTGGTTTTTGGTTCATTTCTTTTGCTGTTCAACTGAAGGGCCCTATTTTGGAGTTAAGCAGCGATTATGGAAATTCATCTGAGTAAATGGTAATGTACCCACTGGCTGCCTTTCAGCTGGGGTTAAAATATCTCATGTAAAGTATGAGCTGAAAAGTGTGGTGGTGGTGAAAGTAAGTTCCATTTTGTATTAACCTCCCAAACATTTATTTGGGATAAATGGGCGCAGCCATGTCTCACAGCTCCACCATCCCCAGGGCTGCCTCTGATCATTGCTATTTTTTACTTTCTTATCCTATCTAAAGAGGCATCGGATACAGTAGGTGGAAATGAATCTGCTCCTGTGATGTATTAATTAAAGTCTAAAGAAATACGCTTAATGCTTTAGAAGTAAACCCCCTTTACTTCTTCTAAAAATGTTCTCATCCATGGCAGCACGGTCCCACCTGCCCTCCCGCCCGCCGGGCATTCTGTGACTTTAATTTATCTTGGTGTCGGAAGCATTTTGTCTTACTATGCTATTGTTTACATTTTTATATTATGCAGGTGTCTGGTAGGTGTCTTACCCTCACAGTGAATTTGTATGTGACAGAGTGAGCAAGTGAGGAACCTGAGTGTGGGAGAAAGCAAAAGGGAAAGAACCGGTTCTGGGTCCTGTCTGCCCTGGCTGGGAGAGCATCTTACCGAGCGTGATGAAGGGTTGGTAAAATAACCACAGAGAGCAATGATTTTACAAGGAGGAGTGGTTTAATTTTCTGCAGGATGCTATCTAGTAGAGTGACATAAATGAAAGATATAAAGGCAATAACTTATTTTTAAGCAACTTTTCTATTACTTGAAAAAAACCCACCATGAGAGCGGTTTTGAAGTTCTGACAATTTGAACAATATTAATATATATTTTAAAGATGATACTGAATAGCTGAACTTGAAGTTTGATTTTTTTTTTAATTTTGCCTAGAAATAGTCCAGTAGCTTCTCAATATTTCAAAATGTTTTTCCATAGCTCTTGAAATCTTCATAGCTTTACAGTCATGTAACTTAAATTTTAATGACCTAAAAAAAAAAGCCACAAAAAACAAAGTAATGCAACAGAACAAATCTAGTTTGTCATGAAAGGTACAAAACTGAATTTATAAGAGTTTTTAAAATGTATCTTTCCTTTATGTAACATGTCTATTTAGTGCCTTATTAAAGAAACAGTAACCCTCCCTTTGTGGAGAGGGGAAAAACAAAGTCATCGTTAGCATCACAAGTAACCAGTGTCTGGTCTCTTGCTCCTTTGGACCTTGCATTCAGTTTTCCAGTCCTCCCTTTCCCAGCAGCACTCCCCGAAGCATCCCAATGAGCCCCTGCTGGCGGCTCCCTCTATGCTGTCTCCCACTGTTCCTGGGGGAATTCCAGCTCATTGATGTGCATTGTCCTACTGGGGAGAGGGAGGTGGGGGGTAGAAAACTGTGGTGGATATTGTAAATGAGATACCAACCAAAAGAGAAACAGAAATATAATATCTACTGCCCTCTTGAGTCAAGATGTGTGAATGGTGGTGTTGGGGCTGGGATTTTTTGGGGGCTAGAGATGGTGGTGGGTGTTCTGTGATCCCAACTGGTTTGTTTGCTACAAAAAAAAAACCACCACTGGTTACCTCAGCAGGTTTTGGGTGGATATATGCATCATGTTTAAAACTGAGCAGTGAATAAGGAGGTGTTGCGGGGACTGGAGGTTGTTAAGTAACAAGATTGTCTTGTCATATGGCATTACCTGGCCACCAAACCCCATAGAGAGGTCAGGAGGTGGGTAGGGTCTGTAAAGGCACAGAGGGGTAGTGGGAGAGTGTCTAAAAATGCAGTGCCATTAAACCTGGCTCTCATGGTTTGAAGTCCTCAAAATTTCAACCGATTCTCTGGGTTTTTTTCCTATTTTTTTTTCTCCTCAATCTCTTCCCAGTGTGAGGTTTTATTTCTCAGACATAACCCCAAGCATCTGCAGTGAAGTGACCAGTTTGTTGAGTTTCTGGGTCCAGTTTCATTTACCTCTTTCTCTAGTAAATTCACCTAGTAAATTCTAGGTGAATTTAATGAGCGTGAAATGGGGTGGCTCATCAACACCAACTTTCTATTGCAAATGATGCCTTTCAATCCATGCCATGCACAAACGAAAACCAAGCTGCCACCTTCCCTGCTGCTTGTGCAGGTCCCTGGGGAGTGGCTGCAGCCTTGGTGGGGGGAGCCCTGGGTCCCAGACAGCGGGTGCAATTCAAGTCCACCTCAACAGGGGCAAGTTGTCATCTTTTGTCTTTCTTTTGTCCATCTCTCTGCTTTGCAGTCCCGAGAACCGTGTATTTCAAGTGCAGATACCAGATCTGGGGCCCAGATCAACTCAAGTTCTGAATGGGTGTTTAGAAATAATGGTCTATTCTTTTTTATTATTATTGTTGTTGTTGTTGTCGTCATTATTATTATTACTATTTAATGTCACTTTTTTTCCTCTGGGTCCATTTCTTCCTGATTCCCATGTCCCGTATTGCCACCAAGGCAGACAACTTTCTTTGCACACCCTTGCAGGTGTTTCTATTCATTTCTTTCTGGTCTTTATGCAGCTCAGGAGAGAACTGTGCTAGAAGCTGGACCACAGTCCTGCTCCAGAGAAGTCTCTGGCGTCTTGCAGCTGCCAGCAGAGAGATTCAGGCCCCTTAAGAATGAAGAAACAAGGCATTACTAATGCTTAGCAAGCAACCTCTTGCCCTAGCCTGCCTTTTTGCTCAAAGTTTTAAGAGTCGCGTTAGCTTTAAAAGGGGTTGTTAATCCCACAGAGTTTCTTAACTTGCAGTATGGCAAACGGCATCCTTAAATTGCCCCCAAATCTTAATGGCCTGGAATGGGACTGTGGTTTTGTCAATCAGGATGGGTTTCGTTTGGGATTGACACTGGTACAACTTACGTTCCCTTCAGAATCCTTGATTTCACCAGTTTGAAGATTCAGCTTTACTAATCTAGTGTGTTGTTTCCATAAGTGTTACAAAATTAATTCTATCTTAAGTGGGGGTATAAGCAAATCCAATTGCTTTCTGGAGAATCACCCTTTTGTATGTGTTTTGAACTATAAAATTGCACTAACTGCTATCTTGAAAATTAAAGAAATAAAAGCCCAACATTTTTACTAAGGATCGGGAAAAGACTAAATCCAGATGTGTACTATTAATAGTGCCAGGCAGAACAGAATGCATTTTTAATCTCTTCTGTCTCTGTATCGCTCAGAGATTTTCTATATACAACACAAAGCTACAAAAAAGCAAAAAGTTTTCCAGAAACCGCATTTCAAATTTTTGCTGTACTATAGAAGCTCATGAAGGACAACAATAAAGTCCTAATTTGCCTGCCTTATAGACACATTTCATTGTATTAATATTTTCTTAAACTTCCAGTTGCATTGCTTTGGCTTTGGAGTTTGTTATAGGCAGTCCTGTATCCCCAATTCTGTTCAAGTTTAAACTTATGTAAACTATTGAGAGCACATGCAATGCAGTACTTACCTATATTTTGCTGGTTTAGTATGAATATGTACTCTGATGCCAATTTACAAAAATCTGTTGTAAATGCTTATTGTGTTAACGGTAACCGATAGTGGCAATTATATGTCATTCTAAAAGCTGCAATACTTATACAATAAATTTTACAATACTTTGGAAAATTTGCCTTCACCTTTTGCTTTGTTACCCCAAAATCAGGGTTTTTCAACACAATGTAATTTTAAAAGCTTTTCCCTATTTTCTTTTCAAATATTGGAAAAATCAGTATTCTGAGTTTTTGATATTTGTGTGGTTTTTCCTCCCTTCCTTGTTAAGTAGCCTTCTGAATAACAGGCCAAGCTCTGTTATTGCCATGATGTGTTTTTTGCTGTGAAGCTGTAGGTGGTTCCTGGTGTATTTGCATGCTCGGTCCCTGTGTGCACATGTGTGCATGTACAATTCTGTTTTCTTTTAAGTAGATCAGGTGTCGCAGCTTTAACCCCAGAAGAAGCATTCCTGGTTTGCACCAGTATGACTAACACTTTCGATTCTGCCTTTCAACTGAAAAACATCACCAATGGTCAGAAGGTCTTAACTTGAATAACCATCAATCAACAAGAACTATGTAGATTGACTTAGATCCTCAGCACAGATAATTTGCGTGACTTTCCTTTCTGAGGCTGTGGTCAAATTGCAGTGATCACATTAAAATGATTGAAAACTTAACTGTTGGCAGGGGGTTTTCTTTTCGTGTTTCCAAAGGATGCCCTGTAGATTCACCCAGACCTTGGAGTCCTCCGTGAGACTAAGGAATGTGCAGTAACTAATCCCTGGGCTTTGCCTGAAGGCTGCCAGCTCTGCCTAAGCCCTCCTCTCCCCGGCCCTTCTCTCTGGCTGATCACAAACCTCCATTTAAGGTGGCAACATTTCTGAAAGTGCCCCCTGGCTTTAAAAGTGGCCTCTCGGGCTGGTTTGGATGGACAAGTTGTGGACACTTGGATTTGATGTGGGGGACCCATGAGCACAAGGAGCTCCTGTGGACTTTGGTGGGATGTCTGAATGCTTTGCATGGTCAGCTACTTACAATGCAGCCCCAGGCTGATGGGCAGTTGGGAAAATATCACTAGTAATGACTGAAAACAGCTTAATTGCAGCCCAGGAAGGAGAACCCCAGATCCAACCTGCTGGCTCTGATCCTGGAACTATGTCACTCACCTCCTGATTGTGGTTTATTTTGTGTGATTCCTGGTGTCCTCTGTGCATTGCTGCTGGAAAGACCATCTGGGGTGATACAGTAACTAGAAAGCAGCTGCCCTGGGTTGGAATACTTTAATTTTTCCCCATGGCAAGCAATTGGCTGCTTTTAATGCCATGCCATTGCCTGGCTCATTGGTGGGGCTCTCCTGGCTTCAGGGAACTCTTGCCAGTCACTGGCCCCAGGGCCTGATGTGCCAAATAGCCAGCCAAGTCTGGTTTGGAGCCCTTCTGCCATTAGACCCAAATTACTCAACAAACTCCAGTGTCAGCAGCTCTAATGTGGCTGGGGGGCTGCTTGGCAGGAGACTATCCCCATCTGCTCTCAGGGCCCCTGTGAGCGGTGGGGCTTCGAGCCTGTTGCTGTCCCCATGCCCCAAGGGAAGCAGAGTTTCCTAGGGAGCTGGGGTACTGCTTGGAGGATCAGTGGGTTGTCACACAGGCAAGGTTCAAAACCAGCACTATGGGTGAAATTGTGCTCATTGCCATTTCAGGCTGTAGGACACTGGCCCCAGCAGTCTGGGTTTGGGGATGAATCGTAAGTGATGATTTGGAGGTGCAAGTGGGCTTCTCAAGACACCACAGAGCACTTGAGATAATGTATTGTAAGTCCTGAGAGTGTGCTGTATGCAGTACTGGTCCGTGCTGCCAGTGTTCGATGCCTTCCAGTCTGTTTCCAAACCAGCTGTTAGCCAGGAAGCCTTTTTTCCTCTAAATCATATTTTAAATGAGCAGAACCCTGCTGGCTTCATTTTAGCGTCTGACCAAATTTCACATGACTGTTTGGAGCTAAAACTTTTAATCCATTTGGAATCAAGAGTGATGGTTTTGTCCCACCTGGCTGAGCTTGCTAGGGCTGGATTTCTTGTTTCCTTTAGGTGTGGTTCCTCAGCAGCTCCATCAGGCTCATGGGGAGCCAGGGCCAGCTCCTGGGGACTCTGCTATGGGCCAGATTTTGGGAAGAAAAATTTGCATTTCAGTCTGAGTGTGTGGACCAAAAGAAGTGACTCCATTGTTGCGTGCGTTCAAGCAGGTAATGAAGATGCGAGTTTTCATTTCGTTGCAATCTTCATTAGTCCTGCTCCTGCATCAGCTGCTGTGTGCAGCTGGGATTAGCCCTCGGTATGGTGGGAGCTCTGCAGGAGCTGACACAGTTTGCTGAAACCAAGGCCCCATCCTGAAAAGATGTCTCATTTTATGCACCGTGAATAACATAGATAAAAATTCAAATGTCTTCCTCAGTGCATAATACTGCACACAGGATAGGGACCAGCAGAAAGAAAGAAGGTGAAAACCTGTGGTGGGGAGTTGATTTGCTGACAAAGGTGATGCTATGGTCTGCAAGGGTCAGCGCGGCCCAGGCAGGATGAGAAGCTTGGTGACTGGCAGGATGCCAATGGACCAGCATTGGCTCGAGTGGCTCCAAACCTGCTTTTCTGTCCCACATGCAAAGAAATACCAAAATGCTACATTTCTGAGAGGGGAGGCAGTGCCTCTGCCCCACCCTCAGGATCACAAGTATCCAAGTAGGAAACATCCGCCTTGTTCCAGGAGTGGCAAGGCAAGGGAAAGGGCAGGGTTTGGTTTGAATAACTGTTTCAAAATGACATTTTTAGTTTTCGGATTCATGGCTGAAACAAACATCCTCCCACAGAAAATTGGAACACAGCTGAAACAACATTTTCCAAAAGGGAATTTTTTAAGTGGAAAAAAAAAAACCAACCCAAGTTCAACCAGCACAGTGTGTGGGAATGGACAGAGAAATATTGTTACTAAGCTACCTTTCTGCGGTAGCTTATGTGGTGATCTGGGGACACTGCAGCACAGTTGATTAGCAAAAGATTATTTTTAACCCTTTTTTCTTTCCTTTTTTTTTTTGTCTTTTTGCTACTCAGTGGAAGAAACAATTTTGTGGCTTTTGGAAGCCACAAGTGGCAAAGCTTTTGATTTTAAACAGATTTAGCTGCTGAAATTGAATAGGACTCAAGAAATCAGATTCAGCTTTCCCCTGTGCTTCCAGCATCAAACCCCTTTTTGCAGCTCTTCTGGCCCTCGCTGGCTGCGCTCGCTGGAAGGTGTAAATTCCAACTTCAAAGTATCTGAACTTCACAGCAAGTTTCCCCCTCCCGCTTCGACTTTTTGCCTCTGTATTTTATCTGCTTGTCCTAACCCAAACTCTTCCCTTCTGTCTGCCAGTGCCTCTCTCTGCTACCACCCTCCTCAGGAGCTGCATTAATCCCTGCTCCTGCCTCTTATGATTAATTTCTCATGCTGTCTCAGCGGTCTCTCACACCACGTTGCTGCCTGCGCCGGCATTTAATCCAGTTTGTGCCTGGAGGCGCAAGCAAGCAAACACTCCCTGAGGCTTCTTCCCCTCCAGTCCCAGCGCTCCAGGATGGTCCCTGCCAGTGATTCCCTCCCAGTAAAGATGGAGGATATGGCTTGGGGTGCTTTGAGGTGCATAAGGTGTGAAACCTGGAGTCAGCCTCATCCTTTTTAAGCTGCTCAGGCTGCTTTTCCCTCTGATTGATTTATTGGAGGTTTGGGTTTTTTCTCTACACTGCTGGCCCTGAAGCCCCTGTGCAGGCTGAGACCTACCTCCCTGTCAAGAGAGGGGAAGCCTTGACCAGTGACAGAAATCCCTGAGTTTCTGTATTTCTGGCTGGAAATATAAATTCTCCCTCGTGGCAAGTGTCGCAGTGCTGGTTACACTGAGATGTATTAAGAAAGCAACGTGGTCTCAGGAATCCTTGCTGTTGACTGTCCTGACTATAATGGGATTTTACTCCAAACATTTGCTACTACCATCTTTTTTTTTTAATTTAAAAAAAGACTCAAGAAATTCCCACTGCTTTGATATAAAACAGGACTTTGTAACACTGTTAGTGTTACACTCCTAGCAAGAGCAGAAGACTGGACAGGAGAAAATTCCTGCCTCGTGTTCCTAGACATAATCAGGCTAGAAAAGCACTGCTCAAGATTCACTTCATTTAAGGTCTGATGGGGTTAAAACTGCTTCCCCCTCCCTCTTTCCCCTTCTCAGGAGCCCTGCAAGCAGCTCACCTCTCTCCTTTGAACCCAGTGCAGGAAGAATCATGGTCTGTGCTCAATGAGCAGGTAGGGCACTGGCCCAGTTACAGGCTTTGACCCAGGTGGGCTCAATTCTGCCATGCCCCAGAAGGCAAATTTAAGCAGCTCCAGAGAAGTGATGGCTGGCTGTGGGGGTTTCCTCTGCTCTTTTGCTGAGTAGGAGCTAAAGGAGGTTTTGATGAGGGTGTTTCCTGGTCTCTCTTTGCAGTTGCATGATGTAGGTCTGGGTTTTGGTTCAGCCATGCCCTGGGTTTCTGAAGCTGCCTGGGTGATGCGAAGGAAAGACAAACCCTCTGAAACAGCAGCCACTTCAGCATTTCATCTTTTTGAGGGAAGATTGAGATGTGTGATATTTTTTTAGGGCACTCAAAAGTGGGCTTCAGGGTGTCCAGGATCTGTGGGTGTGCTTTTCCTTCCTCTGTGGCTGAAAGCACGTTGTCTGCTGCAGCTCTCGGGCTTCCTCTCCAGCTGCCTTGCCCCCAGAGGATCCTGATCTGCTGCTCTCTACGAGAGCGGGCCTCACTGCCGCTGGAGAACATACCTTGCTGCTGGTGGGGTTGCCCAGCATGTCAGGTTTGTGGCTGTGCTGCTCCACAGTTTCCTCCTGGCTCTGCATGTGGTGAGCCTGTTGTCAGGTAAGATTAAAAGGTGCATGAATGAAATTTAGAGCTCTAGCTCACCAGACCAATGGCTCTGGATGAGGCAGAGGAGAGGTGATATGAAGCACTCCATGCAGTGTACTTGGAGTGGGTTTTGCAATGCAGAAATGTGGGAGAGCGTTGACTGCTGGTCAGGAGTCATTAGTTGTCAGCTCTTGGTGCGTGTTCATCCCCCCACCCTCACACAGTCTTGACTCTTGGTTCAAATGCATGCGGTTGCCTTGAGATTAATTGTTAGCAGCTGCAATAAATCACAATCACAGCAGCTAGTGGTGAGTTTTGGATGCCAGTCAAAACACAGCTCCTCAGATTATTTATGCCTTGCTAAATCAGGTAACCTGGTCATTGAACAATGAGATCAGAGTGGTTCTGTGGAGTTGGTGAAGTTGCAGTTGATTAAGAGCGTAACTCTGAAGTACAAAACTATTGCTTTGGTGTTGATGTGCATTGCTAACAAGCAGCCTGGTTTTAAAAAAAGAGACTGGAGACTTAAGTATGACGCACCCCTGCCACATTGCCCACCGAACAGCACTGTGCACCATGGCAAGCTGCTTTGTACCAGGCTCCCGTCTGGGAGGGGAATGGCTGTGTTATCCTGGGGACCACAGCAGCTCTGCCAAGTTGCTCATTATCAGGATGCGGCAGCGGCTGCCAGTCCCAGGCAGTCATTGTAGTGTCATGGGTGGGTATCCTCAGTTTGTCACCTGTGTCCCCTTTGTGTTAACAGAGGATAGGCTGTGGCCACAGCTCCTGCTCTGATATTGTAGTGTTGAGTTAATATCTTCAGTGCCAGGTCCAGTCAGCTACCTTTCTTGCAAGAGGTGTTTACAGCATTTTAATACTTGGGCCCATTAGGATGGGTAAGAATTTGGCATCCAAAACACTTTAGGAGCTCTAAAATAGTCATGCAAGCATGCAGTCACGCAAGACCAACCCCTTCAAGGTACTTTGTGGTGTTTGAGGAGAGTCTGTATAGGTCTGGGGTAGTCAGCAGAGCTGCTGTGAGTGAGAGGCTGGGTTTAACTCTGTGTGAGTGCACACCGATAGCTTACTCAGGGAAGATAACGAGCTGTAAGCACACTTTAAATCCAGGCAACTTACTAATTTCACTGAATTTCACTGAATTTCTAGAGTTGGAAGGGACCATAGAGATCATCCAACTCCCCTGCTGAAGCAGGATTGCCCAGAGCTAGAGCATGTTACTCAGGACTGCATCCAGGCGGGTTTTGAAAATCTCCAAAGAAGGGGACTCCACAACCTCCCTGGGCAGCCTGTTCCAGGGTTCCGTCACCCTCACCGTGAAGAAGTTTCTCCTCATATTTGAGTGGAACCTCTTATGTTCCAACTTGTGCCCGTTGCCCCTCGTCCTCTCGGTGGGAACCGCTGAAAAGAGTCTGGCTCCCTCCTCCTTCAACCCTCCCTTGAGATACTTGTAGGCGTTGATAAGGTCTCCCCTCAGCCTTCTCTTCTCCAGACTAAAGAGTCCCAGCTCTCTCAGTCTCTCCTCATAAGGGAGATGCTCCAATCCTTGAATCATCTTTGTAGCCCTACGCTGGACTCTTTCCAGTAATGTGCTTGTTCATCACAGTGCACACAGATTTTTTTTTTTTATTATTTTATTTTTTAATCTCAAAGCAAGGTTCCACTCAGATGAAAGGAATCAGGTTAAAAAACCTAAATGAGGCACAACCATGATGGTCTCCACTGCTTTCTTTTTCTCATCTCTATTTTTCTCTTGTCAGAGCTGCTGCTTACCTCTGCTCTGCTGAGCCAGTCTGTTGATTTTCTGTTCTGAGGAGGAAAGCTTGAGGTTCCCCAAGAGCCCTGGTGCCCTGGCTCCCTGTTCCCAGGGCATGGAGGAGCCAGAGCTAAATATAAGCTGGGGAGGGGAAAAAAGGGGAGTCAGGGAGGGTTAGTGAGAGGATCTGTTTATTTTCCCTCTGATCTCTGAGCCCTGTTATGTTTTATTGCTTTGCAAACAAGAGGTCTGGAAAGCTTTCTTTCCTCCTGTGCCAGTACAAAGTCAGCTGAGTGTATAATTCCTGCATGTGAAGGAAAAAATACTTAATATGACTAGACTTACTGTAATGTTATGAGTGGCATGAAACTGGAACTCTGTTTACTTTCTTCGGGCCAGGTTTTACTGCCCCAATAAACTATCTGTATAAAAAGTTTCTGTAAATATGCACAGTGCCTGGATGCACTTGCACCCTGCTGCTGAGAAAAGCTGTAGAGAAGGTGATGCAGGCAGGTGCTTTACATGCGATGGATCGAGAGGAAGGTGCGGCATGTTCACTGCACTTGCTCTGCATGCACACATAAGGATGCAGTCACCATTGCCTATAGTCTGGTGATGCTTCAAAGGAAACTTTCCGTTTGGAGGTGTGTGGTGTTTGAGTAGCCGTGTGAGAGAACAAAGGGACAGTATCCAGGAATATAATTGAGACTCTTTGTGGTGTAGAAAAGCACAGTATGAAGCAAAGCTTTAAGGAAGTTGATTGACTTTATGTTCAAGTTTGCTCAGCTCATCCAATTTGTCAGAAGATGCCCAACTCCTTGGTGAGGTTTCTGCCCCAAATCAAGGTCTTCTCAGACTGTGTCATGAGCAAATGTAAATAGTTGTGAGTAGTTGCTAGTACCAATTGTGGGCTTGGAAAATGGGCTTTGTCTTTTCAAGTTTCAGTTTATGGGAGAAAGCATTGATTTTGCTTTCTTGCTCTGGCTTTCTGTGCTATGTGTGGGTAAAAGCACAGCCACTGGTTGTGGTTTCTGCATGTGCGGTTTCTGACATCCCCAGGAAACTATGCCCATTGCTCGCTTTCTGCCTTGGTCTTCCACTTCTGGACTGACTTTAGGACTTAGGCAAACAGTGCAAGTGTCATTCAGCACAGTTCCATATTGTTTTTAAAGAAAATCTGCTTTATCAGTCCTACACAGAAAAACCCCAAACCCTCAGGGACTGCATCATGTTGTCATCCATCCCCATGTGCTATCTGTGTGTGTTGTCTTCCTTTCTGCTTCTGGATGCCCATTAACCCAGGACTTGCTCATGGCTTGAGGAACAAGGTTCTACTGCAGAAACAGCCCAGTCCCCAGCCTTGTCCTTCAATGCATCTCAAAATCTTCACAGAAAACTGATAGGCAACACTTCCCACTGCTGTGACCCTTCATCTGCCTTGCCTGGAGACTCTGGTTTCTTCTCCAGGTCTGCCTGAGATACAGGGTAGCAAGTATAGGAATTGACTGGAATCAAAATTGCATTTCAATAGTAAACATTTGTCCAGAAATTAATGTTTCTGAACTAATGTTTCCCTCCAACCAATGCATTTGTAAACAAATTACTCTCGCTACTGATATTTTTCCCCCTCTGTAGAACAGGAGATGGACATGTAGAAAATCAACCATGCATAACTGAAAATCCCCGCTCCTTGTGGAGTGAGTATACCCCCTCACTTGGAGTGATTATCCACATAATCACTCAAGTGATGTGTTTGCTTGTTCTCTGGCAGTTATCACCTAGGAGCCATGTGACTGTCTAGAGGGAGTCAATTTTTCTAAGTTTTGTTTCTTGAGCTGAATTAAGTGTTGAAAATCACTATAAACAGGCTTCCATGTTTAGTAAGTTTTCTTATATCCCAAAGAAGTATACCCATAGGGGGATTGATATTGATGGCTTCTTTTTTTGGTTGGAAAGGTGTATTTGATGTCTTCGCACCTCTGAGATTGTTTTACACATTGGTAATTCCACTTATGCCAATTTTGAGTAACATACAAAGGCTTTTTAGCAGCTGAGTCCTCTGCAGTGTAGATACCCTGCTCGAAAGCCCTTGTCTCTGCTGTGCCAGACCCACTTGCAAGCTGGGCTGCAGATTGTGCTGCCAGCTGTCCTGTGTCCCAGGCTACATGTGGGATGGATCTATTTCTCGTAAGTGTATGGCAACAGTTTACCATGTACCATGATGGCACCAGTCAGCCTTGCTTCATACAGCTTTTTTAATACACACCTTCAGTAACAGCCCATGACGGGTCCCAGCAGTTGTTTAGTATGTTACAGTAGTTTTCCTGTGTTGTTTTGACCTCTCTTAGTATCAGCCTGAAGAGACAAAAGTAATCAAGGCTTGTTCAAAAGTAATTTTGCATTAGCACTTCTCTTGAAGAGGAGGTAATCCGTGGTGGTTTTTTTCTTGATAATAAAGCTGCATAACAAAGGATTTCATCATTCCAACAATACTGAATGTAATGTGCTTGCAATAATTATTGCCATTACTAATGGCAGATTAGAATTTTGCCTTAATTATATCATTAAGACACATTTCATGCATTTAATTGTTTTTGTAAAGTGACAGGTAAGCTCTCTTGCCTCACATTTCCCATTTCCTGATTCAATTACTTCACATGCAAGGGCAACCTACTAGTAATGGCCTTTCACAGCTTTTGCTTTCCAGAGGAAATCAAGTGGGTTTTGGCTAGATATGCCAACACACTTCAGGTTAGCAAAGATCTGTGCTGTTTGTCAATGTCAGTGGTGAACAAACGCACTGAACTCTCTCCTTCTCACTGGCCTGGATTTCATGAAAAATAGTGGTGGTGGGGGGAAGGGCGTCAAGATAGACCTGGGAAGAACCAAGAAGGTTAAAAATCAATCTGTAGGCCTCATAACATACCCTGCTGCAACAGTGGGAGGTTAAGTTTGGGTAAAACAGCATGTCTGGCCCAAAGGCAGGAATCAAGGACTCCAGCCTCAGAAGGGATAATGTGTTGATCCAGGGCTTCACTGGGTGTTCATCACATGAAATACAGCTGCTGGAGAAGAGATGGCCGCTCCAAGGTCCATCCCCTGCCACAGGGAACAGCCAGAACTCAGCTATGAGAAAAAGGATAGGATATCCTTCTGTGTGTCCCCAGCTTCAAAGCAGATATAGCTTGCACAAGATAGTGTGACCACACAGGATACCATGTTATGGAAGAGACATATTTTGCAGGAATACCTAGGACATCTGCATTCCTGGTGCTTTGGCTTTTTTCTTTTTTTCAGTATGGTAGTCCTGATTCATTAGCTGTCTCGGTGCTGACCAGTGGGAGCAGGTCACTGATGGTAGGTGGAGCTGCAACTCTAGGCCTTCTTGTGGGGCAGCACCAGCCAGGAGGCTCAGGCTTCTCTCCTGGACATACGCAAATTTTACTGCTTGCTCTTTGAAATTAGGTCAGCTTGTGTCTTTGCAAGGCCAGAACGAGACACCCACAGCAAGCTTGATCTTCTGGCAAGGCGTCTAGAAAGGATATGAATCAGCGTGGTCCATTGTGGCCCAAAAAAGGACCTAGAGCCCTTGGCAATGGTGACATACATGGATTTGTTTAGGATAAATAAATACAGTTTTCACTGGGCAGGAGTTTGTAGTTATGTTTACAATTCCCAGCTGCTCAGAGGGATGGGAGTGGTGCATAGTCTACTTTGTTCCTTTTCTGACTGCAGCTCGCTCCCAATGACCATTGTTACATGACTACACAAAGGCAAAAATCAGGATGAGCATGGTTAGGAGACAGAAGGATCTCTGGCTGCAATAATCCCTACAGAAAATATTGTTAAGTTGCCTTGAGGCGTAGATAGCTTTTTGCTTGTCTTTAGCTGGATTTTGGACCATATGACAATAGTTAAGGCTGCCCCAAAGGCTGTCCAGATTGCTACTGCTGTTTGCATTGCAAAGCAAGAAGCCCAAAGTGTTATTTGTGCCGTGTAATGAAAAGCAGGTAAAACAAGTGGAGAAACGCAAGTGGATTTGTGCAGATGACAGAGTGGGAACTTTATGGAAGGCGACAGACAAGCAACTGTTAAATACTTTGAAAACCTTTCCAAGTTGTTACTGCAACATTGACTGTGGAAAGCATTTGGGAGTGGGCTTTTTTCCTCCAGGTTATAGCCATGCTGCTGACTCAATGAGTCCTTGACCTTAATTAGTTGTGTTCATTACTTGTAGTCCAGTGAGGAGGAAGTCAATTTGCCTCTTTCATTCTCCTTTCTTCCCACCCTTTCTTGCTTGGTGCATGACTGAGCTGAAACTTGGCTAAGGCACAAATACCACTTGACAGGTTTTGCCCTAACAGTGTCCTGAGAGACCTGCAGAAGCAGCAGAGGAACACTTTGGGCTCTGTAGAGCCACAGCCAAAATAGGGGAGTCCTACATTAGGAATGTCTTGCTGGAGAGGCTGCACATCTGCTTTGCTGCTGGCCTGCTAGAAGCCTCAAGCAAGAAGCTTCACAGGTCTCTTTCTCATATATTTTGACAGTGATGGAAGATATTCCCACACTATGTCCTAGTCACATGAAGCTCATTAGGGATAACTCAGTTACCATCTATAAAGAGTTTTGCCAATCCTAAATAGTTTCAAGCCACTAGAACACTAGTACACCTGTATCTGATCAAACAGGATCTATGCTGTGTTGTCAAGCTCTGAAAGTCAATAACCTTCATGTCATTTCTCAAATAAAATAATTGCCTGTGTTTCTACATCAAAACAGACCTCAGAGGGCTTTGAGGGCTGCTTGTTGGAAAGACATTGCAGAAGGATGTCAATCCATGTCTTGAAAGAGAAAGTCTTGAATTCTGATCAAACACAAAGCAGCCATGCAGCAGGTATTGTTCCAAAATTGGTTTGTTTTTTTTTTTTTTTTGATCAGGTGTTGGGTAACACCTAAAGGAACTTTAAAACTTGTAATACTTTCAACAAAAAATTCCTTTACACTTCTCTTTGGGTTAGAGACCACTAACTACTTTTCAGTTTTCTGGAGTTACTGATGCGAATGATTATCGCTGGATTTATCTTTAACCTTCATGGTCAGCAGTTGGGATGCTGGGTCTGAGCTGCCTGTCCTGTGATGGGGAAGAGGCCAGCAGGTCAAAGGAGATGGAAAAACCACTGAGCTCCTCCTCCTTTCTACCCTTTGTAAAAGACGGCTAAGTCTGAGACATCATGCATTTTTGGCTCAATATAGGGATGAGACACTACAAAACCACAGATTTGTCAGAAAAGAATCCAAAATTAACTGGAACTTCCTTCTGTCATCAGGTAAGTGATTTATCGGGAGAAGCTGAGGAGGAGGATGAGGATGATCTTGGTCTTGATCTCTGTTTGGCTCCTATGGCTCCTCGTGGGGGCAATGGGTTGTAGAAGCTTCTTGTGCTGGCTTGTGCAGTCGCAGCTTGAGGGAAGCTTTATTCATGTTTATTCCTGTTGTCAGCACAAAGCAACCTGTCAAGAAGAGACTCCAGACTTGCAGGCCAATATTTTGGTGCTTCGTGCAAAGCTAAGCTGTTTAAGCATTGGGACAGGACCAGCATGACCATGGGATGAAGGTAAGGAGGATGACTTGGACGTGTGGGAGGTGACAGTGGTGGCTTCCTGCTTTTGTCAGCCTTAATGAGATTCACAAATGGGAATTGTGCTCTTTGAAATGTCTTTTGCTCAAGACAAAAAAGATCTGCAGTTTACAGACAGAAACTAGAGCAGGAGACTAACAGGAGTCCTCTGCTTTGCTTGAGCTTTTGCAGAGAGCAAGAGCCACGTATCTCTTACTGCTAAGTTAGAGCTACCTGTGGTCTGCCCTAGCTCTGCTCCTTCTTCTGTTTGTGGGTTATGGCCAGGATCCATTATAAGATGGAGCCACTGAACTGCGCTCCTGTGTCTCCCTGAGGACAAGATCCTTCAGTGTTAAAGCTCTGTGAGATAACCCCATGCAAGCATCTTTACTGGATATTATCATTGGGTAGTCAGGACTGATATGGTAATTTCAGGATGTTTTCTCTGAAAAGTTAGCTGATGGGTCGCTTCTTGTTACCAGCAAGATTCTAATGTCATTAGTTTGTTTCGCTGCTAGTGCCATTCCCCAGGCAAGATGAAAATAAAACAATTTCTAATAACTTCTGAAAGTTTCTGAACTAGGGAAGGGAGAGAGCTAATGAGAAAACCACACAGCTTTAGAAACAGACGGGCATTCCCTGAAGCCAACAGCCTAGAAAAAAAATTTTTTTGAATATTCATTTCTGCTGAGATTTTCTATCACTATAATTAATTTGTCACACATACACTGACAAAGCATTTCTAATGGAGTGATGAAGGCTACAGACAGAGGTTTACTTAGTCTCTTTTGAAGAAAAACAACTACCTATGAAATAACTTTAAACTGTTAAAGCTTTACTGGCCTGATTCTGATTTTATTTAAAGAATGCTACTTGGCTTTGGAGACAGCTAAAGCTATTGAAAACTAGTTTTGTGGATTTACTTCTGGTTAATTTAGTTCCCTTCATTGGTATTTTATCCACAGACACTCTGACAGGCACTGGATTTTTGTTTTCTCTTAATGGAGAGGGAAGAAAACAAAACCTTTAAAACACCCACAGAGTCATTCAGGGCTCGGTTCTGCTGGTTTTCCCCATGCTTTTTGCAGTAATGTTGGGGTCCTTGGGACACTTACCTGAAGTAAAAGATTTCTGATGGCAGCCAAATAGCAAATCGATGCTGAGTGTCTCAAATGACTGACACATAATGACATCTGCCTTGTTAGATCAGATCACTGCTTCCCCAGGCAGACTTGCACCACCAGCAGCGGTCAGTTTGGGGAATTAAAGTCTTCAAGGCTTCCTCCTTTGTCTTTCTACCTCCAAAGTAATTGCTGCATGAGTCACGGACAGGACACTATTGCAGGACCCAGCAACTGACTCAAATCAGTGGGAATATTTTTTTGATGGGAGAAGGATCAAACCTGATTCTGTAACCATTACTCACCCCAAGTAGCACTTGTTCAGTAAGTCTATTCATGTAAGTAAGCCTTCACTGACGTGAGTAATGGTGGCAGATTCTGGCCTGGAGTTACTACATGAAACCATCTCAATCTCAGGAGAAAGCTGCATGACTCAGATCTAGCTTTAAAAATAAAAGTTTTAAATCCAAAGTTATGATGTGCCATTTGGCTCCTGCTGAAGTTGGTCTAAAAAGGCTGTGCTGAATAATAAAAAAGATCAAGCTTTTGATGTTGAGTTGCATGTTCAAGCATAAAATCCAGCCTTGATGATGAAGCTTAGCCTGGTTTATTTCATTCAGGCAAAGGCACTAGACAAGAACCTTACACTATTTCTCACTTAAAGGAAATGTGTGTGTGTTGAAAAAGAAAGTTTTGACAGATAAGTAATTAGGAAACATCTGGCCAAACTGAAGGCAACAGAAGTGATTCCAATCAAAGGTGGTTCGGTGAAAGCTTTTCATCTTGACTCCAATAGAAACAACAAATTTGGCACTTAAAAAAAAATATTTCAGCTTTCTGATTAAGTGTTAAAAAGACAGACAGCGAAAAGTGCATATATATCTACCCAGCACAAGAGGCTAAATGGAGGAGGAGAGAAAATATTGTCCTGTGCATACAGGGAGGTGTGTGCCAAGGGCCCAGAGGCAGGGCCAGCATTTCAACACTGTCACAGTGTTCTTGATCGAATTCCCAGCAGCTGTGTGGCTCCAAAACTAACAGACTCCTGCAAAGGCTGTTTGCTGAATGGTGCTGTGGGGGACATGCGAGTCCCTGGTACCTGCTTCCACGGTGCCTCCTGCACTGGCGGCTCCACGTGACCCTGCCACGGGCACTGTGGGGCAGGTGAGGCTTGTGCAGGAGGTGCGTGGCTGGCTAGGAGGTCAGTGCAGTTGTGACAGCCCTGGTCTTATGTGTCCTTTTCAAAAGCTTTATCAGAGCTATGGACAGAATAATGGAATATCCTTACTGGGGATTTTGGGTGTGATGCTCCCTTTCAGCAGGCTCTGTTTTGCTTGGCATGGTATTTTGAAGATCTTTCCCGATATTCAGTGAATACTGGTGGTTTGGAGGCTTCATTAAAAGAAATATTGAAATTGTGTGGATGCTTCCCTCAGCTAATTGTGTTGGAAGGACTTTGATGCGCTCCTTAAGAGGTGATGCTTTCTCCTGGTACTCTGACTGTTGCAGTGTCTGCTAGAAATGGTCCTCCAGGATTTATAAATTTCAAACAAGTTTCATTTTCAGTTTTTGAGCAAAGTTTAGTTTTTTGGTTTTGGGGTTGTGTTTTTTTTCCCCTGAACTGGCAGGTTTATACATGTCCAACCCGGCCTCTGTGGCCCGCCCTTCATGGCACTCCCACGTGGTATCTCAGCAGGGGTGGACAGGGCAGCCACCTCCTTTGCAGGCATCAGAAACAAACCCCGGTACTGGTGGGGGCTGTTGCTTCTTTTAACCACCCATTTTTATATTCTTAACATACCAGACTAAAAACCTAGAGCAAAACTTACCGCATCTTGGTGTTCAGCATCCAGTTGCAGACCTGAGCTCTGCCAAGCAGGGCCAGAGGGCTGCAAGGCCCCAGAGAAGGGACAGGAACATGCATCCCCTTGCCTCCCTGCCCAGAGGAGGGGGAAGGAGGGGATCGGTGCTCCAGCACAGCAGCCATTTTAAGATGCATCTTGCACAGCTGGAAATCATCGCGATAGCATCAGCTGCCAAGGAGAATTATGAGATTTGGCAGCATTTGGAGGAAAAGAGGTAGCAGCTAAATCATTTGTGAATAGTAAGTGCTTCAAAGACGTAGCGAGAGGCCCTGGCTCCCTGGTGGGTGCCAGAGTGGGTCCTGCTGCCCCCTGCTGTGTGCGGCTGGGGCTGCCCAGCCCCACGGCGGGTCGGGGCAGAACCCCGCACTGCGCCGTGACATGCGTCTGCGGGTCCTGAATTGCTCCTCCAGTTTGTTGCCCCACCAGTGCGTTCCCAGGCACAGGCAGCTGGAATACTTTACAACTGAGATGGGTTTACTGGTGAGTAAGGAAATGTGTGCTCTGTAACTCCACTGCAAAAAACCTCCATAATGCAGGAATGGGAAGTTTGCAATATATTCCTTTCCAAATTAATTGCTATTATTTTGATTAAAACACATTATCATATAAATATTTGATGAAAAATGCAATTAAATCTTTCTTGCTCATGAACTGTGACAACTTTAAAGTCTAACCTTTTATAGCTTGGCGCCACATCATTATTTTGCTCATTAGCTACATTTAATAATTCGATCTCATAATATGCTTTGCCATTTGGAATCTGCTTTTGTGTGCCAAGTTCAAATCAATACCGTTAGTTATTTGTGCCACTGCAGATAATTAAAGAAAAATTAAAAGCAATTTAACCTTGCAGTCTGGCTTTGGGTAGACGAGCGCTAGAGAGAGGGAGTGGATACAGAGCAGAAGTCAACGGGTGTTCTTCTGCCATCAGGTCCATCAGTGCGAAGCTGGCCAGGAGTGGTGTGGGGAAGTGGAGCTGTCTCCTGGGGAGGCAGGGATGCTCCAGTCATTCAGAAAGTCCTTTTCCACCATGTAAAGCTGCTGGGCATCACAAACAGAGTGGGCAAGCTTGCTGTGAACTCTTATAAATGACACGATAGGGTAAAACAGTGAACAGCTGGGTCTTTGGTGCACAGGGAGGGGAAGCAGAGCCAGCTCCAGCTGAGGCTGCCAAGGGGTCCCCTCCAAGCGGAGCCTACCCTGGGACACATCTCCCCAGGGTAAGGGTGCTGCCTTCCTGCCCTGGCTCCTTCTGGTGGCCCCAGGCTGGTACTTTTGGGTAGCAGGGTGCACTGCAGGCTCCTCCTGCCCTCAGCAGGGTCAGGCCCTCGCAGGCTGTCTGCAGGCGGAATGATGCCTCTGCCTCTCCCAACTCTCTTCAAACAGCCAGAGCCCACTTTCCTAATTTAAACTGCAGACAAAAGATTGCCTTACATGGTCATGGATGCTATTTTTAGATTTTCCAATTAATCCAGATCTGTTTGAGCTGGATTAGAAATCACATACCCCCTTAATTATAGGTGTATAAACTCCAGACTGGCAGCTGTTTTGAAATTCTCAGCTGGGAAATTTGCCCTGAACAGCCACCCCCCCTCCCTGAGCTGCGGCAGGATTGCGGTCCTGGGGCTGCCTGCCTTCGTACCCATCTGCTGCAATGGCACCGTGCCGGCTCCCCGCATGCTTGGATGCCTGCCCTGGGACACAGGTGCCAGGGAGCAATGAGCTGAGATGGGCGGCCTCCCTCTTTCTTCTTTCTTCTTTTTTTTCTCCCCTCCCTGCCCCGGAAAATTCTCCCCCGTGTCCCCCAGGCCTTTTCTTTCTGCTGAAGACATCTGCCAGGAATGAGAAGGGACCCATGCTGACGCTTCTGTGGTGCGTTCTTTATCAGGGCCTGCAGGAAGTGCCTGCCCTGTGTGATGGGCAATGGGGCTGGCTCCGGGCACTGCTGGACATTGCACCCCCATGCAGGGCTGCCGGCCTGACTCAGGTCAAGCTCCCCACACCCAGCAGTGCCAACCCGTGCAGGGCTGCCTGTGGCACCTCTCTGTGTGCCCATGGTGAGTGTGGGAGGCTGTGCCATGGGGCTGCTGTGCACTTCCCAGCCATGCAGAGCAGGGACCATGAGTGACCCGCCCCCCAGCCACAGCTCTGGGATACTGCCCCTCTGCCAATGAGGGTTCCTCTCTGGGAAAGGGAAACCTGAGTGAAGAGCTGCCTTATTTATTTTAATGTTGGTGGGGGAGATTTTAAAGATGAACATCTATAGTATTGCCCATTTCTAACACTACCAGTGCTGCTGAATGGTGGGTTTCTGGTGAGAGCCAGAGGAGCAGAGAGGGGAAAAAAGCAATTTTCAGAGAAAGTTCCACGGAGACCGTCCCTGGGATAGGCTCACCCCAAGGAGATGTGCCCAGCACAGCTGCTGGAGCATCACTGCTAATTGCAGCTCCCTGTGCAGCAGCTGGGGAAAGGTTTGTGGCTGAGCCATACCTGAGCAGTGAGCTGATTCCCCAGCAGTGCCAGCTCAGTGTCATCCCCTGCCAGAGGGTCTCTGCCTGTCCTGCTCCCACTCTCTGTGAGTTCGATGCCTCGTGGTCATCTTGCTGCTTCTTTCTTTTTTGTTTCAGTGTAATATCAAATGATTTTCAGTCTAGTGAGGTAAGTGCGCTCTCGCTTCAACTCCATGACACTTCCCTCCTCTGATTTGATGGCAGCGCCAGCAGTATTAGATGGGCCTGTGCTCTTTCCCTGACAACCTCACCATACCTCATGGATCCCTTTTAATTTCCAAACAAAAGCTGTTTGGAAAGAGACGTGTGTAGGGCAGAGGTGAAAGAGGGGAAAGTGGACGTACCTGATTTTATGGGCTTTGAAACCTTGTAAAAGCTTTTGTGGAGTTCTGGTGGATGGCTTTGAGGATATCCTGAGCCTACCTGCTGGCCCTGGGGTGTGGGGGTTGCCTCCTCCTCCCCCTACCTTGCTGCAGCTCTTTTTGGTGGATGCGATACTTTACTTGCCTATGATGTCCACCAGAGCAAATGGGATGTGGCTACAAGAGTGCACCAGTGCAATAAGCCCCATGTCACCAATACAAGGTCCTGTTCTGCTGGTCAGCAGTTCAAGAAAGCAGGAGGGTTTTGTGTCTGACAATGGTTATTGCAGAATGACTCATGGGGCATCAGTTCTGCCCATCATCACCTCATGCTGCAGAGCATGGACATACCTGCAGTGGACACCTGAGGCTTTGCGTGCCACCCTCCCTGTGACTCCCCCTGATCATGATACCAACACCATCACCTAGAGACAGTTGTCAGATATCACTGTGAATCAGCCCAGGGCGTGAGGGGTTGTCACAGTGTCCCATGTCCCCACACTCAGGGCTGGGTCATCTGGAGAATAACTCTGCCAGCCACTGCCTGCAGAGCTGAGAGATGGGGTGACAAACCAGAGGCTCAGATCTTCCTGGCCCTGTGCTCCCTGGGCCTCCCTCCAACATGCCACCCGTGTCACCTGCAGTATGGTTATGGCACTGAGATCTCACCTGGTTTGAACAATCACTGTGAGCCCTAAAACTACAGCCCAAGACAAGGCAGTCTGCTGGCCCTGGGTGAGCACCAGCAGGTAAGGTCAGTCCTTCAAAGGGTTTTAAGCAGGTGCAAAGGGTTTTAAGCAGGTACAAAGGCAACTCCTCAGAAAATGTTCCTGATCCCCGTCATGAGTATGTGGGGGTATATTGTTTTCATACGTCCTATAGCAATGCCTGGAAATTAGTAGCTTTTCACGAAATTGGTGTTCACTGGACTGGGGGTGGGGGGAGACAAACATAGAGATGATCCTTGATATTTAGGCCCAAAGAGGTCCATAATTTGAATGCTTCCAAACTCAAAACTAATTAGGAAAATGAAGATGTTTTTCCTGTCAATAGAACACCAGATACCTGTGCACCTTACAGCCACATTTTTGAGTAAGAGACCCACCTCCCCATCATGAGCAACCAAGCTGCTGCTGCTGCTGTGAGCCACTGCTACAACCAGGGAGTCCCTTCCTGTGGCGCTGCCAGCCCTGGGGCAGCTCCTGCCACAGCAGCTCTCGATCAGGGCCTTGACATCCCCAAAGGCATGACAGAGAGTCAGAATAAACCTGTTAAAGTCCTTTTTGCCTTCCCTCCAGACTCTGAATTGATAAGCTGTTGTGGGGTCATATCCAGAGATGAACCAAGAGCTGCAAGCCTCAGCCCCACTCCCCCATGGGGCCTCACCACTTTGTGCTGCCTGGGAACGGGCATGGAATAGGGGACATGGGGACCTCCTTCCCACACATAGTCTTTGTCCAGGACTAACGGGACTAAGCTAAGACTAATGAGAAAACCAAGCAGGGGAAGCAAATTTACAAATTTCAGCAGTGGGAACTGAACAGAGACCTGACAACTTCGTCTTGGTGTGCTGACCAGCAATGACCAGTTGCTGCTTCAAGAACTGGCCACTTGGAAAGCAAGACTTGGATCCCGCTCACAGCACCCATAGCCATCCAGACCCTCTTGTCTGCTGCCAACACAGTCAAGAAGTCCCCAGTGCGATGATAGAAGCCCTGCCAGCCCTCTCCAATGCCTTTGAGTTCTCGCAATAGCCAGCAGGAACAGCAATTAACGTCTGCTGCAATTTCTTCATTATCATAATGACAGTGCTCAGCAAAATATATGGGAGACATTGATGGTGACGCCCAGATGCTGGAACCATACGATGCCACATGGAAAATCATGGTATGGTATTAAAACTAGGCTTTTATATGGTACAGCTGCCTCTGCATAATGCCCTTGTAATTTATCAGCGTAAAGCATCTGGTTCTTGCTGTCATTCTTCGACTTCAGACAACCATAATCTCAAGTGTTTTAATAATAACACAGACCTGCCAGACAGGGGAGGAGGGAATATGGGAAGGGGTGGGGAGCAAAATTGCTCCTTTTTGTGCTGTTCATCCTTAAATTAGAGAGGAAAACCAAAAAAAGGGTAAGTCTGGCAGGGGACTGGGAATGCTGGAGGGGTGGGAAGGGTTAGGGATGCCCCCTAGGAGGAGGGGCTGGGGCTGCACAGCAGGTCCTGGAGGACCCTGCCTGAGGGTTCACATTGCAGAAGCCATTGCTTTGGTATCCAGGCCTGGAAGAGCTTCCAGGCATCTGCTCTTTCTGGGGCAAATTTCCCTTTGTAGGTTTTATGAAAACCATTTGGCCAAGCCTGCAATTTGAGTGTGTGCCCAGCGGTGGTGCAGGCCCAGTCCTGCAGCCCACACAGGGTGGCACCATGGCAGAGCTCCCTGAGCTCAGTGCCAGCCCCAGGCCACACAGGCTGAAGGGACCGTACCGGGTCCTGCATCGGCTGCGAGAAAAAAATGCTAAAAGGGTTTGAGGCAGGAGCCTTGCCTTTGGAGCTTTGGAGCCACACTGCCGGGCGGTTGCAAGGTAGTGCCAGTGCAAAGCAGCCCCCTCCATCACAGAGGACTCAAACTTGATTAAAATCCGTGGTGAGGGGATGTGGGGTCTGGGGACATGGGATGTGGGGACGTGGGTAGCAGGTGTGTGGGACTTGCCAGGCTTCTTCTGCCACCACAAGATGGCGAGCGAAGGCGCCTCTTTGCGGGCTGTCCTAGAGAAAGATGCTCAGCTCTCGGTTGTGTGGGATATCTCAGCGTGATTTTCCATGGCAAGGGATGAGGGGAGGGTGGGAAACTAGTATGGGGACACCCACAGCTAGGCTGGGTAAGAATAAGGATGCTTGAAATTATCGAGGCAAGATTTGGGAGGCTGTCCCATGGACTTTCATATCCCCTGACCACCCCCTTTTTCTGACATGCTGAATCTCCAAGGGAAGGGCTGCCTCCCTGCTTCCCCTCCATCCCTGTTACTGCCATGGCTTCTCCACCTCCCAGCAGCTGGGGTGAGCAAAAGCAGAGCCAGGGAGGGAGGGGGCTAACTGATGAGGGACACCTGAAGGGTGGGGAGGCCCTGCAAGAAGGAGCAGAGGGGCAGGATCCCTGCTTGCAGGTGCTGCCTGGGAAGCAGCAGAAAGGCCCTTTCCTGCAGTGGAAGACCGTGGCTGCGTGAAGGCAAGTGGTAGAGCTGTTGGGGGTGACTTTGCCAGGGTGGGGAGACTCTGGGTGGGCCCTATTGTAGGGTGATGACAAGCAGTGAGGCTGAAGTCTTGCTCATCTGATTCTTTCCTCTGCAATAATCAGATCGCTGTGGCTGCTTCCTGCCCTCTGGGTGCTCTGTTTCTGTGCGTGCCTTGAGTCCTATACTTTGCTGGGTGTGGATCTTCTCCTGGTGCTTGCTTCAGGGATTTGACCTGGCAGGAGTGTTTGGGCCACCCCCAAGCTAGCCTGTCGCCTGTGATGCAGGGTGGGAATGGTTCCTCTCTGATGTAGTTTGCAAAAGGGGCAGACAAGCTTCTTCCCCACGATATTTCTGCTGTAAAAGCTTCCTGTGGAAACCAGCTCTCATCTCCACTGGAAAAGGTGTCTGCAGGAACAAAAAGGGGTTTTTGTTAATTATGTGCACGCATGAAATTTGTATATGAGCTGTCTAAACAGTTCCCCAAGTGTTGCTGATCAGGGTGGGCATTTGCACAACTTGGTCTGACTGCTGTGGAAGCAGGAGCATGATCACGCTGTAACCTCCAGAACCCAATTATGGCAGTGTGGCACTGAGCAGGTATCGGAGTGCCCTTATCTTTCAATATTGCTGCAATTACTTTACTACCTTATTGAGATGAATGAGAGTGGTTATGGCAACCATTTTGTAATGGGAATTAGTAATCTAATATACTCACAGCTAGCGCTTCTCCAGTAATGCTTTGACCTGCAGACTTGTTTGAGTAGTTACAATTTGTGGTGATCAAGATTTTTTATTTTTTTATTTATTTTTAGTGCACAGAAACTTCTGGCTACTTTGTCCTTTTAAGATAAGAGAGGAGTAGAGATACAGGGCTTATTTTGCCCTGCTCTCTCTGTTTGTATATTAAGAGATAAGCACCACATTATGTTAACTATCAGGCAATATGTGATAAACTGGAGATATTGGTCCTAGTTGGGACAGAAGCTTTATCTTGGGAGGATGCCTGGGTGGGGGGAGATCCCTGGCTGGAATTAGTGCAAATGCTGCCAGCTTCACCTTGCCATCGGAGGTGAAGTTTGTTCAGGCTTGCTCTAAACTGTTTGGCGGGTATCCAGATGTGAGGCACCTCTCTGCTGGGTCATTTTAGGTTACTGGGGTTAAACATTGATTGTAGTGAAGGGCTCCAATGCATGGGCAAGGTGTGCACTTTAGTGGTAATGTTAACTGAGCCACAGAAGCTGTCCCATTGGTCCTTGGTATGTGTGCTGGGGTAGCGTAGCCTCCTGTGAAAGCGATTTATGCTAACGCAGGCTGTGTCAAAAGCACGTTTGTGGCCCGAGACTGCAGTTCAGCTGAGAGGGGGCAACCTAAGTCCTGGCAGCGTGTTACCTCCTAAGCCAGTGCACATTTGTGTATTCATCAGGGGACTTTTTACACTATTAACGTTGAACTTCCCTTCAGTGGTTACTGGAAAAACTCTCTGAAACAAGATGTACTTTTAAAACAAAGAAAACATCTAATTACAGAAACTCCAAATCCTGCTTTTTTTTTTCATGCAGCACTGAGATTAAGTGACCCAAGACAGCTTGCCCTATGGTCATGCAACAGCCTGTACCACCTGGGTGGGCACCCAGCCTTTTGTGAGGGGACTTTGTGCTGGTTTGTGCAGGATGGGGTCTGTGTCACACCAACCCATGGCTGGCATTAATGGACTCCTGTGTAGGAGGGAGCAGTCTGGTGCTCAAGAGCTAATTTCCTTAGTGCTAGGGAGCTGGCTTGGGCAGAGAAGCTGTTGTATGGGCAATGCAGTGTGGGGTAACTGGGAGATATGAATCAGCCAGCGAAGCAACTGGAGCATTAACTTCACCGTCCTGATCCCAGCCCTGCACCATGGGCTCTCGGTCTCTGCTGGAGCCATGCATCACCTTGCAGACTTCCTGAAATCCTGCATGCTCTTGTGTACCACCAAATGCACCGATGGCAGTGCTGTGCAACTATTTGAGTCAGGTGTCTTTTGGGGCTACTCTCCCCAAGGTCTGTGCCACTCCTCTGCCCATAGGCAACAACCCTGGAAAGGATGCGGTGGGCTTAGGAAGTATTTCCCAATGTGTCTTAAGTGTATAGACTAATACCTACTCGAAGGCTCTGGTTAGATTTCTTACTTATGAAGAACCAAACCCTTCTTACAGCCCAGGCTGCCTGCCCCTGCTAATCCCAGCCTGAGACTCACAGCAGCCCTGCCTCTTCCCTTCTTCCCTGCCCACTACAAACCCTGACCACCACAAAAATCAACTGTTTTTTCTTATGTGGGAGTGAGAACACATGAGCCCAGTAGCCTGGGACACTGTGATGCTTTGGGTCTCCAGCCTCCCCATAACTGCTTTTCCAGCCCCTTCCTTGCACTGCGAAGCCCCTTAGACCAGCACCATCCCTGTGATTTCTGTGAAACCGGCACAGCCTGCCCTGGTAGTCTGCTGAAAAGGCTGAATGCAAATAAAGTCGGTATGTCCATCAGTTTACTTTAAGTAGTGTGTGCGTTGCCCTCTGAAAATGCAATGTTTACCCTGGTGGCTGTTGCACTGTGTTTGTAGATGCAGGTGAAATGTTCCCAGACCAAAGTACAGCCAGCTTCAAGCAAGAATTCAACACCTCAGAGAACAAACACGTTACGCCAGCGGATGAGCTGGAGCCGCATTCCTGAGTGTTTTTGCCTGGTGTAGGTGTCCCTGGGATAGAGGAGCTGATGGGGCAGCTGCCAAGTGGCCCCATCTCTCAATTAAAACAAATATGTAGTTAGGCTTTATCAGGTTCAGTGTTAATTAACACACAGGGATAAATCCACTTATTTTAGAGCTGCCTCTCTTCTATAACTGCTGGTTGTACTTTTGTGGTCGATTTTGTATTCAGCTCCTTTTGCACCACTTCTCTTCGTGTTTGTGGAAGTGTTGGATGAGAGGGGCCTCAGGAGGTCTCTAGTTTGGTCTCTGAGCTGTTGCTGTGGCTGGTTTGGTCAGCTGTGTCTTAGCCCAAAAGCCTCCAAGGACAGAGTCTCCTTGGCCTCTCTGGCAGCTTCACTGCGTTGCACCAACCTTCTGGGAGGAACTTTCCTGTTGTTCAACCTGAACCTCCCCAGGCATAGCCCATGGCCCCTCGGCATGTCCCCCAGCAACGCAGGGTGTGGGGCTCTGGCCTTTCAGCCTTGCTAGCCCCCTCTGCCTGGTTTCCACATTTGGAGTAGTTGAAGTAAGGCAGCTTGGTAGGTCTGGGGGTTGCCAGTGAAGATTATAATCCGAAGAAATACATATTTTTCAATAAAAACTAACTCTATGTGCTCTTGTTCTTGCTGCTGGCCTTGGTCAGTCCTGACGTCTGCTCAGTCCCTTACTCATGAGTAGGAGAATGCAGATGTCCCACAGCTCAGAAATGAAACCTGCGCCGAGAGGACATGCTTTCCTGGTGCCCAGCTAGGAAGCTTGAATTTTTCTGTCCTCTTATATTTATTTTTTAAAATGTGACTTATCCACTATTTCAGCTGAAGCTGGAGTGGTGAATGCTGCTGGGAAATGGGGTTTGGATCCGAACGCTTCCTCTGTGAGCTCCAGAGGGATGGTGGAGTCTTATCTCTCTGCGGTCTCCCTTGGCAACATCCATTTACATGGCTGCACAAGCTGCTGAAAGAGTTACTTCATCCTAACCTTTTGTTTTGTTTCATTGGAAACCAATATTTTGGCCATGTCAAAGCTTGAATTCTTTTGTGGCACATTTAATCTGGGTTCGATGGCTTGCTTGGGTCCCAGAAGTAGAAAACCAATTAGAAATAAATATAGGGAAGGAATTGTTGGGATGTAAAAAAACTGGGGGTGAGGAGGAGGAATGGGGAGGGAGGGAGAGAACTCTGAAGCTTCAGCAATTTGGCAGAAAGCCTTTGTAATTTTTTTTGTAATATGATTCATGAGACGTTATGAATCTCTGTTCAAAAAGGAGGGAGATGGTTTCAAAGCCTCTGTAGGCATGGCCAGATGGTTAAGAAAGTTCTCACTGACTGAAGGATTTTGGGTTTCTGTGCACATCTGACAGGGGTTAGTACATCCTGTGGGTTGGGGATACTCCTGTCTTCTGTACTTTTCCTCCTGACTGGTGGCAGCAGCACAGGACAGTTTCCCCATCAGTGCAGGCTGAGGGAGACATCACTGATGCTGCTTGCCTGTGAGCTGGCTTTTGGTACCCACATCTCTCTTGCCTCTGTATTTTGTCTAACAGCTAACAGTATCCTCACCATTACACAGAACCAGCTTGGGGGAAGGCTGCTTCTGCAGGGGTGGTAGCCTTGGACTGTGACTGAAGATCCACAGCCTGCTGGGTTTCCTGCCTGTCCCTATGCCTCCAAGGAGGAGTCTGGGTTGCCCCTTTTTCCTTCCAGCTGCTCTATCTTGCCTGTTTTGACCATAAGTTCTCTGGACAAGGAGCTTTTGATGAAGATGGGAGGTTTTTGTTCTGTTTGTGCCTGGGGGTGCTGTTATTTCAAACAACAAAAGCAGTATTTTTGCTGTAGCTGAGCAGCCTTTCTCCAAGTACATATTTGCATGGGAGCCCAGAGGAGAATTTCACTTGCTACTTTATCAGCCTTATCTGCTTCTCCCCTGAAGCCAGAGTGGTGAGTGTTTTCTTCTCATTTATCTTTGAACTTGCCTTAATGATTGGCCAGAAGAGATGGGGAATACTGTACATATCTAAACAAATCACTTTCTTCCAATGTGCATAAGTTACTCTAGGTATCTATTTTACCACATTGCTTATCAGCCTGGATAGGGCACTGCTGCTCCTGTTGCAAAGCTCAGACCCAAATCTAAGCAGAATCTCTTGGAAACCTTTCATCTAGGTTTGATTTTCTAGCCTTGTAACCCCTAGTGATGTTACAGATGGAAGACCATGACAGGACTGCTAAAACAGAGCCAGACAGAGGGCCAGTTTGCATTTGCATCTCGGTTGGGCTGTGCTCTGATAGCCAGAACGCAGCCTGGTCCTACTGGGCTGCTCAGACTTGCCCTTGAAGATGCTTCATTCCTCGTCACTGCTCTGCTGTCTCCTTTGAGTTCCCTACGCAATCCCAGTCCTCATCCCACCCTCTAGCAGGTTATCTGTACAGAATAAACTTTTTTGCCTTGTAACCCCTAGTGATGTTACAGATGGAAGACCATGACAGGACTGCTAAAACAGAGCCAGACAGAGGGCCAGTTTGCATTTGCATCTCGGTTGGGCTGTGCTCTGATAGCCAGAACGCAGCCTGGTCCTACTGGGCTGCTCAGACTTGCCCTTGAAGATGCTTCATTCCTCGTCACTGCTCTGCTGTCTCCTTTGAGTTCCCTACGCAATCCCAGTCCTCATCCCACCCTGCAAGTGGTTATCATTTTTTCCTTCCTTCTCCAAGCTCATGTGGAGGCACCACATACTACCATAGCACAGGACAGTTTCTTTTCCTCCCTTCCCACTGGTGCTAAGGGACTTGAGGAATTCTAACCCTCACCCCAAGGGGACCTGTATCATACTTTTGTGATCACTGTCTTCTGTTTGGTAGCACATCATTGGTAGTGACACAGGATAACTTGGCCTGAATAATACATTACAAGACCTGATCTCACTGTGCAGATCATTTTCCTGGCTTTGTAAAGTTAATCAGTTTACATGTTGCCATTAGGTCAGGAATGGTCCATTTACCTTAAACAATTAATCAAGATCAATTAAACACTTTATTGCATAAATAAGTTGGTTCAACATAGTAGCAGCCAACAGAGAAACTAGCAGAAAGGTATCTCCCAGTGACACAGCCTTAGACAAGCCCTTCAGAGGTAGGGGCTGGAGAGATGATGCAGGGTGTTCCTGGAAGGAGGCCGTTTCCTTCACTCCCACTGAGTTACAAAACTTGTTTTCCCATTCTGAGAATCATCAGCACAGAAGGACCATAAAGAGTTTTAAGAGGACTTTCTTTGGCTTGCTTGTTAGGAAGCTCTTTGCAGTGAACTGGCAAACGCATGCTGCTTGCTGGCTGCCCGCCTCCCAGAGCAGGGGAAGGATTAGGTGAGGTGGCTGTGTTTGCAGTCCTCTTAGCTGGTGTAGCAATTACTTTAGTATGATAATCTCTCTGGCCCTAACTTCCAAAGAAGAACAGCATGTCCCTCAGCTGTGGCAGACTGAGTAATGTAGATTTCCAAGATACTATAATGGAGACTCTTATCCCAAAGAAGCAAGGGCAATCGTTTCTTGCTTCAGAGGGTGTCCTCAGACGAGCAGCCGAGAGATGAATTACTACTCTGAAAAAATCTGTTCTGCTACCGTTCACTCTCACAGAGTCTGTCTACTTGTGGTCTGTTGTGATAGTTTTGCTTATTCTTTGTCCTCAGACATGATTTTTATATGGATACATCTATAGATATTACATTATAAAAAACCCATTCTGATCAGTGATAACTGATTGTTTTGCTTCTGATGGGTAAATTGAAGAGGTTTTTTCTGGCTGTAAATCCTAGAGATCAACATCTTAATGAAGTAGTCAATGAACTTTGGGTTGGGTGTTGCAATGTCCTGCGAGCTGTAGTACTTACCTGGATTACTTTTCAGACTTTTCAGAGGACCCATGTCCTGTCTGCTCCACAGGGAGGTTCACAGAACAGTCCATAAATGCTTGGTGATGCACACAATGGATTTTGTTTTAATTTATAATCTGACCTGAGTCACAGTATACTGCTAACTAGCCATTGATCTGGCCAGGGTGTCAGCTGTACTGACATAACCTATGTGCAATGTATACTGAATACCTCTCCAGAGAAATGTGGGTCGCCTTCGGTCTAAATCTCCCTACCTGGCAGCAAAGCACAATGGCCTAATATGCCCTAGGCCTGGAAATATTTACGCTACAAGGACTTCTGGGCTAATGTGTGGCTGGTATTGTGGGCTCCTGTGTTGTGTACACCATGCAACAGCAACTGCCAGGAAACTCTTTTTGGTAGTTAATACTGAGAGGTATCTGGTTCTGCACACAGGCAGGTCACAAACCTTCTGTTAACAACATAATCTTCAGCCACCAAAATGACTGACCTCCTTTGTTCAGAGGGGTTGCATTCCTTCTCTTAGATGCTTTTGAGGTTTAGCAATAAGGGAGTACTTAGCACTACAACCAGAAGCTTGGGGGAGGAAAACTGGCCACTGCAGGAGTGTTGGGTGCCTGCAAAGAGTTAACTTGCACCACTGGTTGCATGACAGCCCCCAGCTGTCTGTGCCTTCCCCTTCAGTGTTGTCTCTCCATTATTTCATCAAAGCTACAGGCATGGTTTTAATTTTCCATGACTTATGATATGATCCTTGCTGGAATAAAGAAATGATTTGGTTTGTAATGGATGCGTAAGAAATCAATTTCCAATTTTTAAATTAGGTGGGATTAACAATGAAGTAAGCAATAAGCAGAGCAGTGGGGAAAGAAGGATGGGGGAAAGACCTAGCAGCGCCCAGACAGACCTGACTGCACTTGGATGTGTTATACTAATTTGTTAATGGCTTCAATGGGGCAGTCACAGCTGCAGTGTTTCTTCCAATGTATATTCATTTTCTGCTTAAAAATCATGATGTTGGGAAGATTGCTAAAGATTCATGACTTTAATCTACCTAGCAGTGACATTTAGGGTGGAACATGGTTTCTGTTCAAATTCATCGTTCAAAAAAGCCAGCACCCTCATAAATGTCTCGGGAACAGATGCCCTCCCTGGCCTTCCCACAGTGTCCGCCGTGGGGATAGCATCCAGAAATCACCTTGTAGGTGTTTGGAGGAGGTTGGGAGCTGCTCCGCAGCAGCTGGTGCAGAAGAAGCTTCCAGCTTCTACTTTCTAAGGATATAGCTATACAGGAGCAAGCCGCTTGTTTGGAGATACCGTGGCAGTGTGACACAGCCTGTGGGGAGTTTTCTATCTGTTGTTGCTGGAAAACCTCTGGTCATCAAGTATCTGGTCCCTCTTCTTTACCTTCGTCCTACAGCACTGAAGAGTGCTGCTTGAGGACCTCCAGCACAGACAGTTGTCAGCAATCTCAGTCTTGCACAAGACTAATCAGTGGAGTCACCTTCTTGGCACCTCTGTGTGCTGTATCCCTGCAAAAAAAAAACCCAAAAGATTTTCCATTCCATGCTGTAGTAAATATACCCAGCACCTGGCAATCCTGTGCTGGTGTCCCATCTGCTCTGTCTGTGCTGGGGGTAGAGCAGTCCGTCCAGTGAGGTCCATTGGAGGGGTCTGAGAGGCACAAGGCTTAGTCTTTAGCCTGTTGAGATGCTCCATGTGCTTTTTTTCACCCTAGCTCTCCTTGGAAATTCACCTCCTGTGTGGCGGGAAATGGGTACGGTGCTCGCTTGGCACGTGTCAAGGGTCCAGTGCAGGCCATGTGCTGCAGAGGCGCTGATTCCACTCCAGGACACAGTTCCTTGAAGTTGCAGGCTCCTCTGAAGGCAGATTGCCCTTTAGACCTTGGACTGCAGACAGTTGATACATGTTCACCTGCCAAACCACACCAAGCGCTGCCAGCGTGTTTTTGTGTCACTAACAGATCTGCTGTTACTTTCCTACACACGCACACAGAGCCCACTCTGCTGTACAGGGAGCTCGGGGATCACAGTGTCCCTGAGCCATCTGATTTGGAGGGTTTTGCAGGTGGGGAGCTGCGCGTTTGTGGTACTGGGGGTAACAAGCCTGTCTGAGTCTGTCCCGCTCAGCAAATCGCCAAATTGCAGTCTGGACTTGCTAGAGCTGCTCTTCTGGTGCCAGCATCTCCTCCTGGCCCAGCTCCACACTTGTGCTAAGTGGCTTTGGAGCTGCCCCAGGGGTCTGTCACAGGTTTGAATTAGAGTTGCATTTGGCTGGCTGGTCTGCCTTTCCTTCCTGGATGCTAGTGCTTTTTTTAGCTTATCTCAGTTCTGCATGGGTTTGTGAGTTCCTGCTGAAGTCTCTAACAAGATTTGTATGGTGGCTTCTTTTTCCTCCAGCGATCATAATTTGGCCAGAAATAAATGTCTGCAAAAATCTTTTAAAGTCTCTCCTTCATGTAGGTTTCGGCAGTCTACTTGAGAGACAAGCCATAAAAACTGATGGGATTTTTCTAAATGGTTGGTGGGACTTCTAGGACTTGGCAGAAGTCCAAGCAATTTCTTGTAATCTTCTCCACATATATCTGTTGTTGCTGGGGCAGGTAACAGATGCATTTTCACTACTAATCTCCTTCAAGGGTGGAGGGGTGCCTGAGTGTAGATAACTGTGATGAAACAAAGCCAGATTTCTGTCTTCACAGAACAAAGACCAAGAAAAATCCATGGAATCTGAGGCCTGCTTCTACTTACTAGTGTCAGAAGGATATTGTTTTTATACTCTAAGACCACCAGTCAACCCGCAGTACTCAAACAGCCTCTCCCTCCCTTTCCCAACTGATGTCCTAGTTAAATTATAGCATGTTTTTTTTTCTTTACTGGCTACCTCTGGAGCTTCAAGTAACTGTTGGTAATATCCCAAACTGAAAGGCAAAACCAGACCATATCTACAAAAACAAACCTCAGCAAAGGACCCACAGATTCTTCTTGGCGCTGCTGGAGCCAGTGGGACCTCTGCTGTCCAGCTCCACTGTGGCTGCCAGGTGGCTCTTAAGGAACTTGCAATTTACCATTAAGGCAATCCAGTGACTGAAGTGGAAAGAAAGTTCAGGCACGCTTACCTAAACTTGCTCATACTTGAATGAACTAAAGGAAAAGTACCATAGAAGTCAAATTGCTCAATGAGAGTCAGTGCAGTGCATTGTCACCTCCAGAAGATTCACCTGGGTCTCACCACCCTTCAGGCTTCTGCCAGCAGGAAAAACTCCTGGGAGAGTTTTACAGCTGTAGTGATCATGCAAAGTCATACCACTTTTGCAGCATTACCAGATACTGATGGTGATGTTGTTGTGTGCTGGAATTTGTCTCCATGATGCCACTTGCAAGCAAGGCTCTGTTGGCTTCTGAGCCAGCTGAGCTGGCATCATTTTGTAGCATTTAGGTTTCCCTATCTTTCAAACCTGGGTTAAATTTAAAGCTGCTATTCATAACTGCTTTCAGGATCTGGAGCTCCAGAACACCATGGGAAGTTTCTCATCTGTTCAGGAAGACACAGATAAATAAGAGTGATGGTTTCCAGTAGATAAAATGAGATTTTATTGAGCTCTTCATGTTCATAGCTGAGATGGCATTCGTACGCACATGCTGTTGCTGTGCCAGCCTCCGCCATGGTGACAGGGCCTTCCTAGGATTTCACTGATCAGATGAGGAGGCAGAAGAGTTCAGACTATTATTTTAGTTTTAAACTCCCAAAACTATACAAAGCAGGGGTAAGATCTCTATTATCTGTGAGCCTAAAAGCTATTTTCCATGGAGGAGGAGTTTAGTTTATTCTGGAGAAGTCATTTATCGGGAAGATAAAGTTTCATGGAAGGACTGTTCCTTGGCCATCTCAACCTGGGAAGTGGCATTGTGAGGCTTTACAAGAAAAAGAACAAAAGCAAATAGCTTGGTTTAAAAAAACGAGACAAAACAAAAACCAAACACCAAAACCTATAGCAGTTTTACAAAGGGATTTTTTTTAGCTGAATAAAGGGCCTTGAGGCTGCATAAAAACAGCACCAGAACTTTGATATATTCCTTTGGGAGGATTAAAACAGATGTTATCTCTTTTCCAATGGCCAGTATTTGACATGTCCAAAGAAGATACAAAAACACTTCCAGGACATGTGTTAGAGAAACTTCTGCTACCAGTTTATTGGCTTGAACAAAAGCTGAGGTCAGATAATCTCAGAGCTTACATCTGGTCACACTTATGCCACGGCAAGTCGAATGATGCCAGAGTAAGGAGGAGCAAAATGAATTGAGGTGACCGATGTCACTGATGGTGACAAAGGCACAATAAAGCACTTCATACTGTGTAGGGACGGCTCAGAAGTCTGCGTGGCCTCTTACAATAAAGGCACCATAACGATGTTTGTGTTTGCAAAGAACAGCTACAGCCTGAATTTTACATATTAATATGTTTGGATTTCTGCAGTTTGCTCACAGAATCCTTCTCTGTTAAAGTTTTGCAGCCAAAAGTTATATCTGCAATGGCTGCAGAATGCAGTAAAGGCATACAATAGTAATTTTTTTTTCTTTGTCTCCCCTCCCCTCTCCCCCTCACCTAGCTGTTTTGCATACAGTTGACACATGTGGCAGGATGAGATTTGGAATCTCGGTGACTGGGGTTTGCCAGCATCCATTTAACAAAGGTGCCCTTTTGTACCCCTGAGGGTAAACCACTGCCAGAAATGTCCTCCATGATCAACCATAATGATAACTAATTTGGAATTTAGAGCTCTCTGCTTTGCCACTCATAAGCAGCATTTCAGTAGTTTTACAGCCAGGTACATCTCTAGTTACAATAATTGTCTTTCAGTTAGGGAGCTAATTGACTATACTGCAGCAAGTATAGAATAAACCATGTTACTATGGTGGCCAAGGTTTTTGGAACACAGTAGTTCCCGGAACACAGTAGTTCCCAGAGCACAAATGCCATTTCTCTGTATTTTGCTTCCTTCCCTGAAAATAGCCCTATCATCACAGAACTGTGAGAGATCTGAAGTTGGGTTTCACTTTTTTTCCAATAAAAGTTCTGCAGCAAGTTGGATGTTGCTTTCCAGTTTTATTTATTTATTTGGTTTAACCTTCATCATGTTGACGGAATACAGGTGTGTGATTATCTTATATACTCAAGCTAATTACTACTGAGACTGACATCTGAGAAAGGGATTTGAAGGAACAGGAAAAACATGGTCAAAATTTGACTTTGAAACATTACAAATGAGTCCAAAGGATGGCATCAGACTTCTCAACCTGTGCAAAGATTGGACCAAGGTCTGGATCTGAGCTCCATGGATTTATCTGTGCTAATAGGAGTATTTGTCACTGAAGCCAGACTTTGCCTGAATAGAGAAAGGTCATTAAGAGGGACTGCACCAACTTTAAGGGAGCCAAACACAGCCTCCCTTGGATGGGGCGCATCCATTGCTGAGTTGTCTTGTTCAGCGAATCATGGCATAAACAAGGTACCAGAGATCGTATCCTCAGTAGCATTAATGGCTATACTGTGTTTTTGATGTTGTCTCTCTTATTTTCAGCCACCGGTACGTTCACAAGTGTTTTAACAAAGAATTTTATTTCTTGCTTCCTGGAATACCAAGTGCATTTTATAACATAGCTGTTGTAAATGTCACGGCTCTGCACACATCGTGTGTTAGTCTCTCCTGTGCTTCCCTTCTCTGAGTCGCATTTAATTGGCCAAGTTTTATATTTCTCTACTAATTTGTTGAAATTAATTGCATTTGTTACCTTTCCCTCTTTCTTTTGAAAAACAGGGAAACAGCCAAATTTCAATTTAAAAGCATTTTGTTCTAATTCATTTTGGTTTTATGGAGCATAGTATTTGTTGGAGGGAGAGAAGTTGAGATCATAATCTGGCACAGTTGACTAAGTTTCTAAATTTTAAACCGCTGCCGCCTTTCTTTTTGAACATTTTCTCTGCCAATACTAAACATTTTGATCATTCAAAATGTAAATTGTACAATCTGTAGATGCTGATGGGTTGTGGATATATTTACATACAAAGGAGCTGTTGAATGACTCATCTGAAAAGTTATTTTCTTATTCTCAGTTAACACTACAGCAATTTTTCCCCCCTCCCCAGCCTTTTCTGTATTTTCTGGAATTATTTGCATGCCTGTCAGTCTCTGAGCAGTGTTTGAAAAGGTGTGTGGGGTTAAAATGTGTGGAGCGAACCAAAAATGGTTTAAATGTTTTTTGCCGGAAGTGCAATTGTTTGCTACTTTCCGTGAGTTGTGTTATATTGAAAGAACACCCAGAGGATAACCCTGAAGGCAGTGGCAGTCAAAGGAAGGAAAGTCTGCCAACCTCTTGAGGGGTGAGGAGGAAAAAGCAAGGGTTTAGTCAGAATATGAAGTCCAGTGGTTTGGGCAGGGGTATGATGTTCTCCAGACAGTTAGCACCTTATAATACCAATCTTGTTAGCTGGGTGTGTGCTACAAGATGGCAGTTGTGTTGGCCCACAGTGATGGTACCGATCTCCTCATTAAGTAGTGTTTTATGGGACAAATGTCACTAGGTTCTCTCATGTCCATATGCCTGCTGGGCTTGGGCCTTTGGCACCATGATGGCTTTGGCTGGGGTAGTGTTAATTCTCTCCATAGTAGCTGATATGGGGCTATATTTGGATTTGTGCGGCAAATAGCGTTGATAATACAAGGATGGTTTTGTTATTGCTTAGCAGCACTTACAGAATTAAGGCCTTTTCTGCTTCTTACCCCACCCCACCAGTGATGGGCTGGAGGTGCACAAAAACCTGGGAGGGGATACAGCCTGGATGGCTGTCCCCAGCTGACCCCAGGGATATTCCAGACCATCTCATGTCATGCGCAGCACATGAAGCTGGGGGAAGAAGAAGGAACGGGGGGACGTTTGGAGTGATGCCATTTGTCTTCCCAAGTCACCATTATACATGATGAGCCCTGCTTTCCTGGGGATGGCTGAATGCCGGCTGGCCCATGGGAAGTACTGAATGAATTCCCTGTTCTGTTTTGCTTGTGTGCGTGGCTTTTGCCTTACTTATTAACCTGTCTTTATATCAGGCCATGAGTTTTCTCACTTTTACTCTTCTGATTCTCTCCCCATCCTGCTGGGGGAGAGTGAGTGAGCAGCTGTGTGGTGCTCAGCTGCCAGCTGGGGCTAAACCACGATGGGCATAGATTCCTCTGGCATGGAGTATGAGTCTATTGTATCAGTTTGGGAATGGCCCAAGCCTTTCATCAACCATTCATAGAATTACTTTATAAATAACTTTATTTTATGCACGTGATAGTATTCCTTGAATCTGAGGAGTACATATACTAGTCTCTCTTATTTACTGTCTTCCACCTTGATTTTTCTTTTAATTTGAAGCCTACTGAAGATGACCCTATAGCAGACCTGCATCCACGCAGATGTGGTTTTTGACCAGAAGGCAGGTCAACCGATGATCATCTCTACAGACACTGCACTACTCTCTGCTTTCATCACAGCCTTCTGTTGTCTTTTTGTGTGTGTGATCTATTTTATGCTGTATTAATCATTTCAGAACTGCTAATGTTTGTGTTAAGTCCTAAACATGGAGTCAGGAGGTAGTTAGAGGCTTTTGAGGCTATGTGACCTCTCCTAGCAAACTTCGAAGGGCATTTGTTGACCAGCCGTGGTACTGTTTGTTTTGCAAGGAAGCAGGGTCTATAAAAAGGCTTATTACACAATGTAAGTGATTTTTCATTTTGCTAAGCAAATATTTGCAATATATTTTGGGAGATCAAGCATTCAAAGTGGAAAAATCAGGATACCCGCCAGGAGCATGGGAAGAAATTAAAGGGCACCTTTAATTGGGAGAACATGGAGTGGGTTTCACGGATTTGACAGAGTTGGAAGGGACCTCTAGAGATCATCTAGTCCAACTCCCCTGCTAAGCAGGATTGCCTAGAGCACACTACTCAGGACTGCATCAAGGCGGCTCTTGAAAATCTCCAGAGAAGGGGACTCCAAGACCTCTCTCGGCAGCCTGTTCCAGTGCTCTGTCACCCTCACCATAAAGAAGTTTTTCCTCATATTTGAGTGGAACTTCTTATGTTCCAGCTTATGCCCGTTGCCCCTCGTCCTGTCGCTGGAAACCACTGAAACCACTGAAAAGAGTCTGGCTCCAACATCCTTCAACCCACCCTTTAGGAACTTGTAAACATAGATGTCTCCCCTCAGTCTTCTCAAGGCTAAAGAGCCTCAGCTCTTTGAGCCTTTCCTCAAAAGGGAGGTGCTCTAATCCGTTAATCATCTTAGTTGCCCTACGTTGGACTCTTTCCGGTAGTCCCTATCCCTCTTGAACTGGGGAGCCCAGAACTGGATGCGGTATTCCAGTTGTGGCCAGTGCAGAGTAGAGGGGGAGAATGACCTCCCTTGACCTGCTGGCCACACTTCTCCCTGTGCAGCCCAGGATTCCATTGGCCCTCTTAGCAACAAGGGCACGCTGCTGGCTCATGGAGGGCTTGCCATCCACCAGGACTCCCAGATCCTTTTCCTCAGTAGTATTTTTTTGAGCTGTTTTTATTGAGCTCTAAGGCTTTAGGCATTTCCAGAAATCTGGAAAACTCTTCCCAAACAGTCTTTAATTCAACAGCTCCACTAGTTACTCTTTCAAAAGCCAAGGTACTGTGGAAGAGAGACAAATCCTATGCCTTTAGCAAATGAGCAAGGTCCTAATATGGGACTTTCCTTGCGAGTAGTTTATTTTATAAATGCCTGAACTACCTAACAATGTCCAGTTATGCAGAGCACATTACTAGCTGGATGACTGCTTGCAGCTGGTGTCATCATTTCTGGATCTTTCCTTTGGCTTGAATGAAAGTTGCAAAGACAATACGTGGCTTAAACTAGTTGGCTTAGGAGTAGGAGATCAATGCTAGTCAACATCTAACTTCCACATGTGAATTTCTCTCTGTGCTGTGGTATTGACAGGAGGCCCAATTTATATGCATGTAGTTTATAAACAGTGGGAATACTGGAACTAAGGTCATATTTTGTATAAACGTTTATTTCAACAATAAAGAACAAGCCATTCAAAATGTGGAATCACAGGAATACAAGGTATATATAATAGCAATATCTTAAATACGCATTAGTAATACAAAGTCATCTTTCACTGATAAAAGTTACAACTTCATTTTTCTAAAAAATATTTAAGCAGTGAAATATGTTTAGGTAATACATACATACAGCATCTAAGTTTCTTCTTTCCTGTAGAGTCTGAGACATTAGTGGTTTGTATGATAGAACCAATGTGCTGCACCTTGAAGGCTGGATTGGTTTGGACTGTATATACAGAACTAGACAAGCAATTTACACACATTATGGCTATATGTGTGTGTAAGCGACAGATCAGGGTTTTGAAGAGCACATGCACATACATTCCCTCATCTGCTCACCTATTCACAACAACTGATGTAGTTATAAATCATTAGGTCTGGAGTTACTTCTGGAATGCCCCTATCTATATTCTAACTAAACTAAGACCTACTTTTCATTGTAACTCCCTGCCGATTGGTGTGTCGTTACACCTCTAGTGGTGATTTGGTAAAACGTGTTTGTCCTGTCTTAGTATGAGTGGATTGATAAATAACTGTGGTTTTGATCAGTTACAACTGTTTTATTCTCATCTCTAAGGCAAGCAATTCTCTTTCTATTTCATAGGGAAGGTCAGCATTAACTTGTACTTCAAAGTATTGTTTGATTTCTTCTACCTCCTTTTCCCAGAACTCTTTGGAGATATCAAACAGTTCGTTCAAGTTGACATCTTCTAAACCCTTCAGATTCAAAGCAGTGTCAGTAGGGATGTAACCTATGGCAGTTGGCTTGGCAGAGGCTTTCCCGTCAATTCTGTTGAACATCCACTCCAGTACACGGGAATTTTCTCCATAGCCAGGCCACAGGAATTTCCCTTGACTGTTTTTCCGGAACCAGTTAACGTGAAAGATCCTTGGTAGTTTTGCAGCTGGACGATGTGCCATGCTGAGCCAGTGGGCCAAGTATTTGCCAAAGTTGTAGCCAAAGAAAGGTCTCATGGCAAATGGATCATGCATAATGATTTTGCCTGGTAAGACACAAATGGAGAATGTAAGGTAATAAGTAGCATATTTATTCTAAAGCACAAAGATTCAGATCCTACCAGGATTTAATACCCTTGGTCCCATCTATATCTGAACCCAACCACCCATCTGGAACTAAACCAAAGACCTTTAAGAAACAAGACAAGCGTTATCCTTGATGTACAGAAAAGTAAAAATTTGATGAATTTTTGTAATCTGTAATCAGTGGAAATTAATTTCTTAAAACTCGCGTCAAGCAGCCTAAATGAAGATCCTCATGAGCTGGCTTTCGTTGTTCATGTATTTATGTTGAGCTCTAACAGAAGAGAAAGTGTAAGTTTATTTATCCCAGACTGTAACAAGAACTCCATATCAAGGATTCTGGCAACTCTGTGCCTGCACCCTGTTCTGTATGCTTGCCACATAGGGGATTATTTTGCTTAATTTGACTTTTACAGAGAATTTGGCATTACAAATGTTTTCTATTGTGAAAATGCAGAGGCTGCAAAATTAGCTGCCGATACTGAAATGCAAAAGAGCATGGGAGGAGGACAGAGCATGCAGGCAGAGAGGATTGATTATAAAACAGGTAGGCAGATTAAATTTTTTATTTACCTTTGTGCTCAGCAGCTGCTGTTGCTTCAGATCTCATAGCTGCTCCTAAAAATACTCCGTGCTGCCAGTTAAAGGCCTCATATACGAGAGGCACTCCTGTAAAGAATGAAATCACTCAGTAATTAGAGGTCCAGAAACATTTTTAGAGCAGGTTTTGCTACCTGAGATACTGCTGAATGCATGTTAGTGTTTAATGTATTCTAATTCTTCCTTTTTTTTTTTTTCTTTTTTTTTTTTTAAATCAGTTCATCTCCTGCCCTCTTGTAGAAAAGTAGTTTGTATGAATGTTTTCAGAACTGTCTACTGATTACGGAAGACATCCATGTTTAGTGTCTCAGAGGGAGATATCCGGGACCTCGGAATCCCCAGGAGATTTTACTGGAAATAAAATCTGGTCCTGTGATCATGATATTAAACTCAGACCTAGCACTACTTCTGTTTCTTTTCCAACATTAGGGGACCTTTAACATACCAGTTTATTTTACTTCCTTTTCTGTAAACTGTCTACAATTTGTTCATTTCTCTATTTCCTATCTGAACTGCAAGCAAATTGAGACAAGTATAGCAATTTGCTATGTGTCCATGTATTGTCCCCGTTTAGTGGGTCCTGATCTCTCTCCAACCCTTTAATATTATTACCTGTTTTGTGTTAACATCTAACAATTCAGATGTTGAAATATCAGTGGCTGTAAGTGTATGTGTGTCAAAGGCTAACGTGGAGAAGTATGTCTAACATGGTTATTTCCTTGCTTTTGCTGCTTTGAAAGCAAAACCTGTGTCTATGCCCAGTTGTGCTTCTACCCTTCTGTGGTCAGCACTTCAGTCTTGGTATGTGGTTGCTGCATCTCTTACCAGCAGGTCTGCGGCCCCCAAATATTATCCCTTCAATGGGCACACCTATGGGTGACTCCCATGCAGGGTCCATGATGGGGCACTGGCTAGCTGGAGTGCAGAATCTTGAGTTTGGATGGGCGCAAGGTTCCCCTGTACAGAATACAATGAAAAGGTCATAATGGCAGAATTAACTTGAATTCAGCAGAGAAAGCCTGGAGAGGCTGTAGAGTGGGCCAGGTTACCGTTATCTGGGGTCCAATTCTTGTTCTTCCATGAAGTCAGTGTTACTCCTGGTGTTAATGGCTCATCGATGCCTTCCCAATAGACACCTCCATCACTGGTTTCTGCTACATTGGTAAAGATGGTGTTCTTGAATATGGTTTTAATAGCATTGGGGTTTGTTTTGACTGAGGTTCCAGGGGCGACACCAAAAAAACCATTTTCTGGATTGATTGCCCTTAAGTTGCCTGGAATTTACATGACAAAATATAAGTGAATCAAACTGTTTTAGTTCTATCCAGAATTTTGTACAGCATGTCTTGCTGTACCTAAAAGCAACCCAGACTGGACTGTAAAACAATCCAATTTCAGTTCCATACCTTGTTCATCAAATTTCATCCAGGCAATATCATCACCCACGCACTCAATTTTCCATCCTGGCAGGCTTGGGTTCATCATGGCTAAGTTAGTTTTTCCACATGCACTAGGGAATGCTGCAGCAAAATACTTCTTTTCACCTTCTGGATTGGTAATGCCCAGGATCTATTGAAAAATTAATGCAACTGTTAAACATAGTCTTTTTTTTCTTGCACTTTTCATTTTGAAAATTGTCTCCCAACAAGTGGTAATGATAAAACATCTAATGATGCAAATTTGTTCCTAAGAAGAAGCCCCACATAATATAGTTGACAAATAACTCAAACTGTACTTTATTAATCAAAAAGTCTACTCTTCTTGCCCATACAATATCTGCGAGAAGTTCTTGTATTTTTAAAAAATGTCAAGTATGCATATAATTCAAAAATTTATTTTTATTTTGCTGATTAAAGAGACACAGACTGTATACAGCTGTGTTTCTCCACTGAGACAGAAGAAAACTAGGCAATATTCTTTTGGCTGTATGACTGCAGTGAAGTAAAAGCACTTCACGTATAGATCCTTCTGCACTTCTCAGAGTCTGTAGAAATTTTTTCTGAGACTGTTCTCTTATGGACTTTGAAATTCTTTTTTTTCAATGGTATTTTATACTGGCAGAATGTTTAAATGACAGTAGAAAGAAAATGCAGGAAGGGTACAAAGCAGATCTCACTTAGGAAATCTAAAATTTGCAGATTTTTGAGTGATAGATCTTTATAATGCGAAAGACAATTTTCAAATTTTGTATTAATCTTTTCCTGTCAGACTTCTAGGGGTAGTGTGGGTTCCCAGCGATGATGTTTAGGCTCTGCTCAAGAACATGGGTTTGCCTATAAGTAGCCACTGTGAAAAGTTCCAAATCTCTCAGCTTCTGATTTTACAGGTACTCTTTAAAAACATTTGGTACTTAACCTTGGAGACAGTTTCCTATTTCTTATAAGCCTGCTATGTGATAAATTCATATTTCGTGTTACAGGACTATCCATATGAGACTACTTTCATTGATAGCAAGATGAAATGTGTTTACGTTGAGCCAATTCAGGGTTTAATGGCTGTTCAAACACACATGATTTAATAGCTCTTACCAACATGTGCTCAGCTAGCCAGCCCTCCTCTTTGGCAATTCTGCTGGCAATTCTGAGAGCAAAGCATTTTTTCCCCAGTAAGGAGTTTCCTCCGTAACCACTGCCAAATGAAATGATCTCTCTGCGATCCGGGAGATGGGCAATCAACGTTAACTCTGGATTGCAAGGCCAGTTGTTGATTAATGGTTCTGCAAAACAGAATGTTGTCCTCATGAATGCAGCAATTTCCGTGCTGGATCGCACTGTTGTTTCATCAGCATTGAGCCTCTGACAGCAACCCATACTAGATGCTTTAAAGGAAAGCCCCTCAGTTAAGTACTAGGGATAATAATCTCCTTTCCACGAAACTCTCATTGAGCTTTAATTCCTTTAATTGAGTTCTGAATCATAGAATGGTTTGGGTTGGAAGGGTCCTTGAAGATAATCTAGTTCCACTCTCCCACCCATCTCCCACCAGGCCAGGTTGCTCAAAGTCCTGTCCAACCCGGCCTTGAACACCTCCAGGGATAGGGCAGCCACAACTTCTCTGGGCAACCTGGGCCAGGGTCTTACCACCCTCTTAGTGTTGTTGCACAAACTACCCTGGTTATCTCTGGTGAGTGTCTCCCACGTGCTAAGAACTCACAGTCAGCTCTAAAACATGCCCCTGGGACTTTTCAGAGGTGACAATTTTTACTGTCACTTACCTTTTAGAGGTAGAGGACATCCAACCGAGTGAAGGCACTTTACAAATTCCCCATTGTTGAGGGCTTTCAAAGCAGCTGTTCCCATCCGTGTCATGATCCTCATGCTGGCCACTACATATGGTGAATCTGTCAGCTCAATCCCAATCTTGGACAATGGAGACTCAATAGGCCCCATGCTGAAGGGGATGACATACATTGTACGTCCTGGAAAACAGGGGGTAGCAAGATGTGGCAAAGAGCAAAACAAGGAACTTTTGAAATAATACTTATTTACATGGAGGTTTTTTCACTCGTTTAAAAGCTGTTTGTCTTGTGGGTGTTTCCAATGATGTTTAAAGAGCCGTAGCTTTGTCTAATTGTATAGCAAGAAATTTTATCTTAAATGCTGAAAGCAGCTGTTCTAACAAATTGTCTAGCTAGTAGTAAAGGTGGGTGGAGGCCAAGTTCTCTATTGGTGTAAATCACTGAACCCAAAATCATTCGTGGGGATGGGTGTCCTCCATTCTCACCTGTGAGAACCTGACAGAAAAATAGGATGTCTGCTGCTTAGGATGTCTAGCTTCCTGAAAAACCATCACCCACATTTTCCTACCATACTCTGCCCTTCTTTACGAAGAGAAGAATGATGGAAAGAGACTGAAAACTATCCCTGCACAGGCATTTGGGTCTATGGTAAAGATCCAGAAGAAACCGATAAAGTGTCTAATATCAGGGGTATAAACATAAAACTTCAGCTAAAATCTTTCTTTAAAGATTACAGTAACTAGAAGTAGTGTCTCTGTATTCCTAGAAGTTCACTATCAACTGTCCTTTTCTTGCCTACCTTGCATGCAGCCTGGGAACCTGGTATTGAAGGCTTTCTCAAAATCTTCTTCAGACATCCAGCGACCTAGCTGGCTAGTTCCAGTTTTAGGGATTGGAGTGGTATCTCTCTGTTCTTGAGTGACGATGACAGTTTTGCTCTCAATTCTTGCAACATCTCTTGGATCAGTGAGTGCCAACCAGCTGCATTTCACCAAAAAAATCAGGAAATTAGACTTTAATTATCAGTATAGCACTTTGTACCCTTCTGCGGGACTGGTTTAGCACAAAAGGCTCCAATGCTTTGTACGGCCAAAACTACAGTGGCAGAACGAGTATAACAGACAATCTCAAAAATCAGTCAGATACATTCTCTCATACAAATTGTTTCAAGATTTTCCAGTATGAATAAGAAATTATATGGCCTAGAAAATTCTGATACATGTTAATACTCCTTTGCCTCTTACCTCAGTCTTATTTGTTGCTAACTTTCAGGGAAAAGTTAATCTTCCTTAATTCTCATTCTCATCAGTATGAAGTTGTTTTGCATGGGGACCACAAAATGATGCCTCAAGCAAAGTGGATGCCAAGCAAGTACTTTAAGTGTTGGTATAAGCGCCTGGGGGATCAGAACCCAATTTAGTGGATTGGCATAGTCCTTTAAGTTAGAGGCATCACGAAAGAAATACTGAGTATGAGCATGATCATAAAAAGTGAAGGAGTTTAATAAAAGGAGATCCTTTTTCCCCTCTAAAGATTTTTTGCCATCTATTTATAATAGAGTGGATTGGTTTACATTTTCACCTCTGTGCGTAGAAATTTTCCACGAGTATAAAAATGTTCTAGTTAGGCTGTCATAACCATCATCACTACAGCTAAGCATATAATTAACAATGAATAATTTATCTGGTGAATCTTGCCCTTTTCTCTCCCAAGTAGTCTGCAAACAGATTGCCAAATTGCTGCACTTAGTTATTCAAAAGTCTTTGCAGATTTCTTCCATGAAGATCTCTTGGTCGGCATGTAATTCCTGACTATGTACTCGTTAATATTCTCCTTTCATGTTGGGTTCGTTAGGAGAGATCATTAAATATTTGAAAAAAGTATTTGTTGAATACATTACAGTCAAAGCTCATCGGCACGATATGAAAAATGCGTGTACTGAATAATATTTGAACACCCACAGAGCTATTTGAATGTCACAAAAAAGTATTTGATGAATAAACTAATTGACTAAAATATAAGAAGTCTTCAAAAGATGCATTTGCTAAATAATATTTAGCCATTGCTAATGATTAGTTACATAACTCTCATGACATTATTTCAGGGGACTGAAATAATGTCAATAGAGACAATGTACAGTTGATAGTCTAAATCAATAATATGCTTTATGTTACTCTTTAGAGGAAAAAGTTTGCTTTACCAGAGTACTTCACCTGTGTAAGCTACAGTGTCAAAATGTTCCTGAAAAGCTAATAGTGAAGGGTTTTAAGTAGTTTTAAAAGTAAACAGGATAGAAAATGCATATTGCAATTCTGAGTTCACACTTGACTTCCTTCAGGCTACTCACCAGTTCTCGTACTTGCTCAGCTTCTTGATCATGCCTTGTTCAACCATGATGTCCAGCATTTTTTTGTTTTCTTCTTCTGAGCCATCACAGATATGAATGCTCTCGGGCTGGCACAGTTTGGCATTACTTTCAATGAAATCCCTTGCTTCTGGAGGCAGGCTCTGCAAATCTCCCTGGACAACCTTGGGCATGACGTTTACTTCAGCTTTCAGCTGTGGGGGCATTATTGAACCTGTAGTGGATCTTGAAATACTGCTCACAATCTAAAATCAAATGTTTTAGGTGCGTTAGCATGCTATGACATACTAACTAGCATCAATAAGCCTTCCTAATAACATATAATGGAAAGATAGAATATGTAATCGATTTGATCAGGTACTTTGGCCTTAAAATCTATACAGAGAACGTGGATCACTCATAATTTCAAGCTGGAAAAAAAGAAGAGGCTATTCTACTTACCGTCTTTATAAGATTGAAGTGGATGTCAGAGAGGATTCTGCTGTCCCTTTCAGTTGATCCTGTTTCACTTGCTTTGGAGTACTCTTGCGATCTCTGTTTTCCGAGGAAGCACCCTCCTTCCTTAAATATTCTTTGCGGTAGTGTCCATCCCACTAGGTGAGGTGGTGGAGGCTTGTCCTTTACGTCACCACTGGATGTGTCTTGGCACAGTGCCACTGACATTGTCATCGTGCAGAGCTGTCAACAAAGGTAATCATTTAACAGGTTTGATTAATGAATGCTGAAAGCGGTGACTCTTAGCCCCTGGGTTTGCTGTTTGCAAGTTGCAGTTACAAAATGTAGCAATTTAACCAAACTTTCATCCAATTTGGCTTTGAAACCAAAAGCGTGGTAACTTCTCGGTGTGTGGGTACAGTTGAGTACAAAGAGTATTTGGGAGCAGGGGGTCACCTTGGCAAAGCAGAGCTGGCACATTTGGAAGGCAGATGCTCACTCGTTGGCTGTGAAGTGGAGGCTCGTCCAAGGTATGTTTGCTCACCTTGGGAACATTGCCTGATCTGGGGATAAAGTCCAACAGTGACCGCTGGCAGGCTTGAATAACCTCTATGCATCCCTGCCCAGAGGCCTTATTTTTGTCCATGCAATTCTGAAAAAAAGCAATGTAAATCAAATTGTTTGGTTTCCTTCAGTGCAGAAGAGAATGTTTTTGCTTATGGCTTGATTTTGGCTCTTGCAAACTGAACAATTACTTTCTATCGCTACAAGCTCAGAAGAGGCAGAAAAGCAACTGTCTTGTAATTAATCCCCTCCTTCAAATGTTATGTTGTATTTTACTAGGAGTCCTATGGGGGACCATAAAATATTAAGCCATCTTTAAATTAGTACTCAAAGAAAAGGCACAGAGCTGCTCAGGAATGTGGCTGCGCACTTTATGTGTGTGAAGCACACTGTCTGCATATGTACATATACACACACACACACATACCTGTATCTGTTGTGGCAGTATGTGATACCAACAGCCACTACTCTTATAATTCTGAGGCTGAGTGTCACCTTAGACATTTTGAGGTCTTGTCTCTAATTGCTCCCGCCTGCTTGTCTGTCTTTCAGCTCCTTACCTTCCCCTACTCAATTTTAGACCATCATGCCCATAAAGAAAGGTCCATTTGTCCATGCAGTCTGGGTATGTGAAGACTGAATTATTTCAAATGTAAAGCCGTAGAGATAACACTGCTGCCATTTCGTCGCCCTCTGCTTACGCCCAGTCCCAGGAAAGCATCTGGGACCTCTATGAGGCGATGCTTTCATGCCAATCTGTCACTTTTTATATTGATGGGGCTTCCAGCATGCATGTGAAATATTGTCAACTGTAGTTTGCACAACAGGAAATCTAGGAATCCCAACTAAGTTTTGGGGAGTTCTTTAAAGCAATAAAACTGGTCTGAGTACCCTATATAAAGGGTGTGCATGACCCGCCATCCGCTCAGGTTTCTGCAGTCAGTGAGATGCTCTTGTTGAGGCAGCCAGCAGTAATTTGCAAGTCCTGACAGCCAGGTCTGGCCGAGCAGCACGGATCAGGACTGTATCTTGCCTTCCTGACCCGCGTGGAGATGAACCTCACACTGTGGGAACCTTCCCCTGGGAATGTACCCTCTATCTCTCCTGCAAAGCTTTTTATTATGTTTTGTAAATGCGAAGGAAGAAAATACTGAAGTAAGAGGGGCTGTCCTTGATGCACTGCAAGGCCAAACGTTCCTGAAAAGGAAAACAAAAATCTGGTAGGATAAGAGGTGCTAAAGACCGCTGTAGATGGGGCTCTGCTGTAAGAAAAGGTAAAATCAGAGACAATTCAAAAATTACATCAATGGTGTTTGTCTTTGGTGTCCATATACTGTGTTGCTGGTGGACATGATCAGAAATATTTCATCAACTATTTTCCTTTTAAAACATATAATTAAGTACTTCATTAAAAATAAAATGGGACATAATCTTCAGTAATACTACAAAGACCCCTTTTCAGTGAAGTACAAAAACACTGATCCTTCCCGCTGGCCAGAGAAGTCATTATACATAGAAATAACAAATGAGAGTAAACCAGCAATGCTTCAGTTGTCAGAAAAAAACGGAGTGGACCAGAAAATTATCACATTATAGCACAAGTAAAGTCAGAATAAAAGCTTAAAATTGACAGTGTAAGACAGCAGGATTAGTCCTAGTGTGTCTTCAGTTTTGAGCTGTGGAAAAAATCCTGAAACTCAGAGCACTAGTTTCTGCCAATTAAATTATAGTCAGGCAGGTGTTGTGCAAATTTTCTCACACTGCAATCCTAACCTCCCACAATCTTGCTATACAAACTGTGGGCATCTCTTGAGAAGACACTAAATACGCCAAATTGACGGCACTGTGTTATGAACATATGTCCATTAAAAATCACATTAAGGATTCCAAATGTTTTTCATTCGAGATGGCAGCAGGGCTTGAGTGGAGATGTCCACTGGGAGTTCTAGACACTTAAGCATCAAATTACTTGTATCCTCCCATCAGAGGATCTCAAATCATATCACAAACACACAGTAAGAATCAAGCCCATATATAAACCACACATAGTATTTGGTGCAATGAAATAACTGGAACATAGGCAAATTAGGGCCAAGATTTTTTTCAAGAATCTTCTCGTTTAGAGATTCTGCCTTTAGATACCCAACAGTCTTCTGTTGGGTACACTACAGGTTTAATCTGAAGATACTAAATTTTCATAACTCCCAGTGGCTCCCACAAAAATCCTCAACAAAACACCAAAAACAAACAAACAAAACCCACAAAAACCCCAACAACCCAGAAGCAGCATCTCTAATGGCTCAGTTACAGTGGTCTTGAGGTGTTCACCCAACACCAGTGTGTACTACTGTTTGCATTCTGGATTCAGTGAGCTGGGAGATCTCACGAGGAGGGGAGGTGGTATGTGGGAAAGGTAAGGGGTTTTTTTTAAAATAAGAAATCTTGAATGTAAAGTTTATTTTACATTTAAATAAGAAATCTTTTTTAGTAGTAACTGTGTTGTAATACTCATATAATAGCTGATACAATTTCTTCAGATTGAACTTTTTTTGGGGTACTCTTTCTCTGTGCTCCTTGGCCCTTGAATGTGATGCTCATCAGGTGTCTTCTTGGAAGCTGTCGAATTATTTAAATGAGTGTAGATCTGACATTTATAGATGATGGTGTTCAAGTGCCTTGAAAGGAGTGTTTTCAGGATGTTTGCTTTGATGGACACTATTCAGGGTGTTCAAAACAGAGGTTTTGAGAACTTCCACTTTTGCTGATTTACTGGAACTCATTGCAATAAACTTAAAAATCCTTAGATGCTCAGAAAAAGTGTCATAAGAAAGCTTAACTCATCACTACAAACCGAGGTGCAACAAAGCACTCTCAATGAGATCTGAAAATTGTTAATGACAATATTACATATTGTCACCTCCAAAGAGTTTGTCACTTTGCTATTTGTTATAAAATTGTAGCTTTTTTTAAAAGATTATTTGAACTGTTCTACTAATGGAGAACATAGCTCCTTAATTGTTATTTTTGCTGTGAAGTCGTGCTCAGCTGGTTCTGAGCACACCACAACTGCCGCTGGGCGTGCAAGCCCAGACCTAGGGGCAGCCCTTGCAAGAGTACAGCTCACAATGACCAGGGCAGGGACTGCTCCCTTAATTTCCAGGAGAAAACATGAACTGTGCAAATTGCCTGCAGTTGCAAGAGGCTGTGGCTGAGCCAAGTGTTTATTCCGGACCCTGCATAGCCCTGTGTGGTATTTCTGTCTCCCACCCCTTCTCTTGCAGGCAGCTCTTCGGCACTGGCCCAGCACAGGAGGTCTGGAGGCTCCAGCCCCACATGCTGCTTTTCATGCCCCGCAAGAGCTGCCAGACTGAGCCTCGGGAACAGGCACGACAGGCAGCAGCAAACCCGGAGCACCGTGTTTCCCTTCTTACCTCCCTCTCTTCAACCTCAAATGATGCGGTATTTTTCTTGGGCAGATTGTAGGATATAATGTGTGTGGATCACTACGGTGATGAAAATTTTTTGCCTGTCTTCAAGTGGCTTGTTCAGGTGGCAGAGGAATGAGAAAGGGGAAGAAAAATACTCAGACTTATCGTGATTAGACTGCACTTTCATTAGCTTGTCCAGCGTTTTCATCATGACAATAGACATGCTAAAACTTCTCAAAACTAATGGAAGTAAATCTCAGAAGAGGGAAGCATGCGTTAGCGTGATGTTCTCTGATATAAGTCACCAAACCGGTACTTAGTTCAGTATCAGCTTGAGTGATCAGTCCTGGGCTGTATGTTATGGAAAGTCCTGGCTGTGCCACAGTCCACGCCAAGGCTGACAGTATACCACAAGCAGACTGTTTTTCTTGCTTGTGACTCTTCTGCTTTGGCAGAGAAACCATTTATGCTTTTTTTGGGTTTTTTTCCATTTTCTCTTATAAGGAATACAAGCTGGAGTCTTGGCTAGGGTGATACCGTGGCACATCCACACGTTGCCTGTCAAGGATATTAGAGGTTTAATTCTCTTGTGTCACACTGATGACCCTTCTCAGCAACACAAGGCACTCAGTTTGGACTCTGATTTTGCACCTGAATCTCAGGTACCCCACGTGCAGAGCAGCAAGCGGCTCCCCACTAATGGTGTTTGCTCATTTAGTGGCTCTGAGCATGGTGTTACTCACTGTTCATCATTCTCTCTCACCAGCTCATTAGCAATGGAGATGGGATTGATTCATGTAATCTTAACCCTGATAAGTAATCACTCTTTTGGAGCTTTTTCTCAAGCTCTGACTTTAATCCGGGAACTCTTCCCTGCAGGAACACCGGTCTCTCTTTCCTAAAACCTGTATGAGAGATCAGTGTGAGTATGTGAGTAATGGGCTCTGTAGCCACTGGTGTCTGACCAGTGGGCAGGTACGTGAGAGCTTGGGAGCTCTTTTCATCTACTGTAGAAGGTCTAATAGGCACACGGAGAGTGTGGGCCCACCAAGACTTCAACTGACTTTACCTTAGCCAGCACAAGGTTGATAAGACCATGACTACAATTTTTGCACGGTTACTGCATTCTTTTTGGCTGGATGCACACCAGAACCACAGACAGGAGAGAAGGGGACAAACTGTACTAGAAGAGTGGAGAACAGTCAGCATATGGTTGTGTGTTTCCCATCACCTATGTAGCATCTGCCTTGCTCAGTCATACAAAGCCCAGATGTCACTGACATTCAGCTTTGCAAATAAAAATGGTGACCCTTGCTGTAGCGAAATCTATTTATCAGAGAGGTGTGTGTTTGCAGCTGTTGAGGGCTTCCTGCCAGTGGAAGGTGTAAATGACAAACCCTTGCACACAGGTTCAAGCAGCAGGAGATGTTTCAGCCTCTTGTTCAGGAGCAATCTTCTGGCTTCCTGCTGATTACTTGGGTCCTGCTAACTGTGCTCTTTTACAGAGACTTCAACTCCTCATGAGCTGACTTCTTTAAAGAATGAGGGCTTTAGCCATTTAGTGTGAGTGTAGATTCAGAAGGTTTAGGTTCTGTTCCTTCTACTATGGACTTCCCATTTGACTTTGGACATGTAACTTTACATCCCTAAGCCTTTAGTCTCTCCGTGGGAAGGGAGCTGGGAGGTGATAATGCCAATTTATCTCTGTTCTTGTGCATTCTTCCTAGTTTGGCAGATACTTCCCGGCTGGAAAAGTTTAAAATGTAATTAGACAAGACTATTATCTCTTCTCATCCTTCTATCTGTGCCACAAATAGTCCCTGCTGGGTCCTCTCCAGATTATTGTAGTGCAAACAGTATGTTCTTATTTGAAATAAGATGTCGTTTCCCTGGACTTACGGAAAGCATTTGACGCATATGACATCCTGGCCTCTAAATTGGAAAGATATGGATTTGATGGATGTACCACTTGGTGAATAAGGAACTGGCTGTCTGGATGCTCTCACAGTGTTGCGGTCAAAGGCTCAATGTCCAAGATGAAACCAGTGAGGAGTGGCATTCCTCAGTGGGTTTGAATGTACCCTCACCAAGTTTGCCCATGACACCAACCTGTGTGGCGTGGTCGACACTCTGGAGGGAAGGGATGCCATCCAGAGGGACCTGGACAGGCTTGAGAGGTGTGACAGCCTGTGCGAACCTCATGCAATTTAGCCAGGCCAAGTGCAAGGTCCTGTGCCTGTGTCATGGCAATCTCAGGCACAAACACAGGTTAGGAGGAGAATGGGTTGAGAGCAGCCCTGAGGAGAGGGATTTGGGTGTGTTGGTGGATAAGAAGCACAACATGAGCCAGCCATGTGCACTGGCAGCCCAGAAAGCCACCTGCATCCTGGGCTGCATCAAAAGAAGCGTGGCCAGCAGGGTGAGGGAGGGGATTCCGCCCCTCTGCTCCGCTCTGGGGAGACCCCACCTGGGGTACTCTGTCTAACTTTGGAGTCCTCAGCACAGGAAAGAAAGACATGGACCTGTTGGAAAGGGTACAGAGGAGGGCCACGAAGATGATTGGGGGCTGGAGCACCTCTTCTCTGAAGACAGGCTGAGAGGGTTGGGGTTGGGGTTGCTCAGACTGGAGAAGAGAAGCCCCTGGGGAGACCTTATAGTAGCCTTATAGTCCCTTAGGTGCCTTATAGTCCCTTAGGTACCTTATAGTACCTAAAGGGGGCCTACAGGAGAGATGGGGAGGGACTCTTGATCAGGGAAGAGAGTCATAGGATGAGGGGAATGGTTTTAAACTTAAAGAGGGGAGATTAGGAAGAAATTCTTTACTGTGAGAGTGGTGAGGCACTGGAACAGGCTGCCCAGAGAAGCTGTGGCTGCCCCGTCCCTGGAAGTGTTCAAGGCCAGGCTGGATGGGGCTTGGAGCAACCTGGTCTGGTGGGACATGTCCCCGCCCAGGACAGGGGTGGAAACTAGATTACCTTTAAGGTCCCTTCCAACCTAAACCATTCTATGAAATGAAAAATATTTATGAAAACCTATTTCCTCCTTTGATAGCAACACAAAAGCAACAACTTGGGCTAAACTGTGTTTTCTGTTTCCAGCAACATTTGTTCTATATTTTTCCCAGGAAAATAACTTTGATGAACATTTCAAGGCTTTTGTAACCCTGGAAGTAACAACAGGACAGAGAAGCTGATTGTGCAGAAATAAAAGCTAGGCTACATCTAAAGGTCAGAAGGCAAATATGCCTCTGTAAAGCACTACGTACTTTTTGGTTCTTGAACCTGACTGCTATAGGAAAATCAACATTACAAAAAGCCAATTACCTCTGTAATAGATTCTGTGTTTACTGGAAAAGCCTGGTGTGTTAACAGGCCAGCTGAAATGCTGCATACTGCACGCTTATGTTTAGCACATTTCTAATAGGAAGAAGGTAACATGGGGGGACCACAGCAGGATTTTTTCAATGTAAAATCATTTTTGTTTTGTCAATATAAGTGGTTCCTACCAGACAAGTGCTACAAGTATGATTATCGCCACAAACAACACTCACTAAAGAGGTCAAGGCTTCAACTGGATCCTGGGGATCGTACTTTTTTCTTATGCTTATAGGAAGACAGAAATCTGACTCTGGTATATGTGCTTCTTTTGACTACCAACTGTACCTGTCTCCAAATTTACTGATTCAGGATGATTCATACACATATGAAAGGTGTTTACTTAAAGAGTAATAAGCTCTTATATATGAGCTTAAACTAATATGTACAAATGAAGAGCAACCGACTTGCATTCTGCAAATAAAATAAATCAAGTAACCCACTTTTTAACCTTGTGTAGTTCAGATATTTGCATTGCAATAGCACTAAGGTAGTACCTTGTTATTTTGGGTGAAAGCATTAACACGCTTTACCCAGGAGATCTTACTGTTTAAGACAGAACAAAGATGGGTATGAATGACAGATAAAGAGACTGTAAGTTTGTAGAGGCAGCTCTGAACAAAGTAATGACCGTTATTCACAAAACACAAGTCACTTAGTTTTTCTTGTTTGTTTTCTAGGCACTTCCTCATCTTACTGCTCTAAAAAGATTATGAAGAGGAGGACTATAAGGCAGAACTGTTTATTCTTATGGAAGCATAAAACAGGTACAATTATGCCTGCTATACCATATTTCTGCTACTTGTTCCTGATGGATAGGCATGGGGCTATCTGGTTTTGGTTTTCAGGTGATGATTTGTCACTGTAGCAGAGAGGATGACTCTAAGACTTAAGGTATATCTGCTGACAAATATGAAGGAGTAGATCACCTATGTTAGCGAAGTCACACTAATATATGTGTCTTTAAATATGCCCTTAAATGTTGTAGCCTATTCTAGGTTTCTTTGGATTTTTGAATCGAGAGGCTTGATTCGCGCTCCTCAGAAACTTTAGCACCCATGCTGATTTGTGATCTGAGCCAGGAAAAAAAAATCACACGGGAAGCCACTGCTCTTCTGAACCCACAACCAACTCCTTACTGCTGATTTTGCAAGGTTTAACGTGCACTTGCTGCATATCCACGTGGAAGCAGAATTTGAACTCCTTTGGGTTGTACATCTCCTTCATTGATTTATTAGGACAATGATTTAATAGTTTTGGTCTCTGCTGATCCTAATAACTTCCAAGCAATGGTGCCTGTTTAGCTGTGCACAAAAAGCTGTTCTCAGAACTGTTTTCCCAATTAAAGATTAACAATGTGATAAAAGCAAGGAACCATGGACATCCTTGGAGTTTGTTTCTTACATCAGCTGGGTTAAACCTTTACTAGATTTTCTCAGTGTGTATCTTCACTTTGTGTTTGGCAATCAAATTCTGCACAGCTCTAGCACGTTTCCTCCAGTTTAGTCAAAACAAGAGGAAAACTTTCTGCCTTTTAAACTTTTAACTCTTTGACCCTTGCACAAACAGCGCAGAAACTTTACTAACTAACTAAGAGTCGTTGTCTTTAAAACTTTCTTTGCTATCTCTTGGATTAAAGAGTTTTCTGTAAAAACAGTGGAAGTCACTGAGGTGTAGTTAACTGTATAACCACGCTAACGTCATTTGAAATGGAAGAAGTAACAGGCTTCTCATGTAAACGTCCTTCTTCCAACCAGACCCAGGCAGGCAGATCTGCTGTTTGCCACAAGCAGCAAATGGAGCATTATTGGATGGCAAAACTGTTTCTAAATATATCATGATGTTAGATGAAATGGTTAATAGGTAAATTGCATTATGGTTAATATTTTTTAGACCATTTCCCTGACCTTGTGTCTGAGCAATCAATCATCCCTGGTACTTTCAGCTCCAAAAAACTTATGTTAAATACTTCCCCTTTTATATATTCCACATCTGTACGCTATTATGCCCTGGGGTTTTTTTTGTCATGGTATATAATTATAATCATTAACAGTACGGAGTAGAATTTTAAAAGCATAGGCAATACTTACAAGCATTAACTCCTTTAACTTAATAGAAGTTGCTTTGGTTCTTCTGCAAGAACCGCTCGTATTTAAAGAGATGATTTGCCTTCTCAAAGTGAAGATTTCACTGAATTTTCACTGAATTTTTAGAGTTGGAAGGGACCATAGAAATCACCTAGTCCAACGCCCCTGCTAAAGCAGGATTGCCTAGAGCTTTTCAGAGGACGTTACTAGGATCAGCACTGGAGAGAGCAGAGCAAGGCTTCCCCATGCTTTAGGCGCAGCCTGCATCTCACTGATGGTGCGTGGATGGCTCAGTGCAAGCAAGCACTGTGCCCCCAAGAGCTCTGCAGCTCCCCTCTGCACCAGGAAAAAAAAAAGTTGTAATTTATAGCCAGGTCAGACACCAGTCAATCAATACCCTCCAGGATGATTTCCATTTGTGTTTGCTTTGCTCCAGTCTTCCCTTTGCTTTGGGGAATAAAGAAGGAAACAAGTAGCTTCTGAAGCTCCTAGGTCTGAGGTCTGACTAGCTTTTATATGACCAGACACAGGGACCAGAGGATGGTGTTTCTTTGGGTAGACAAGACATCCAAGTCACATCTGAATCCTAAATGATTTCTGCTAGAATAAACTGCAGCTCCCATCTCAGAAGCAGATGTCTGGGGGGAAAGCTAAAAAAAAAAAGAAAAGAAAAAGAACCCTAAAATATTTTAATAATACTCTTCTTTCCAAGTGATCAGTATCTTTTCTAGAATTCACACTGTACAATTTGTCCTAAGAATCTTCCAGGCCAGCACTGAAACACTAAGGTAATTCTGAATCTGTAACCTTCAGTTGCTTACAACAGCATCCAAAAGAATATAATTATTATTATTTTTTTTAATCTCACTTATTAGCTGACATGCTTTCATATTTTTTTTAATTAAGGTTTTTGGTGGTCTCCTAAGAAATGCTTCATCTGTGCGAAAGTAGAATGCTAAAAGAACAAGTTTACAACAGCACCAGAAAGTGCAGTGAAAAGCTTTCACTTAGTGACTTCAGCTTTATAAAGTGAACAATACTTAAAGGAGCCACATGAATTAGAAGATTATAAAAGTATACTTGCTTTCTCTGAAACAGGTGATGGTGTGAAGGAGGTTATCTACCACTGTCATTATTAAGAGGGGCAATATCTCACTGCAAAACAGGTGATGAAGGTAGGGATTGTCCCTGCTGTAAGAGGAAAAGTAAAGGTGTGTATGTTTTCAGGCCAGTGTTAAGGCATAGATACCGCTATGACAGGTGCAGTGTGCATAAGACATATACTTGGAACCAAAAGTGAGACATTGGAGGAAAGTGAAAATGGAAAACTTTCCAGATGCCAGGTGGAAAATTATATTAAAGTGTCAAAATAAGTCACAACAAAGACTGGGTTTTCTTGTAGATTAACAGGAGTCATGTTGTGGAGGAGAACAGAGCTTTCAACTACAAGATGGAATATCATAAATGAAAAAATTATGAGCACTAAAGGTTAAATTTGTGCTTATTTGTTTGGCTTTTTTGCTTTGGTCTCTCTCTTCTTTTTTTTTTTTTTTTCCCCTCTTTCAAGTGTACTGCAACAGTCCCCATTTACTCTGAGTTTTGGAGACAGGTCAAAAATGTGTAAATAAATTACACCATTATTGCTTCATGTAGTTATCTACTCTGGGCCTGATTCCAAACCCATTTAAATCGGTGGCAATTCTTCCATTGTCATGAGAGGACTGTAGTTTAGGAAGATGGAGGTACAAAGCATATGCAGTAAAGGCTGGTTATAGAGCCTCTGCAGTTACCCAAAGTGATTTTCTAAAACACAGGAAGGGAATGAAACTGAAGACTTTGAATTACCTTCAAGGTCAAATGTGCTTTATGTTACACGGTAATGGAACTTTTAAAAAAAGTCAGTTCCATCTAACAAGCATTAAACATCTTAAATATTTTAAAAGACATTATTCTGACTTAAGATTGACAATCTGAACAGATAACCCAGTGTTTTACCCATCAAAAAAGTCAACTGCGCTGTTTATACTCAGAGGAAAGCACAGATCAGAATGAAGTTTGCTGTGTTTCCTCAGTGCAGTCAAGGGTAGGATTTACGCTGCTGATACAGGATTTTAGTTGTCTGTGTATTCACTTTCATGCACTGGTAGGTTCTTATCAGCAATTTTTCTGCAGTTTTGTTACTGAATTTTATTTCTTTACGTAACATTACTTTAGCACAGGAGAGCGTGCCTACATTAAATTCCTTATATCCCTTAAAAATACTCCTAACAAACAATAATTCACGAGCATTGCATCCCAAAATATAATTGTGACTTAAAAAACCAAAAAGGTCCTCTATTCCTTTTGCGATATATTTTTCATGCAGACTACTGATTTGTTCTAAAGAAATAGACCCTTTAGAGGAGTGGGTAGAAGCTTGACTGCAGTTAGAGAGAGATGATGCAGTAGGCAGTACTGGTCACTGGAGATTGTAAATGCAATAGACCACAATTGGGCCTGGTAAACTCTATTGTGTCAAAATGTAATTAGAAAGCAGTTGAATTTGTAGATTGCTGATCCAAGTAGTTCCTTTAAATTCAACAACAATGAACAAAAGGACGATTCTGCATTTGAGTTATAAATCCTTGAAAATATCAGTTTATGATGGAAATAATGACAGACTTTTAACTGTAGCTGCATGGCTGGTGCTGGTGTTAATAATACAGAAGTACAAAGCAGGACAGCTTTTGGATGATGATGACTGTTCAAGTGCAGAGAAGCTCATTAAAATCACCTAAAGGAGGATATATAACAACTTTTTTCCTCTGTGCCCTTCAACTATCATAATTGCATAGTATATGTAACGACTTGAAAAGATTCAGAAAGGTGTAAGAAGTATAATCTCTGGCTACAGTCACCAGCAGCATAATTATAAGAATATACTGTGTATGCTGCATCCTGTTCTTTGGTTTTGAGAGCCCACAGATTCTGTAGATGATGAATGAAGGCGGTATCTAACTAAAATACCATTCCTAAATTGCTGGAATATGTAGTCAACCTTAAGCAATTGCTTTGGATTTGTGTTGATTCCAAGTAACATAATAGTTATTTTCAGTCATTAAATGTAATTTTCAGTTATTAAATGTAAAAAATTTATATTACTCTTGCATTTAGGGTTCTGCAGATTTGTGGATAGGAGAAATTCTTGTCAAGGGTATTTATGGGAGTTACAAAAACTTCCTGTCTCTAAAGATAAGGCCCAGCAAGGTCAATGACCTAAAATCAGGTTTGTCACAACACTTGTTTGTCACTCTGTGAAGGTTTTAATTTTACAGTCTTATAAGTTGTTACGATGGCCACACCGGTGTACTTCTCATGGCTACATCCTTTGCAGTGTTCAGAATCACTGGCGTTTCCAACGGTGCTGTACAGCACCTGCTGTCTCATGCACCCAAAACATATAAATAGTAATAATGTCCCTGCAGTGGAAATTCAGTGGAAAAGGGGACTCATGGTTCCTGGGTACCCAGCAGTGTTAACTGTACTCAGAAACCCCACCTCGTCTGATGGAACAGCACAGTTGAATAGGCCAGCAGCATTTGCTGCTGTTCTGTCCCCAGGATGTTTCTCAAATGCTGGTTTTAATGGGTTACTTAACACAGGCAAGGAAAGCTACAAACTGTTTAGTGGGTTTGTTTAAAGTTCAATATGTGGCTTAGCAGGACCTGGACCACACTGCGCTATAGTCACTTTGCAATGTACTGTACTTTGCAATGCACTGAACTAATATTTAGAGATAAAGCTCCAAATCTGTCCTTTGCACTACTGTATAATAGAGTATTAATAGTAAGTGAGCCTTATGAAATGTTTGACAGTTGGAAATTGCTAGTCTAGAAGGGTACACAACATGAAACGTTAAGTCTCTCAAATCGTACAAGTTTATTTCAAAGACATTTTTACAATAGCTCTGAAGAACTCTTAAAGTCTAAAACTTCTTGTTCTCACTGAATAACCAATCCTGGCCTAAAGTGTAGTGTAATGATGCTTATGTATCGCTTTAACACCTCTGCAAATCTACTTCAGCGAATTTTGTAAAATACTTCAGCTCCCACTCCAGCGACACAGCACCAGGCTGGAGTGTTTCCCGGAGAGAAACACAGGAAGTACTTCAAATATTGTGCAAGCGGAGAACCAATCCAGCTCAGCCCCGTGGTGTCCAGCGAAGTGGGAGCACATCAAGGGCCTACAATTAAGACCGAAAGGCCTTCATCTCGGACTCGAAGGTGACAAAATGGCAGGCTGGTCTTACAGGAGGCCTCACTGCCTAGTGGGGTGGATCAGCCACGCTGCCGCTGTAAGGAGAAGGGCTCTTTGCAGAGCGTTGAGCTCCCCTTGTATGGGGAGGCCTCTAGAAATTCGCCCGTGCCAGGCCCTTGGCACCTCTTGGGGAATTAACACCTGAGGAACCAGCTCTTCCCCACGGGAGACTGCCCGCGCCCGGGCTTCCCCCCTACTCCAGCTGCCGCTGCGGGGGCGGACCGCCGGGGCGCAGGGCCTCCCATGCCGAAGGGCACAAGAGCGAAGTGGCCGCTCGGCGCCGGGCCCCTTCTCCGCCCGTCCTGCCCTGAGGGGAAGCAGCCGGGCGCGGGCCACGCTCGCTGCCGACAGGCCGCCCAGGTTGCCCTCCACCCGAGGCCGGACCCGCCGCCGGGGGAGCAGCGCGGGCGTGGGAGGAGGGCGGCAGGTGCGACCCGGAAGGTATCCCGCTGCGGGGCCGTGAGGTGCATCGAGGTGGGGGCAACCCCTGGCCCAGGAGCAGGGGGAGTCGGAGGAGGTGCGCTCCGGCCAGGAGGCTTTGGGAGCGAGGCTGAGGGCGGGGTGGTCAGTGCGGGGGTGGCAGGCGGGCTGCGGGCGAGCAGCTAGCAAGGTGGTTCATGGGCTGGAGTGCGAGGCAGGGCCAGGGAATTGTCCGGAAAGCCTGGGATTTGCCCGTGGTGACGGCCCCGGCACCGGAGGCGCTGGCAGCGATGGGCGGGGCGGTGGAGCAGCCCGGGCAGGGCGTGCCAGCAGGCACGTCTGTAAGTAGCGGGAAGGGATCTCTGGTTTTCATGATTTAGGGCTGCCTCAGGTTAACATTCTGCAAGAGAAAAGGCTAGCAGTTCAGAAAGCAAGCCAGCGGAGAAACAACCAGGCATGCTGCTGATTGAGGTGCAGTTTCTGGCTGCGGTGAAGGTGGCAATGGGTGAGCTGTTAGCTTGTACTATCGCACCAAATCGGTTCTGACCTCAGTATTTTTTTTTCTAGGCATTCAAATTTGTTGCTCTTAAGTATATTTTTATAATTTCATTCCATGTTTAAAAAGGCACACTGAAAATTAAACCTTTGCAGATGAGTAGTCTATTGAAGCTCAGACAAGTTTTTAATTCAATTTACCAGTTTGGTGCTTTTTGGTGTAACAGCCTAGATCTCCTAAGTACTGTTAGGCAATTTCCCTTCTCCTCAATAAGTACAAATAACCATTGTCGTTAAAGCTGGATGTGTAATATAGTCTCATTTGAAATGCACTTTATTAAAAGTACGTGCAAACATTGGTATTTATTCTGTGCTAGTTATTGGTTTTATAATATAATATTTCTTCTAAAACTCTTGTGCCACCCTAGATAAATTTTGAGATATGGTCATGTTTACCTAATGGAAAAAGTGTCACAACCTTCTTAATTGCCATAATACAACAATATATAAGTATTACAATTAGGTTGGAAAAGTGTTATGTTAATTTGGTAATAAATTGAGAGCAGTCTTTCTTGTCCTTTTCTTTTAAAAGGCAAATGTACTGAAGTAAAATTTAAAAATGAGGATACCAAGTTTCTATGTTCTCAGTGCTGTAATCTTAAAATGATGCTCTGAAATGTTATATAAAATTTTGAAGAGCTATGGCTCAATTTTAGTAATTACTTAACTCCCAGTTAGGCTGCTGTATGTTAAATGCAATGTTTTTGTTGCATTTAGGCTGAAAATCAAAATTAATTAGCAGCTTGCCTCTTGATAGCTCATTTGTTTTGCCACTTTTGATTAGGGAAATTGTAAGACCATTTCTTTTTTAAGTATATCGACGGAGATAATGATGTCATTGTGTTTGAAAATAAGGTCCAGCAACTGACCCCATCTGAAGAGGGGAGAGGACTGGAACTATTTTTCACTCTTGGGGATACAGAGAGCCAGAGCTGCAAAGGCAGTGATGATTTGTCAGACTCACGTGGCGAAGGTAAAGAGCAGGAACATGCAACTCTGGCAGAACAAACAGTTGTAAGAAATCACAAGAATTTTAAGATTAGAGATTTCTGCTCTGCATCGGAAAAAAAATGAAAAAGTTAATAATCTTTGTAGTTCGTTTTTGGGTAACATGTTAAGTTAAATTTTGAAGTGAGGTTGAAATTTTATATTAAATATTCACTGTGTTAATTGTTAAGTTTAGATTAGGTTAAATCTAACATTCTGTGGTAATTTGAAAGAAGGAATAACACTGTTCAACCTTAAGTGATAAAAGATACTTGTTCAGGCTCATATCATCTGTGTTGTGGTCAGGAGAGATATTTTGGATTGCATTCAGAAATTAATGGACTTTTGGACAGTATGTGGTATTTGAAACCTCCAGAGATATTTCAAAGTTAATATCATAAATGTCTTCGAATAAATCTAGTAATTCACTTAGTCTTTCTCAGTTCCTGCGTTCAGCTTAAAAATGTGATTGTTTGGGGGTCTATGGATGAGCTTAGAGTGGTTCCAAGTTGATGGCTCAGGGTGGTAGGCAAGTATCAATGCCTGAAAGCAAGGTATCTCCTATAACCAAAGTAAAAGTAACAGAAAATGACTGTTTTGAGGTTTTGGGAATGTAAAAGTATGTTGCAGAAGTTAAGGACTGACTTAGAGGGGAACGGATAAGCAACAGTTACCCCCCCCCGAAATAAGTGTGTACTGTAAAAGTTGGATGACATCAGTGTTGTTGAAGAGTCTGTAAATGTTTGTGTCATAGTATGTAGATATAAGGTATCTTGGCTGAGGTTATTTAAAGTATGGATATTATACAAATTGTTCATGTCCCTTGATTTAGTTAACTGCATTTATAGGAAGCACATTTAAGCAGCTTTAGCAAAGCTAATAATGTTCTTTTGTGCGGGCATGAATCCACAATGAATAAATAATAAAGTGGTTTTGCTGTTATTGAAGTGTTAGCTGCACATCTCTGGGTGATATAAAGCATTGTATAAAATACATTTTGCATTACAGAGTGCATTTGGGAGCTGAGGCAACTGTTCTAGAAAGGCTCTTCGAGTATGACGTATTTTCCATTTCGCAGTTTCTAATCTTCTACAAAACAAAGTGTTGCATGTTTACTCTTTGACTTGCTAAATTCAAAAGAAATGCATTACTACTGTGCCATGAACTTAAAAATGTTACATAATCCCGGCAGCATATATTTATTCTATGACTTCTTCAAGGAAGTGGTCTTTTTTTCCTCAAATTCAGCTAATAATTTTAAAGAGGCTTTTACGTTATGATTTTTTTTACATAGGCTTTATGGATTCGGGACTACCAGAAAGATGAGAATAGCTTAACCTGTCATTTCCAAATCTTTGAACAAGTTTACTTAGTACTAATTATACAGCTGTCATCAAGAAGTGTGTCGCACAGGTTGTAAGTACCTTGATGAACCACATCCTAATGATGCTATCGAGAGGAAGTTTCATCCGGTCTTGGAGGTTAGAGCTAGATTAGGAGTTAGGTTTCCTGGGATTAGGTTCTAAACTATTGCTAACACACGATGCAATTTTTTCGGCAAATGACTAAAGCCTTAAATAGATAATAATTTTTGCCTGACAGCTTGATTTTTTTGTAGTGTTTTTTGTCATCCTTTTGTGTAGAAGCATGAAGTAGTTTTACCCAAAGTAGAGGAACTGTATCGAAATCGGTACTATTTTTTGAGAAGGTAAAGTAATTATTTTGTAGCTCTAAATATCATTTTGTACAATCTAAATATGTCTTTGTTCCCACAGGAGAAAAAGGAGTTTTCAGCTGTTGTTTGTGCACATTCACCTCAATCAGAATACCGAGTCTTAATCGTCATGTGAAAACCCATTCTGGTGATAAACGTCATGTGAGTCACCTCTGCCTTAAAGCTTTTCGTACAGCTACTCTCCTGCATAACCATGTGAATGTACATACAGGTAACTAACGTGTGAAAATACTTAATTTTACATATTTTCTGCAAAAATTAATTAACAGGCAAATTACTTAGTCGTAGAGCTGTATTCTGTGATCAGTTTACACTCAGAAGTTCCGCTGATTTCATTCAGTTCCATGCTGAAAAGACATGGTCTCTAGTTAGTTACTGACTGTATGTATTTGTTTGTGGATATTCAGTATCTTTTTTTTTTTTTTTTTTTTATAGCTGACTAAAATTTACCTCTTTTATGCCAAAGAATCTCATTAAACTAAGGTGGGAATTTTGTTGCTTTACCTTTTATGTCCATTTTAGTCAGTGGATTGGGCAGTCATGCTTGTAATTGAATTATGAGCTTCATCCTGTCTCCAAATGAAGTCTGTGTTGCTGGTAACTAAAGCAACCTAAGGGCTACTAGATATAATGACTCACTTGAAATAGTTTGATGTGGATTCCAATTCAGATAAGCAACCAGTATTTCATATTTGAAGCTTATCTTGAATTCTCTGGGTCTGGAAAACTAAGTTGTTGTCAGACTTCTTTAAAGATTTCTTGTGCTTCTGAAAATACATCTTTTTTTTTTTGTGTATTTTCTTTTTTTTTTTTTTTTTTTTTTTTTTTTTTAATGTGCAGTGTCCAGATGTAAAGTTGTAAGCAAGCCTGAACTTTATTCCATGCACCTTGTCTTATTAATTAGATTTCGGATAGCTTACATCTCGAAAAAACTTTTCAGTTTATATTAAAGTATCTTATTCTTTTCCTTGTTTGGATAAGGAAGTATTCAGTACTTGTTGCTGTTGCAGAACTCTCCCTAGTGTTGGTGTAATCTTTACCTGAATAAGAAGAGCTGAAGGAGCCCCCCAGTAATACCATGCATATGATTTGACCTTTGTATAGCAAAGATTGGCAATCATGTTTAATTTTATTTACGTGAATAGTGCTGTAGATTTGAATGGATCTAGCAGTTAATTTTTTACGTATGTTTATGAATGGGGGAGTTGAACATTAGGTAACTCCTAATTTTACCTTGCATACCTAGAACATTTAGGTAGAATACCACAAGAACAATGTAAAAACAGTAGAATGAATTAAAGGTTTGCAATGAAAGTGCTTCATTTCGACTTGAAGGTGAATAAAGACTTTCTTTAATGAGCTTATTCTCTCATTTATTTTCCTGAGTACTTTCAAAGAATTTTGTTTGGCATATCCAAGTAGCCTGAAAGTAGTAGGTATCCTCTTCAGCTGATTTAAAACTTCTAGCTTTTATGTTCTTATTATGAAATTTCTCCTTTTATTTATGTCGAGACTAAACATGGAAGTAAGGTCATCTGGGTAAAGAGTACAGAAATGTTACCTAAACCGCAGTAGGCTGATTTTACAGGAAAAAAAAAGCGGGGGGCGGCGGAAGTGAGGGGAAGAGATATTTCTGAGATCAATGCAATATTTAAAATGGCAATGGATGTGTTTTGTAAAATTTCGTATATTTTAATTGATTATGTCTGTAATGTAAATGTTACTGCAGAAAACTTCTTATTTTTATACTAGACGAGCAAAATGAAATGACATATTCAGTCACATACAGGAGAGCATCCTTATGCCTGTGACCTTTGCAGTTCCGCTAGCAAAGATGCATATAAATTGAAAAGACACATGATAACTCATTCAGGTAGGACTCTGATGTAATGATCAAGGCCAAGTCATTAGGCTCTTAACATTCATGGGGTTAGAGCGATCTAATTTCAGACTCTAAATTAGCACTTTTAAAATTTGTGATTTTGAGTAAAAACGTGCCTGAAAAACATGTTCTCTTTAAATTTTCTGGATTTGGCTATTGGGAGTCTAGCTGTACAGTGCTAGTATTTGCAGTCTTGCTGTTCTTCCTTGTATTAGAAAAAACACTTACGTGGTCCTGTTTTCTGCAGATCAAGTTTTCACTTTTATTTCTCAATTAGTTAATGTTATATGGAGATATATCTGATGTGAGAGTTTTACAATGTCTGTTCAAAACGTGGACATCGTTGTGGCCCCAAATTGCTAGTAACTAATTTGGTCAGCAAATAATGAAATTGTTTTAACTTTGAAAGTTGTGTGCTCCAATTATGGCTCTGTAACATGCATGCCTTCTGAGAAAGCAGTTAGTATCTATGACAGCAGTTAGTATCTATGACAGACATTAGGGTTTAACTTAGGTCAGTCATGAAATGTGTGTTATGATTAGTGTTTTAGTTTGAATCGGAGTATGAGAGTGTGGTTTGAATCAAATCTTCCCAATATCCCCACTTATTGTGCTTTGGTTCAAATCTTGAGGCAGATTAGTGCAATTAAACTGAATTCCTTTTTAATGACTCAACCAGAAGAGTCCAAGAGTTGTTACCCAGTACTGGTAGGGCCTTAGCCCTCAGAACCAGCCTGGACTTGGTTCAAAATCTGTGTGCATGTTTGGTCCTCAGCACTAGTTGTTTCTCTTTCATTAGACTCTGTCAGTTGCCAGTGGTTATGTAATTTTTTATGATACTCACACCTGACTTTTTGGGGAAGAAAGGCAAGGAAATAATTTACTGCTTTCTCTTCCACCATTGGCTGGTGTTTAATCATTTTTATCATGATGTTGTGACAGCTGTTAACTTTCTCTCCTTTCGCATTTGAGGATTTTTTTTTTACCTCAAATATTCAAGACAGAAGACAATTAAAATAATTCCTGATTAATACTTAAGAATTGCATTAATGGATTTATGCTTCATCAATTAGACTCACAGATTCTGAAAGCCAAATTTTTGCATTGTAATAAGCTATGTAAACTTATGTAGACTTGTTTAGCCTCTTGTGCCTTGTCGGCTTAAAGTAACATTTTGGTTGGTCTGAAGACTCTTGCTGTTAGACCATGGATGTTGACATCTGGGGGAATTTGCATTTGTATCAAATAAGTAGAGTTTCTAAGCATGTGTTACCTCAATATGTTTTTTATAGGTGAAAAACCCTATGAATGTTATGTTTGCTGGGCCAAATTCACTCAAAGCGGTACCATGAAAATCCATATGTTACAGAAGCATGGAGAAAATGTGCCAAAATACCAGTGTACGTACTGTAGTACATTTATTACACGAAACAATGACTTGGGTGAGTTTAAGGGAAAAAATGGAAAATTAAATGTAGAGATAATTATAGGTGAAATCTGTAATTTTCACTGCTTACAATGATAGCAATTACATTATATATAACTTTATTTCAATGCAGAATATTTCCGTGGAAAAAATAGTCATTATTTTACAGGTAAGTCTATCTTGCAGAGAGACTAAGGAGATGCGGTGACATCTTGTGGTTGATTTAATTTGTTTAAAATGCAAAGTAGTAAACATTTAGCTTTATTTTTTCTTTGATACCTGTGGCATTGCAACCTTCTGTTGTTCAGCAAGAAGGTATCTAACAAAAATGTATGTCCAGGTTGTATTGAGAATTTTTTTCTTAAAGCCACAGAAAATATTCAGATCCATATAAAGCCATTTCAGTTCTCGTATTGTTTTTCTCAGCTCTAGTAAAAATGTGTATATGCATCTAGCTATATGAGAAAATAATATAGATTGAATGTGTCAGTACATACGGTTTTTTGCATATACCAAATAAGCTTTTACCTCTTAGTCCAAAATTATACTGTGTGTTTAGCTGCTGAGCACATTGTTGTTGCAATTTAAATAAAGAAATGTATTTGCATTAGTTAGTAAAATGCAATTTAAGTTTTGACATCATCGGTCCAGCGGACGATGGTTTTACTATGCATGAAACATTCAAAACTCTCAGAATTCTAAATTATATTACAGCAATATCAAAAATTATTTTCAGGTTATTTAACAGACCTGAAACATTGAAAGCGGTACAGTAAACTCAAATGTCTTTTAGTTAGTTTGGGTCTTTTCACAGAATACAAAGAACAGACCACTACATAAGTTAATTTTTATTCTGTGTGCAGATAATGGGATTTTTTACTTTGCCATGAGTATCAAACAGTACTGCTATACAAGTTGATACTGAAAATATAAATGAAAATTATGATTGTGACTGAAAATTTAAATTAAAATTTTTCCTTGGACAAACCACAGTTCTTGAAATACAAGCCATCATGATTTTCTGAGAATTTTATATACTTAATTTTTTACCTACTCTTATTTAGAATGGTACTTTCTTCAAGTATCAGTAAAGTTGTCTCTATCCGTAAATTTCATGTGTAAGGTCATCTCTTTTTCTGTGAGGAAAATGCTTTTGTACAGGTGATAGTTTTATTAATAAATCAGTGTATTAGAAATATATTTACTGTATTTGCAACAATATAGCTGACCAATGCCAACAAAACCTATATTAAATTTTAATTTTTCAGAAATATATGAAAAATGTATTTTTAATATATTTTAAAAATATTTAGACATACAAAGGTGCCCTTAGCATCTCTATATTTTCAAATAAAGATCCCATTGAAGTTTTGAGCCCACTTAAGTATTTGAAGGTAGAAGTGGAATTGTTATTTACATATATATAATTTGTTTGCTCACGTATTTTTGCACTTTTCATTTTAGTATTGTAAATACTACTTTGGGTGCTGTTTTCAAATGAATTTTTATGTATAGATAAAAGCAGTTACCAGAATTTTTGAAAGGATTTGATTTGTTCCATGATTTCCATTGAAATCAGTAAGATTTCTCTGGAAAGTTACAACATATTGCTGCAACTTTGCTTATCTTAAACTAATTTGAAAAATGGCCTATTTGGCAATCTGCAATGAACACAGAAGGTTCTTTTTTGTGTTTTTCCCTTCAATGTATGCGTTACTCAGGGCTATGCAAAGTCTAACTCTTGCTCAAAATCGTGGAAAATATAAATATTACCATTTAAATTAATTGCTTTTAATAACTGTTCAGGTGTCCACTTGCGAAATCTGTATTCCTACATGGCAGTGGCAATTAAATGCAGTTACTGTGAAGCCGCTTTTCATGAGTGCTATGCTCTTATTCAGCACAAGAAGACTCAGAGACATGAAAGAAGATCAAATGTGATCAGTGCAGCTACGCATGTAAGCAGGTATGGTCTAGTAAGGTAGGGTTGGATTTGGGGTTATATTTACCTAAAGAAGATAAAAACTTCTGTTGCTGCAAACTAACTAAAATAGTGTAGTGTTATTCATTTGCAAGATAAATGGATCATTAATCAACAGTAAAATTGAAATCCTGGAAGTCTGAGGCTATCTGCTTGACACATCTTTTGTACATGAACTGCTCAGTAGTATAAAGTAAGAGCAGTCCCTTTCAGTGACATGGCGATAAGAACAAAATATAATATTTGTGCCTTAAATGTCATTTTCAGCAGTGTCACAGAATAAATTATCTGAACTGAAAATTTTATTTTAAAGAATACATTCAGGGTAGCACTAGTTTGGCCTTGGTATGTTGGAATGTACCATTGTTCCATTCTGATAGTCAGCAGAGAAAATTTACATAAGCTTAGGGGGAGAACCGCTGACCTTCCTCTGGTCAGTGGGCAGTACCCCAGCGTGTTCTTCATCATCTGCTTACAGTGGAGGATAATTAAGGAGTCCGTGCAACATCCTTTCACTTTTCTGTGTGTTGTCTGTTTCTCTGAATATGTGTCACATGGCTGGATACTATTGTTACAGATAGTTTCTTTGTTTCAGGAACACCGCTTAATTGTGCATAAACAAACCCACACTGGTGAGAAGCCCTTCACTTGCTTGTGTTGCAGCAAAAGCTTTCGATGAAAGCAGCTTCGCACTCTGCACTTGAGGAAGCACCATGATTGTAACGTTAAGCCTACAGTTTATGAATGTCCTAAGTGTGGTAAGGGCTGTTCACTCTGAGTAAGATACTTCCCTTTAAGGAATCTCAGTGGAGTTATCTTTAGCTAAGTATCACAGGTGATATTGTCACAAAGGACTGAGAGTAAAAAGCAGTTTACATGCTGGAATGTTAACTCCTTAATGCTAAGCCAGCACAGCTCATTTGTTTTCTTTCCCAAACCTTACATTGGCAGATTAATGCAGGAGTTTGTGGTATTCCCCTTTAGGTAGAAAATAACTGCCACATGATATTTTCAGGATTGGTATTGGTTTGTACAATCCAGTGCTGAATTTACTAATGATTAATACAGTAGTCTTAAAACAAAAGACAAATTAAAGAACTTGGAAAGGTAAATGAAGTGAAAGAGTGCTAGGACCAGGTCAGCAAGAAAAGCAAGAAATTACTATTCACTCTTTTAAAGTCATATGCAGCGAGAAGGTATCTCTGTTTTTGGATTAACTGCACTCCTCTTCCCCATGCAGATTTTATGTGAAAACGTGAAACTTTATTGCTTGACCGGGAACCAGAAAATGTTAAATTTGATTTTATACTCACCAAATGGCAATAATCTTTTAAAGCAAAATTTTAATATGTATTGTGGAAAATCTTGAGGAGTTTTATGGATGTTGTTAACTAAGTCAGCCTTTCACTTAGTGTTCCAAAATTTGTCTGTCAGAACCATATTTGGGTTTTTTTTTTGTGTGTGTGTGTGTGTGTTAAATTTTTTACATACATTAGTACTTGATTCATATATTTATGAATTGTTATGCTAAGAGAATAATCTGCATAAGTATGCTGAAAACTGTGGATTGGTGAGGCCAAAAACTGCTACGCCCAGGAAAAGGAGCAAGGACAAAAATAAAACCCATGAGAACCCAAAGCGTGTTAAGCAAGAAGGTAATCAGCGAATAAGTTAGAATTTAATCATGTAAATTAGAATAAAAAATAAAAAGCTAAGGCAGTAAATCTCCCTTGCTGTTTAATTACTGTTTCATGATGAAGCTAATTTAAGTGCTAATAATGGAATAATACTTCATAATAGTCTATTGTGTGTCAGAAATTCTTGTCATCCGAGTTGGGTTATTGCTCAGGTAGCTGGTCTGGGACTTGTGTTCCCCTGGTCCCGCAAACATCTTTGTAAACTCCCTGCTTAGCTATGCGTACAAATGCATTTTTCTTTTCCCTTTTACAAATTCCTTTGGCCTTTATAAAGGAGGATGAAACACATCATTACTAAGTTGAGCCATAGTGAGTTTTCTTAAAGAGCTCATGATTTATAATATACTGCTTTAATACAGACCAGATCGAAAACTACTCAGTTTCAGAACTCGGAATGCATGTCGGTCATGAAAGATCTGGCACATCCTGGTAAAGACATTGTTCATCCTCTTTCTCGCATACTTGGACCAGATAGTGATCAAATAGTAATAAAAATGCTACTTACTTAAATAGCTAGAGTCATTCTTCTGTCATAACGCAGAGGTGATCAGGTCACTTCATAGAGCTCTGGGTTCAGCATGTCAGCAACCAGAAGCTCACTTGTATATACTTAGTGTTACTTATTGTGGATAACTCTTGAGCACTGAGCATTTCTTTAATCTCTAAACTTCAGTATAAACCAGCAGATGGCCCACAGTTTCTTTCTTTCCTTCTCTTCCTTCTGCCTCCTCATCTTTTCTCATTAGGTTAAGATTCCCAGAAAGTAAGTTCAGGTTTTGGCAGACCAAAATGGTAGACTAATCGGTCAGTTGATGTCTTGCCAGCGAGAACTCCAAAGCAGTAAGTGAAGTGCCTTTTCTATCTGGGTTATGCTAGTACATTTCTGATCCAATAATTTATGTTTCATCGTATTTGGAACTCTGAAAGTGCATGAAGTAATGTTTTGTTGTTCTCCCAAATAAACTTTAGCCTGCCACCACATATGTAGTAGTATCCTAGCAGTTTCACCTTACAGTCTAAATTTGACCCAGAAGTCATAGGTTCATTTATGTGCATTTCTGTTGAATTGGACAAAACAAAATATACAATTGTCAGTTAGGTCAGGGCACGGGCAGGAACCCAGTATCCTCATGCATCCTGCCTTCCCGTCGTCTGTTTGATCTCTGTGCTGTTGCAGGTCCTGTGTTTCTGAGGTCACCTTGAGAGCCACCTGGGCCAAAAAAACAGCTTTGCCTGACCAGAATATCCTTTTTTGCCCTTCTGCTTCTTGGATGACTTTTGAAAGCCCTAGTAGTGCCCTTGATAGGATGCTTCAGGTGATTTTTATGGAGTAAGAGACAAGAACAAAGATAAATTTAAGACCTAGGTGTCCTAAAACCTGATATTTTGGTATATCACATTATATCTACGCTGATTTGTGGCCAATGATACTGAGATAAAATTTGACATAGAAGAAGAAATGTTGGAGCTTTTTTGAATCTAATGAATATATAGCAGCAGCTGAGTTTACATTAGCATTAACGTTTCTGTTTTCACTGGTAAGGCAGTAATGGTATGGTTAGAGAGAAACGTTACAGCTGCAGTGTTTATGTTTTTGCAAATTTTATTTTCCTGTTTATTAATGTTTTGCTACGTTCAAACAATTTGTTTTTGGTATCTTACAGATACCTTCATATGGAAGCTTGATTTTCTAGAGCTATGGTAACGCGTCATTAAATGTGTTCATGCAGATACTCAGTCCATTAATTGACTCACACAAATATTAGAAATTTTTGCACCAGTTCCACAAGGTTTTTTCCCAAAGTTGACCTTTTTGAGTACATCTCACTGTCGACTTCTTGCACGACTTGCAGGGGCCTGTGGGATGCTATATGTGGCTTTACAGAATGTTACTTGTGTGACTGGTGCTGTCAGTTATTTGCTGTTACTAATAATTAAAAAAGAAAATGCATGTATATGAGAATTAAATTTCCAGTTACGTAATGCTTAGTCTTCCTCTGATAAGAATACCATGGGTACTACTCACTAACATGTCTCGTAATTCAATATTCAACATAAAATATATTAATTCTCCAAATAAACTGTAAGATAAAAGACATGCTATTGTTATAAATTGGCACTATTTTCTCCACTAAATTGAATTGCCTATTTGTTAAATATATTGAAATATTTACTTGTCTTTCTGTTTAATCACCACTATATTTATGGTTTTGGAAAGTTGACCCGGAATCATTCCAAGATATCTGCGCTGTGAGAAAGGAATATTGTGCCAGTGAGATTGCTCCTGTGTTAGAGGGAATAGAAACAGCAACTCTGAGAGAACAGAAAACATAAATTACTTGTGAAATGATTCTCAACACAATGGACAAATAACATACCGACAGACTCTTTCTTGGTTTCACTGGTTTCATTTGGTTTCATAGTCGGTTGTAACCGACTGGTTCAGTGTGTAACAACATCCAGTTAGAAAGCTAGAAAATAACACTGGTGGAAAGCTGTTGAAGCCCTTCTGTGCTCGTTTTCCTCTTTTTTCTACTGTGTAACCTAAATAACATTGCTAAAGTGTGAAAGTTACAGAAAACCTTAACTGGTTTTATTACATACGCGTAATAACACAACGATGAAAAAATTAGCCAATTTCAGAGTAATTTATGAAAAAGTAGATAGGTTTGTTTCACCTTGCATTTCATTTTTTAAAATGAAATGAAACGGTTTTAAATTGGAAGAAAAAAGATTCAGATTAGATCTCAGGAAGAAATTTTTTACTATGAGGGTGGTGAGACACTGGAACAGGTTGCCCAGGGAGGTTGTGGCTGCCCCATCCCTGGAAGTGTTCAAGGCCAGGCTGGATGTGGCCTGGAGCAACCTGCTCTAGTGGGAGGTGTCCCTGCCCAGGGCAGGGGGGTTGGAACTAGATGATCTTTGAGGTCCCTTCCAACCCTAACCATTCTATGATTCTATGATTTTTCTTCCAGATGTGCTCACAGAATTGCATACTGATCTGAAGCAAATGTATTCCTCAGTACCTCTATAAAATTGAGAGCTGCGTGAACTTCAGTCTATTTTTTCTTTCCTGAGGTGAGCACATGAAAGGCAATGATTTTTTTTTTTTAGTGCAAGGAACATTTACAAAATTTACTTTCTGCAAACACATTCATTTCTTATAGAATTCATGATGTTTAAGTACAATTAGGTTATAAGAACTACTGGTTTTACTGCCTAATAATAGTTAATTACGGTAAGTACTATTGATTTTTATGATTAGTTACAATGATCGCAATTCCCATTTATGCACTATTCGCTTGATTTTTTGTCCTGTATAGTTAATAATTGGAAGCCTGTGCACAATATCTTAAATACTTTAAAATATTAATCTTTAATACTTCTATTCATATGTTCCATTTAATTATAAATAAGCACTAGCATCATTCACCGATTTTAACAGGTCATGTAACAAATAATTTTAATTAAAATGCCAAACCCTTATCCTAATTTCAAGATTAACATCTGTGTTTAACTTCATTATAAATATAATACAGAACTCAGCCAGTATAAAATTGTTTGGGTTTGCATGTTGAGCAAGCTGTTTGCTGATTATGCTGATGTGGTCAGGGGTCATAGATTCTGCTGTGTGCTGTGCATTACAGATTAATTGTAGTTTGAGATCTAAATATTGGAAGCTTTAACTTTTGTGAGTCTGAAAAGTCTTTTAAAAATGAAAACTTAGTGGTTTTCCAGTTAGTATATTAAATTAACAGCTCTATCTTACACTTGATAACATGTCTACATGCCTGTTTTACTAGGATAACTTTAAATTTGGCAACTGTTATGCTATTAGTAAGACCCAAACCAAGGAGCTTAAACTGTCATGCAGTGTCTTAGGTATCTTCGTGTACATGGCTAGGAGATGGATGTCAGATAGATACTTGCTGTCTTTCAAGATTATATTATCCAATTTTAGAAGATACAGACCACTCTACACTGAAGGGCCTCATCAAGACCCTAATCAATCAGCTTAATCAAATAGATGGACAGGAATTATCACTTTGGTAACAGAAACCTCATTCAGTTTTGTAATGTATGGTTTTTGGCAATCACTGAGAAGTCAGTGTACTTTATCAAAATTACTCAGTGGGTTCGTCCTTCCATTAAAATGCTGTTATTTGAGTGTCAATTAAAGGTGCCTATTTATTGGTTTGTTCCTGTTTTCATAATGGTAGTACTTTTCCAGTTTTAACAAGTTAATGATTTGTTCTGGCTGCCTTGTCAAATATAGGACTTAAGTATACCTTTGTCCATGATAAGTGCTTAAATAATACTGGTGACTTTATTCTTGTGCTGTTTCCATTTATGTCATAAGTTTTAAGCAACAGATTTCTTTGTTAAAATTCATTTTAGAGGTTGTATAAATTACTCGATAATTTTCTGACTATATATTGTTCATTTGAATTGTGGTTAATAACAAAGCTGACTCATTTTGTGCCGACATCTGAAAAGCAGACTACGTAAAGTGGAATGCGAATGCAATAATAAAAGATCTTGGTATCTCTGAACTTGAGAGATGATTACTTAAGTAGTTAGAAACTAGGGTGTCGCAGCATGTAATGATAAAGTTACACTAGCAAAAGGTGGTAAGCAAACAGGCAGGGACCTAATGACATTATGACAGTGCTGTTAATCATTTCCAGAGACATTAAACTTAGAATGTTAAAACTGAAATAACATTTAGATCTTCTTAAAGGTCAGCACTTAAGATGACATAAAGGCACTATGGCAGCATGGACTCATGCCCATGGGTGAGTGGTGATATAGCATCTCCTGGGGAGGAAACACAGAGTTAAATCAGGTGGTAATTGGGAAGGCTCATAAAGGAGATGCAGACTCTAAATAGTCTCCAGACCTTTCTCAAGTAGGAAGAGTAAAATGTGTAACATTTTCCCTCTACGCAAGTAGAGGCCCCTTTTGCCGTCTTCCCCACTGAATGTAAGCTCGCTCCATGTGGTCACTAATGGATGACTGAATTATGGCCGACAATGTTATATGGCTCTAATGGTAACATCCACTCACACAGTTTAATATCTATTTTTTGTTTTGCTTAAGAAACTGAACGTGCATTTAAAAGCAATTTACATTAATACAGTATTGCCTTCAGGCAAACATCATTCCTTCTTCTTGTGCTTTTGAACAGCCCAGCTATTGTTTGAAGTGAGTCATCGAAACAACTGGACTCTGGTCTTGCAGGTGTATGATTGTTACAAAATGGTAAAGAATTTTCTGACAGTTTTAGTTCAATCTGTTTTCACTTTGAATTGGCACTAGACAATGAAGAATTGTGTTCTGGTATTTAGATGAAGTGCTCTGAAGTGCTTAATTTCTGTCTGGCTTTCAGTGATGCATTTTCCTGACAGTCCAGTAGCATCTGACTTGGGCAGTGCTGCCAGCCAGATGTCCCTTCTCACTGTGTAGCGCACAGAAAAACCCTAGTCAAATTATAACTCTGTTTTGGATAGGAATAGTGTAATGGTATCAATGCACAGCTGTGAAAGTTAAATGAGTGCCAAAGGAAAGCCAAATACTTCTATAGTATTTTTATTGGATGTATATAAATGTACACACGTTTTCAGTATGAAGTGAATGACCAAGCTTTGTTCTTTATTGTTCCTTGTACTCTTCAAGGTTTTACCCTTCCCTCTCAGCCACATTGACGGAGTGAGTGAGAGGAGCAGCAGCAGCGCGAGGGCTGGAGCAGCAGCGCAGGGTCCGTCAGCATCATTCTGGTCATGGCAGAGCCTGGTCCTGCCCCTCACAGGATGATCTCCCTGCACTACACTGGAAGGAGGGGGCCAGGCGTTTCCCTGCCCCAGCCAGAGGCTTCACTGTTACGCTAATGGTGTGTTCAAAATGGCATCAATTAGTCTTGATACAGACTTTGTCAGGATGTCTCTGGCTTTGGCCGGCTGTGCCATCTTTCGAGCAGAGCTGTTTCTCCAGAATCCTTCTGTAGCTCAGTTCCTGTCCTGTCCCTCAGTCTGAGGGAATTCCTCTATTCTCTTCTGTGCTGTTTTGTTTGATGACGCTGAACTACAGTTGGAGATTGTTGTTTTGCAGATGCCTCATTGTACACGTCTCGTGCTGCTCAGTAGATGCCCCAGCCCAGGTTTGCAGCCGGTGGTGGAGCCACCTGAGGGGAAAGGGCCAGCCCTGGGTCTGGTCGTTTAGTGCTGTCTTTTTATGGTGAATAAAAAGGAGGGGTATTTGGGGAGTGATGATGTCATTTGGGGCCACGCGAGCATCACCAAAGTGGGCGATGATGTGGCAGAGGAGCAGGTGAGTTGGGGATGGGGGTCACACAGGGTTCCCCCCTAAAAGGTGGGTCATAGCTCTGAAATATCTGAAAAGTCATTGGGGGGGGGAGATTAAAAAATAACAAAACCCGTAAATATGAGCGTGAAGTGTTGAAATAGAGAACAATCTCTCATCTCATTTATATAGAGATGGAAAAGTAATATTTATGTATATAAAAGGAGTTCAGAACAAAATCCTATGTCTCTATGGATTCTGATTCTGTGATTCTATATTATAAAAATGATCTTATAAAAGTATTAAGAAATATTTATAAAAATATATTAGTGTCAAAATAGATGTCTAAGATAGTTTAAGTAGATATTCTACATAATAAGTGTTAATGTCAATGTGCAAGTCTAAGCCTCAACAGGTTTGCAGCAGGTGGTGGAGCTGCCTGAGGGGAAGGGCCCAGCCCTGAGTCTGGTTGTTTGGTGCATTTTTTGGGGTGAAGAAAAACAATGTGTGTGTGTGACGATGTCATTTGGGGCAGCCCGATGTCACCGAGGGAGCAACAGTGCGACTGAGGAGCAGGTGAGTGGGGATTATGTGGGCCTCCCCCCAGAAGAAGCAGGTCATAGCCCTCAAACGTCTGAAAATTCGGGGTGGGGGGGGGGTTTGGGCGTTGGTGGTTTAAAAATGTTAAAAGCTGTAAATGCGGGGGTGAGGCATTGGAATAGAGAACAATCTCTCATTTTTCTATATATTGAAAAATAATATTCCTTTATGTATATAAAAGAAATTCAAAATACCAACCTGTATCTCTAAGGATTCTGTATTACATAAAGGAGTTTAGACAATGAAAAGATTTTTTAAAATTTAAAGAGATACTGAAGTGTCAAAACAGATGTCTAAACAGCTTGCTAGTCTAATTAGATGTTCTCTATCATATGTGTTAATATAGAAGTCTAAATAGATCTGTTAACTGATGTTCTATTTAAGTGCCAAAAGAATGTATTTTCCCTAAATCTGTATAAGTAAATGGACACAGAGGTGTAAATGCCTGTGCTATAGATAGCTCTAAACTGCAAAGAAAGCCTATCACTAGAAGGGCTTTAAAAACTGGCCCTCCCCTCTAATCTCTCCTGAAGGTGTAAAAGCGCTTTCAGAAGCTACGTCTTCCCCCGTTTCCCCTCCCGCTCCGGGGAGCTGGATTCTGTGTAGCGGGAAAGGAGGAAAAAAACCCACCCTCATTTTCCTGCAGGGAAGCAGAAATCCCCGATGTTTCTGTGGTGGTGAAGGCGGCACCGCCACCTCCCTTCCTGGTCCCCGGCGGACTCGCTGCTGTCGCCCCCACGGCCCCGGGGCCACACACAGAGCGCTGCACCGTCCCTGGGGCTGGTTGCGGGGTCAAAACCGCAGGGTTTTGGTGCCAAGGCGAGGGCTGCGGCTGCCTGGGCTGCGAGCAGGAAGCCCTGCCACCGGTAAGCGGTTGCGGTCCCTGGGTGGAGAGAAGCGGGCTGAGAGCAGTCACCACTGCTCACCCCAGTGAGGTCTCAGAGGGGGGACATGGAAGGGGGGGCCAGGCACCCGGCAGCCAAAGGCCGGAGCTGCACGTGGGCAGTGACCCGACCCCTCCTCCGAACCACCTTTGGCTGCGTCTCCTGAGAACTTGGCTCTGCCCCCTGCCCGTCTAGGCCACGCCCCGGGCCCGACCTGGCCGCGCCTTCCAGGGAACGGTTGTGCCAGGCCTGAAGGAGAAGCGGCCACCCCTCCAACCCCCCCCCCGGAGCTCCAGTGGCCTCCCCGCCATCCGGAACGGGTTCTGTAGTGCCCAGCCCTGGGAGCGGCCGTTAGCGCGGAGATACCGGTTCATACCGCGCTCCGGGGCAGCCGGAAGTACTGGTCGGTCCTCCGAGGGGCAATCTCTATGGCCTTTCCCCTTCAGGCACCGGAAGTTCCCCCTCAGTCCTCCGGCGTACGTCTCTATGGTGCCGCGGTCCTCCAGGGACCGGAAGTTCCGCCTCAGGGACCGGAAGTTCCCCCTCAGTCCTCCGGCGTACGTCTCTATGGTGCCGCGGTCCTCCAGGGACCGGAAGTTCCGCCTCAGGGACCGGAAGTTCCCCCTCAGTCCTCCGGCGTACATCTCTATGGTGCCGCGGTCCTCCAGGGACCGGAAGTTCCGCCTCAGGGACCGGAAGTTCCCCCTCAGTCCTCCGGCGTACGTCTCTATGGTGCCGCGGTCCTCCAGGGACCGGAAGTTCCGCCTCAGGGACCGGAAGTTCCCCCTCAGTCCTCCGGCGTACATCTCTATGGTGCCGCGGTCCTCCAGGGACCGGAAGTTCCGCCTCAGGGACCGGAAGTTCCCCCTCAGTCCTCCGGCGTACGTCTCTATGGTGCCGCGGTCCTCCAGGGACCGGAAGTTCCGCCTCAGGGACCGGAAGTTCCCCCTCAGTCCTCCGGCGTACGTCTCTATGGTGCCGCGGTCCTCCAGAGACCGGAAGTTCCGCCTCAGGGACCGGAAGTTCCCCCTCAGTCCTCCGGCGTGCGTCTCTATGATGCCGCGGTCCTCCAGGGACCGGAAGTTCCGCCTCAGGGACCGGAAGTTCCCCCTCAGTCCTCCGGCGTACGTCTCTATGGTGCCGCGGTCCTCCAGAGACCGGAAGTTCCGCCTCAGGGACCGGAAGTTTCCCCTCAGTCCTCCGGCGTACGTCTCTATGGTGTCACGGTCCTCCAGGATACTGAAAAGTTTCTGTCATTTCTCCTGAAATCTATGTCTGTTGCATTTGGGGCCACCAGAACAGCGAATGTGCCTCTCAGTCCTCTGAAAAGAAATCTTTATGGCCCTGCGTTGGGCAGGGCCTGCAGTATATAAGCCAGAGCCCCTGCTCAGTGAGCCTGTTCCATTCCAGGGCTTCTCTGGGGTGAGATCTCTGCTGAGCCCTCAGTGAACTGCAGCTTTGGGGCTGGCTCAGCTGTAGAGGCACAGGTGTTTGGGCCTTTAGAGAAGCAGAGGTGAGAAGCCTGAAGTAAGATATTCAGGACTAGGTAAAGATTGGTAATATATATAGGAGAAACCAGACTTTCAGGCTGCTGTTTTGGTTTTTTTTTCCTTTCCTTCCATCC
>NW_015090781.1:0-566 GCF_001431845.1 Calidris pugnax
AGGGACACAGTGGGACCATCCATGTTGGGTCCATCCCAGTTGGGTTCATGGTTGCCTGCCATGGTGGGTCCATCCCAATTGGGTCCATGGGTGCCCACCATGGTGGGTCCATCCCAGTTGAGTCCATCCCAGTTTGATGGGACCATCCCAGTTGGGACCATTCCAGTTGGGTCCATGGGTGCCCACCACGATGGGACCATCCCAGTTGGGCCTCTGGGTTGTGGGGCCCTCCCAGTTACTTCCAGTTGGGCCCATGGGTGCTCCCAGCCCCTTCCTTGACCTTTGGGGAGGTGACCCTGGGTGGCAGGAGCACCCATGGGTGGGGGTTGCACCCACAGGCCAGGCCGGGTCCCGCTGCCCCCCCTCCGGGACATGGTGGACATCAAAGAGGAGGAGCCCGATGACATCAGCGACACCAGGAGCTTCGGGTGAGCACCCACCACCCCACCCATGAGCACCCATCACCCACCCTGAGCTCCCAGCACCCACCCATGGGCACCCACCCCCCACCCTGAGCTCCCACCACCCACCCATGGGTGCTTCCACCTCCTTGACACCGCCTCGTG
>NW_015090781.1:2692-3379 GCF_001431845.1 Calidris pugnax
ATGGCACCTTGGAGCCCCCCTGGGCCACCTGCACAGGTAGGAGCACCCATGGGTGCCACCAGTGGGACAGGGGACACTGTGGATGCCACCAAGGTGGGGTGGGGACACCATGGACACCCATAGGTGCCCCCAAGGTGGGGTGAGGACACCATAGCCATCCATGGACACCCATGGGTGCCACCACTATGGGATTGAGGCCACCCGTGGGTGCTACCAATGTAGAGTGAGGACACCATAGCCATCCATGGACACCCATGGGTGCCACCAAGGAGACCAAGGCCACCCATGGTCATCCATGGATACCCATGAGTTCCACCAAGGTGGGGTGGGGACACCAAGGTCACCCATGGGTGCCACCAAAGTGGGGTGAGGACACTATGGTCATCCATCGACACCCATGGGTGCCACCACCATGGGGTTGAGGCCACCCGTGGGTGCTACCAAGGAGATCAAAGCCACCCATGGTCATTCATGGACACCCATGGGTGCTGCCAAGGAGACCAAGGCCACCCGTGGGTGCCACCAATGTTGGGTGAGGACACCATGGACACCCATGGGTGCCACCACCATGGGGTTGAGGCCACCCATGGGTGCCCCCTCTGTCGGTTGGATGGAGACCACCCACAGGTGGCACGTGGAGGTGATGTGTCTCCCCCCTCCCCCACCCTGATGTCCCTTCCCCCTCCC
>NW_015090781.1:3963-7174 GCF_001431845.1 Calidris pugnax
GGGAGGTGGCACCTGGTGCACCGTGATGGAAAAGGTGCAGGAGGCTCAAACCCACGCCTGTCTCAGCCGTGGAGGGGGGAGTGACCTCTGTCCCCTACACCCCACAGGGACACGCCACCCCACACGCTTGCACCTGAAGCTACACAGGTGACATTGGAACCCACGTGCTGACCTTTGACCCTAGATGCTGACCTCTAACCTCCACACAGTGACCCCAGACCCAAACGGTCAACATGCTGACTTCTGACCCAAAAGGTGCACGTTGCACAGGCACGTTTCCAGGTGGCTTTTGCATGTCTCCAGAGCAGGCGACTCCACCACCTCCCTGGGCAGCCTACTCCAGTGCTCTGCCACCCTCACAGCAACACGTGACCCCACACGCTGACACCTGACCCTACACAGGTGGCCTTTGACCCTGAATGGTGAACTCTCACCTTACATGGTGAGCTCTCACCTCCAAACGCTGACCCCTGGACCCAAATGGTAAACTTTGGCCCTCCACTTGCTGACCTTTGACCTCGCATGGTGACCTTTGCCCCCTAACACCATGACCTTTGACACCACATGGTGACTTCTGACCCCTACGCGGTGACCTCTGACACAACATATGGAAACTATTAAACCCTCATGGTGACCTTTGACCCCCACACGGTCACCCCTGACCAAAATGGTGACCTCTGACCCCCTACATGGTAACCTGTGAACTTCCATGTGGACCTTTGTCCCTGCACGGTGACCTGTGAGCCAGAGGGTGACCCCTGACAGCACACGCTATCACGCGTAGGTGCGTGTGCACACCCAGCCTGGGAAAGCAAGAGATTCAAAATGCTTTTGAGCCTCCTGCGAGTTATTTTACGGTCTCTGCTGCCATCTAGTGTCCAGTGTTAGTAATTACTTATTGGGACATTTCTATCTTCTGGTTCCCCCTGCTGAAGGACACGTTCCAGGCTGTTTCTCGTCACCTGGATAATTCTCTGGGGACAAGGAGATCTGTGAGGATTAGTTAGATACAATTTGTTTGCAGCAGAAAGTAGGGACATGTCTGCCTTTTAGTGGGAGGACCAAGTAAAAAGGAGGAAGCAGCAATTCCCGTGGACTGCTTTGCAACAGGGATTTACTGAATACCCAACCTTTTTTGGTAAGTATTAGAAGAAATTCTTGAGGAAATTTCCTTTACTCCACGGATAAATCTTGTTTGTATGACGATGATTTACTAATATCTAGCGAAGAGGAGGTGGATGTTCCATCTGCCACCATCAAATTACTAAATTTCTTGGGTAAAAAAGGGATCCGAGATTCAGAAAGTAAGTAGCAATTTGTTGAAAGAGGGGTGAAATACCTCTGGAACCTAATCAGTGAAGGGAAAAGGAAAATAAACCCAGAAGACGTTTCTGGTAACGTGGCAACACAATTCCAAAAAGCAAAAAGAGAAGAAAGTTTCTGGGCCCTTTCAGATACTGCAGCTTATGGAATAACTTCAGTCAACATGTTACATCTTAATGGAGAAAGATGACTTGTTCTTAACCACTGACAAATTTCTCAGCCCTTCTTAATATTTGTATGGGCCAATTGAGGAGAGGGTACCACAACGTGATTGTCTTGACATCATAGAATTACCAAACCAAGTTCAGGATGATTTAAGGGAGGAAACCATTGCCTGAGGGAAAAAGACTCTTTATAGCTAGATTATCTGTGTATAAATGGAAAGCTTCACAGCAGATCGGCAATTGAAGATGGTGAGCAAAAGAGTGTTGTGGAGAAAGGAAGACGTCCTAACTCCTGGTCAGCTCAGACGTGTGAATTATATGCCTTAATTCTATGCCTTAAAGCGAGGTATGGAGTTATTAGGAGGGGAAAACGGAACACTATAGACAGACACTTAATATGCTTTTGGAGTAGCTCTTGCCTTTGAGAAGATATGGAAGGAAAGGTGGCTACTATCTTCTGGGGGAAAAGGATTAATGCATGAAAAACTAGTCCCTCAAAACTCTTATCCCAAAGTTGATCATAGAGACTAAGCTACCCTGGTCCAAATGCCTGCCCCTGGCTTTGCTGAGGATTAGGACTGCTCCGAGGAAAGATTTAAGAATATCTTCATATGAAACACTATTTGGTGTTTCCCACTACTTGGGAAAGGAAGAAGGAGTACCAATTCCGGAAAGTAATGATCTGTTCCTTAAAAATTACATGTGGGGTGTAGCCCAAACTCTCACAGATTTGAGCCAGCGTGCAGCGCGGCCTCAGACAGCTCCGTTGGACTGCAGACTGACTACGCCAGATTCAGCCTTGAGACTCGCTATTAGGGAAGCCCTGGCGAGAGACTACTTTGACCCCAGTGTAGGAATGACCTTTCCTGGTACTCCGGCCAACAGAAGCAGCCGTGAGAACTAAAGAAAAAGGGTGGACACATGCTGCCCGAGTAAAAGGACCAGTGACATCACCTTCAGGAGAGTGGACGGTAATCCAGGGAACTGACTCTTTGAAAGAGATTCTTAAGAAAGAGAATTTTTAAATTTGAGGGTGGTGGAATGCAGTGACAACAGAGGGGACTATCAACAATGGGATCTATAAGATTTAAAGCCACTGTCAAGACAGTATTGGTGTCTTCAGTTCTGGTCTCTGAGTGATCTCTGTTGCTGATTCCAATAGAGTAGGCGTTGAGAGATAGGAAGGAAGGCTGTACCAGACCTTGGCAGGTTTGACTTTGAATGCAGTGACAACAGAGGGGACTATCAACAATGGGATCTATAAGATTTAAAGCCACTGTCAAGACAGTATTGGTGTCTTCAGTTCTGGTCTCTGAGTGATCTCTGTTGCTGATTCCAATAGAGTAGGCGTTGAGAGATAGGAAGGAAGGCTGTACCAGACCTTGGCAGGTTTGACTTTATCACACTAATGAACCTTGAGATCATCCACTATGATGACAATCAAGTAGCAGAAAACCAATTTATGACTTAAATGAAATAGCAAAATGTTCCAATTTGAGTAATTTTTGGATGTGTGGGAGTCCGAGGGGATCCGAGGGGACATGAGTAGCACAGCCTGTTCAGCCCGAACTGTTAGTGAGAGGCTTGAGTACAGTACGCAACCGGACACTAGTACTGGACACTAGATGGCAGCAGAGACCCATAGACAGACCACCAGATGCACCATATGGGTGTTGGGGGGACATGGGGAGGGTTGAGGACTCGGGGGGGATCGAGACGGGACA
>NW_015090781.1:10781-103912 GCF_001431845.1 Calidris pugnax
GGGGGGTTATGACACCCTGGGAGGGGGGGGGGTTGTGGGGTCTCTGAGGGGTCTGGGGCGCAGTTACAGGGGTTAAAGTGGACTTAGGGCTGGTTTTGGGGTGTATCTGTGGGCGTTAAGGGGAGTCTGTAGGTGCTGCGGGAACCCATGGGTGCTGGGGGGTGGCTGACCCCCAAGTTGCCCGTGGGCTACCAACTATGGAGTGGTAGATCCTATTTTGGGTGAAGTTTGGGGCCTTTCGGTCCACTTTGGGGGCACCCTGAGGGTCCAGCAGCACCCATGGGTGCCCCCCACCCTTGGGTGCCCCCCCATGATGGCTGCCTCCCCAGCCCCGTGGCCACCCAAGTTGCCCGTGGGCTACCAACTATGGGGTGGCGGATTCCATTTTGGGTGCAGTTGGGGGCCTTTAGGTGCAGGTTGGGGGGACACCCTGGGGGCATTGTTGAGCACACCAATGGATTGGTCAAGCACTTTGCAAAAACTCATGAACCTGGATGGTATTAGCGATTAGATGATGCCATCCATCAACTAAATAACAGATGGAGTGGACATGGTTGCCCTAAAATGAAGACTTTCTGCGTATCAGCTAATGCCATCCCTCCAAAAGTCCCCACTAAACCAGAAAAATATTCTGGATTTTCCCCCGGGCAACCTGTACTAGTGAAAATGCCTCAAATTGGACTGGTACCAATGGTACTAGTTACTCCCAAAAATGCCCAGGCCTGGGAGGCCAAGGATTGTTCAGAAAAGATACACCAAATCAGTACCCGGTGTATCTTGCCCCTTTTCTAACCCTGTCCGAGCACATTTTTTTCTTTGTGTCTTACAGGAACCTTAAATGACCTGCACGTGGAATTCCCCTCCAGGGAATCTTGACACTGATTCTACCAGTTATATTGTTCTTAGTGTGTATGGCTATTTGGAGGCCCAAGTTCTAAAATGATGAACGGGCAAATTGAACTGTTATTCTGTTTTACATTTTTTTCCCTGTCATTTGTAGCAAAGGATACCCACAATGGCCATGGTCTCAAGGTTTGATTAGACACAAAGTGAGGACAGAAACATCGAATGGAAAGTTGAGTTTAACCACCGTAGTTATAAAGGCAAACAGAATGTTCTCAAAAGATGAATAGATCTGGAACAATCAGTGTCCAACCCTGAAGGGTAAGGCAGGAGAAAAATTCAGGTAAGATGTTGAATTGTCAATGATTCAGCCCATGAGAAAGCTACCAAAATAGTGATATTACACCCCAAGAACACGCAATCAGTAAAAACAAAACATTGTGTTACTGACAAGTGAGATTGCTGTTATAATTTTACTGTTGTAGAACCCACTTTTGTAACTTGTCATTGGCAATAGCATTAAACAGTGTTGTTATTCGAATTCAAAATAGATATAGTGGAACCTGATCCCACTACACAGCCTAACCCCGTTCCACTATTTGAAACTCCTGACAGTAACCACGAAGAAGCCTTACTAAGTGGACTTAAGAATCTGTCCCTTCACACTACAGTCTCTGATAGTGACCATTGGCACAATGCATTTTCAAAACATACTGCAAGCGTTGAAAAAGAAAAGAACTTAAATCTCTCTACTCCAGTCATACAAGGAAGTGAAATTTACTCCAAAAATTAATGAAGTTGGAAAGAATCACTCCAAATGGCTAAACTTGAAGCCATCCCCGGAAAAGAAATACAAATTGGTTGCCAACTAACCAATGGGTCTTCTCATCACAAACCAACCGAAATTAAAACAATCTACATAGACTCTACCAAACCAGAAAAACATAATACGGCTGCTATAAAATAATGGGATCAAGTTCAGATTGCTGGCACAATTTTATATTTACCAAACCTAGAGTAGCGTATTTCCTTTGGGGTGATCAAGACACAGAATAACTGTTTGAGTTTATGATTGACAGAATTACATCTGAACACACAGAACCTACACCCCAACAAACTCCTGAAGGTCCTAGTCAATCACCCTTAGTCTAACTCCTTACACCTTCAATATTGGCCCTTATTTCATTAAAGACACAGGTCAACAGCAAATACTGTTTAACCCAACATATTCCCTCAAACAAATCGAATTATCAATGCAAATTCATATCTCTGCAATTAAACCTACCTGCTTGCCATTCCTAGGGATGTCTTATGCAAGGGGGTCAGCATGGTTACATGGAGGGACCCTAATCTCTTCACGACAACTGAAGAGAGAATACTGTTCCTCGTATCTTAAGTATAGGATTGGGAGTCCTAGATAGATGCTGAAGTACTTGCCCACAAACTAGTCTCAACCACTGATCTAAATGAATTAACATTTGCCATTTTCTTTATCAGCCTTAGGGAACCACCAATAGCTTTTATCAAATATATTACCTCAGTGGGAAAATACAAGTGAAAAATCCACCAATGATCACAAATGCATTTGATATAATCCAAAACAATATTTGTTTCGCTCTTATTTGTATCCAAGTCCAACTGGACTGTCCAATGACAGCTGCAATTATAAGAGAAGGTGAAGAAGGCATCTTACCCACCGAAATTCGAAAAGTAACATGGGATAATGCAATTGAATTTGAAAAGAAATTTCAGTCCTGGTGGTATCGTCTGATTAATTTTACCTACAATCCCACTGAGAACAAAGCCACTGCTTTTGTCTTAAGGATACTCAATGCTTCGGTATACACCATACACCAAATCATTGCACTAAAATTGAATCATTATTATGTTATTTATGAATATAAAACATTTTGGTCAGTTTCAAGACAAATGTCTTATGCTTTGCGGGTATTACTTTCACAAATGAATACTTGATGGTCTCCTGTAATGCATGCATCAACATCAACAGTTTGCCATTTATTCTAATTTTTTTGTGCCCACACTTTATGTTCTATTGGATAGTCATTTTGAGATACATCCTGATGAAACTCCAAAAACTGTGCTTGTATATATTGTGAATGATGTGTCTGCACAAGATATCCCTATAGTTTTATATTCATAAATAACATAACAATAAATATCAATAGTCACACAAAGCTTTGTACTTATAACTTTACTAAATTTACTGGATGTGATTTCAATTAGATCTACTCTCACATCTTATCAATTGCTACATTCTAATTATACGCTGATTTGCTTTTATTATTTGCCCCTATTGGAATGAATATTACATTGGTGAAGAAAATGCTACAACATAACATCTTGAAAAGACTATTGAAAGAGGTCCAAGAAAATGGAAAAAATACTCTAATTACTGTCCATCATGAAGTTGAAGAGATACACTGAGTGTTAGAAAGATGAGATGTTTAGAGTGTTAGAAAGACAGAGAAGAGGAATGGTGGGACACTCTTTTTGGATGGGCTCCAACAACTACAGGAATTTTCAACAAAATATTACACCCTATCATTGTTTTGTTAATACTCACTGTATTGTGCTTTTTTATAATGATTGCTTTGTATGTTAAACTTTGGATTATGTTTAAAGACTTAACTCGCTTGATAGCTCCACAAGATATATTTGTACTTGACAACCCTCACCACAAATGTATCTGTGATATTCCTAATCAGTTCTAAACATCGTGGAGCTTGAGTGACTATAGTGATGAGGTGGACAATGTGGAATAATTCCTAAAATATATTTTTATTAAAAATATATAGCATTATTCACACACTAAGGAAAAGTATAAAATCGAAACATTTCCAGGGTAGAACCCAGCAGCAGCTGGTATGCGAGGAATCCGCTACATCACTGACTCCTTGAACAATATTGCTTGCAAAAGCAACATGGAGGATGGAGTGGAGAGAAGATTCCATGGCCAAGCTCTGAGATTACAGAGCAGATCTGGGAACAAGGTGACCCTATGGAATTTATAAGCAGCATGCTTGCTACCCTTAGCCAACAGTTTGTCAAATTTTGATGAAATGGTGTCCTTTGTTCTAACTTTGCTCATTATAATGTCATATAATACCAAAACAGACCTCCAGCCCAAAGGCTACCCACCTCCAAGGTGCAATCACTCCTCCTTGTCTCTGCACTATGAATTTTTCGTAAACTATACCTTTAAATGCGAAGCGAGACAATTTTACACAAATCATAATAAAAGTATTAATGATTAAAGTCACTCAAACTCCACCTTGAAGATAAAAAATAGTATAAATATAGCCCAAGAAATGGTGGATGCTAGGGAAGATACCATCGTGAACAAGTCAGGAAGGATCCCATCACAGACTGCTTTGGACTCCTGGGACGAGTTGACGGGCTGAGTCTTTGTTCCCCTGCATAGGAATGCTTGTGGGTAAAACTTACACTACACCGAGTGCTTCTAGTGAAACTTAGAAATCTCTCTATAGAGATACCTGTTACATTTATAGCCAGGCTGTTTTGTTTTTATCTTTATCGCGTGCTTTGTACCATTAACAATATTCAGCCCTCTGACTACTACCCCTTAGTAGTTATGCAGGTGGGAAATGATGAGATCAATACTGGAAACTTAAAAACAATCAAAAAGGACTTTAAGACATTGGGGAAACTGGTTGAGGGATCAGGGGCACAAATAATTTTTTCAGCAATACCCTTAGTTGCAGGCAAGAATACTGAAACAAATAAAAAGGCGTACATGATTAACAAGTGGCTCAGAAACTGGTGCCACCAACGAAATTTTGGGGTTTTTGACCTCAGGGAAATTCACATGGCACCGGATACGATAGCAGCAGACGGAGTACACCTGTCTCAGAGGGGTAGAAAGATACTGGACTGCGAGTTGGCAGGACTTGTTGAAAGGGCTTTAAACTAGGTCCGAAGGGGGAGGGGGTTAAACACAGGTAAAGCAGAAAAAAAAACTCAAGGAGAGCCATCAACCTACCATCTCAGCTAAAAAGTCAGCCCCTTTAGGCACCCAGCTGAAGTGCCTATACACAAATGCACGCAGCATGGGGAGTAAACAAGAGGAATTAGAGATGTGTGCACACCTCCAAGGCTACGACCTTATTGGCATCACTGACACATGGTGGGATGGCTCTTATGACTGGAGTGTAGGAATGAAGGGTTACAGGCTCTTCAGGAAGGACAGGATGGGCAGAAGGGGTGGGGGTGTTGCCCTCTATGTCAAGGACCACCTGGAATGTATGGAGCTCCAACTGGGGACGGATGAAGACACAACGGAGACCTTATGGGTGAGGTTTAAAGGGAGCACGGGGGCAGGTGATGTTACAGTAGGAGTCTGCTACAGGCCACCAGATCAAAATGACAGTGAGGATGCAGCCCTCTATAAACAGATAGGGGCAGCATCGCGCTCACACACTCTGGTACTCATGGGGGACTTCAACCACCCTGACATCTGTTGGAAAGACAACACAGCGGAGCACAGGAAATCCAGGAAGTTCTTGGAATGTGTTGACGACAACTTTCTTTTTCAAATAATTGAAGAACCAATGAGGAAAGGAACAGTGCTGGACTTTGTCTTTACCAATAAGGAGGGGCTGGTCGGGAATGTCAGATTCAAGGGTAGCCTCAGCTGCAGTGATCATGAGATGATAGAATTCAAGATTCATAAGGCAGTAAGGAGGATGGCAAGCTGGCTACCCTGGACTTCAAAAGAGCGGACTTTAATCTCCTGAGAGATCTGATTGGCAAGGTAGCATGGGAAAAAGAACTAGAGGGGAGAGGGGCCCAGGACAGCTGGGTGGTATTTATGGATTGCCTCCTCCAAGCTCAGGAGAGGTGCATCCCAAAAAAGAAGTCGGGCAGAGTAGCTGGCAGGCCTGCATGGATGAGCAGGGAACTGCTGGGCAAGCTTAGGACCAAAAGGGAGGCCTATAGAGGGTGGAAGCAGGGAAACATGGACTGGGTAGAATACAGAGAAACTGTCTGAGTCACCAGAAACCAGATCAGGCAAGCGAAAGCCCAGGCAGAACTAAACCTAGCCAGGGATGTGAAAGATAACAAGAAGAACTTCTAGAAATATATCAGGGATAAGGGTAAGACGAGGGAAGCTGTGGGTCCCCTCCGGAGGGAAGTGGGAGACCTGGTCACCCAGGATGCAGACAAGGCTGAGCTACTGAATGAGTTTTTTGCCTCAGTCTTCACTAGCAGGAGCCCTGGCCACACTGAACAAGTCACAGAGCAAGTACAGGGGCTTGGAGAATGAAGAACCACACGCAGTACAAGAAGATGAGGTTCGTGACCTCTTAAGGAACCTGAAGGTGCATAAGTCCATGGGACCTGATGAAATCCATCCACGGGTCCTGAGAGAGCTGGCAGATGAAGTTGCTAAGCCCCTCTCCATCATATTTGAGAAATCGTGGCAGTCTGGTGAAGTTCCCACTGATTGGAAAAAAGGGAGCATAACTCCAATATTCAAAAAAGGAAACAAAGAAGACCGGGGGAACTACAGGCCGGTCAGTCTCACCTCTGTGCCTGGCAAGATCATGGAGCAGATCCTCCTGAAATCTTTCCTAAGGCACATAGAAAATAAGGAGGTGATTGGAAGCAGCCAACATGGCTTCACCAAGGGCAAATCGTGCCTGACAAATTTGGTGGTCTTTTTACGATACTGCCACAGACTTGGTAGACAAGGGCAGAGCAACTGATGTCATCTACCTGGACTTTGTCCTGGGGCTGGCGAGGATGGGGTTAATTCTCCCCAGGACCTAGCAGGGACACAGGTATTCCATCCCATGTGAGCCATGCCCAAGGGGTAGCCGGAGCTGCCGGGGAGGGACAGGAAGTCAGGGGGTGGGGGAAGAGGAGGTGACCCCCGGGGGAGGAGAGCGGCTGGGGGCATCCAGGGAGCGGTCAGCGAGTGGCGGTATCGTAATCGCGGTTGTATGGGACAGGAAGTCAGGGGGTGGGGGAAGAGGAGGTGACCCCCGGGGGAGGAGAGCGGCTGGGGGCATCCAGGGAGCGGTCAGCGAGTGGCGGTATCGTAATCGCGGTTGTATATCCCTCTGTTATTGTTGTTGTTGTTATTTCTTGCTCCCTTTCCTGTTCTGTTAAAATTGCCTTTGTCCTAACCCACGAGTTTTGCCTTTTTATTTCGATTTTCCCCTCCTGGCCACGTGGCCGTGGGGGCTCTGTTCTGCGTGAGCGGCTGCACGTGGTCCTTTGTTGCTGTCTGAGGCCAAACCACGACAACTTATGCAAAGCATTTGACACTGCATCCTGGTCTCAAAACTGGAAACCCATGGATTTGATGGGTGGACCACTCGGTGGATAAGGACCTGGCTGGATGGCCGCACCCAAAGGGTGGCAGTCAATGGCTCAATGTCCAGGTGGTGGCCAGTAACGAGTGGTGTTCCGCAGGGGTCGGTATTGGGACCAGTACTATTTAACATCTTTGTTGGAGACATGGACAGTGGGATAAAGTGCACCCTCAGCAAGTTTGCTGATGACACCAAGCTTGGTGGCGCAGTTGACACGCTGGAGAGAAGGGATGCCATCCAGAGGGACCTGGACAGGCTGGAGAGGTGGGCTCGTGCAAATTGCATGAGGTTCAACCAAGTCAAGTGCAGGGTCCTGCACCTGGGACGTGGCAACCCCAGGCACAAATACAGGTTGGGTGGAGAATGGCTGGAGAGCAGCCCTGAGGAGAAGGACTTGGGAGTGCTTATGGACGAGAAGCTCAACATGAGCCGGCAGTGCGCGCTGGCAGCCCAGAGAGCCATGGAAGAAAAAAGATTCAGATTAGATCTCAGGAAGAAATTTTTTACTATGAGGGTGGTGAGACACTGGAACAGGTTGCCCCGGGAAGTTGTGGCTGCCCCATCCCTGGAAGTGTTCAAGGCCAGGCTGGATGGGGCCTTGAGCAACCTGCTCTAGTGGGAGGTGTCCCTGCCCAGGGCAGGGTGGTTGGAACTCGATGATCTTTGAGGTCCCTTCCAACCCAAACCATTCTATGATTCTATGATTCTTATGGCACGTGCTTTGCAGACAGTGTTTATATCACCAGCAAACCATGAGAACCTTCATATCTGTTGCTGAAATAAACGGCAGTACTTAAGTAGATAGCTGAGTCAGTTTCTCATTGACTGCGACCAAACAGTAGGGAGTGGCTGTGCTAGTTCATGAGCATGGCTAGAGGTGCAGACCGCTATTAGTGTATCCAGAGTCGTGAAAGTATAATATATTAAAAAAGATAGACTGATAGTGGTGAACTGGGCATCACTCCAAATTTGAATGTAGATACACCTAACCTCCCACCTCAGTGAGGAGTGTCAGAACAGACGGAACGGCTGTCAGGAAGTCAGAACGGCTTATTTTCTGCCAAAACCATTTTGCACTTTTGACACAACAGAACTCCCATGGTGACCTCTGACCCCCACATGGTGACCTTTGACCCCACATTGTGACATTTGACGTTATAGTGTGACCTTTGACCCCACACGGTGGCCCTTGAAAGCACACAGTGACCTCTAACCCTGCATTGTGACCTTTGATCCCCTATGGTGACCCTTGAGCTCCCATGGTGACCTCTGACCCCACTGACCCTTGACCCCTCACAGAATCCCAGAATCCCATGGGGTTGGAAGGGACCTCCAGAGATCATCTCCTCCAACCTCCCCTGCCAAAGCAGCTCCACCTAGAGCACGTTGCACAGGAACGGGCCCAGGTGGCTTTTGCATGTCTCCAGAGCAGGCGACTCCACCATCTCCCTGGGCAGCCTATTCCAGTGCTCTGCCACCCTCAGAGCAAAGAAGTTCCTCCTCATGTTGAGGTGGGACTTGGTCTCTTCCAGATTGTGCCCACTTCCTCTTTTCCTATGGCTGGGCACCATGGAACAATGACGGGCCCCGTCCTATTGGCACCCAGCCATGAAGGATTGAGAAGCATTGATCAGATCCCCCCTCAGCTTTCTCATCTCCACACTACAAGGACCCGAGTCCCTCAGTCTCTCCTCCTAAGGGAGATGCTCCAGGCCCCTCAACATCTTGCCACTCTTTGCCTACACCCTCTACAGCAGCTGCCTGTCCTTGTGTGAAGTGCCAACTCACATCTTAGAATTTAAAGAGGGCAAAGTCACTGGAGGAAATGTTAAAAAAATTTATTAAAACGGAACATTGCATGAAAATTAGGAATTATGAAACAGCACTGAATCGGGTGCACAAAAAATAAAAGCATGTGCAATTTTTCAACTTTTATCCATTTATACTTTATCCCGACCGGCTGAGCTTAGCCTCTCCTCGTAGTAGAGATGCTCCAGGCCATTAATCATCTTTGTGGCCCTTTGCTGTACCCTCTCCAGCACTTGCCTGTCCTTCTTCAACTGGGGAGCCCAGAACTGGACACACTACGCCAGATGGGGCCTCAACATGCTGACCTCTGAGCCAACATGGTGACCCCAGACTCCACACAATGACCTTTGAACCCACATGGTGACCTTTGACCCTACACTGTGATGACCTTTGACACCACAAGGTGACTTCTGACACCGCACAAGGACATGTGAGCCAACACGCTGGCCCTGGGCTTCCACGGTGACCTTTCACCTCACATGATGATCTCTGAATCCACAGGGTAATTTTTGACCCCAAATACTGACCTTTGACATCACACTGACTTTTGACCCCATATTGTGACCCTTGACAGCACATGGTGACCTCTGACCCCACATGGTGAGCCCTGACCCCCCACAAGGTGACCTTTGACCCCACATACTGACCTTTGGCCCCCACATGGTGACCTTTGACTTTACTTGGTGGCCTTTGACTCCACATGGTGATCCCTGACCCCATACGGTGAACTTTGACCCCACAAAGTGACCTTTAACAACGGTGACTTTTGACACCACATGGTGATTTCTGACCCCTGCACGGTCACCCCTCGCAACATATGATGACTGTTTACAGTGCATGGTGACTATTCTCCTACCGCAGAACTAGATGACACTAGTTGGAATTCAGCAGGAGATGATTTTTGGTCTCTGCTCTGAAGACACTGACCAGCTGCCTGGTAAGAAACAATTTTGGTTGTAGCCAGCCAGCAGACTGCATGCAATTCCCTGTCTTAATTGCCAGCTGGTGATCTTACAGTGCTGAACGTGACCTGGAAGGAAAAGTGGTTTGTTGCATGATGTGCTCTCATTTCACTGCTTTCCTCCATTTTTCTGTATGCACACATCTCTCTCTCCACTATTACGTGTCTGTCTGTCTGTCTAAGCCTCGTTGCACCTTGCTCTACATGCACTTTGGTACATGAATCACTTTTGATACCCCCTCATTATGTTCCTTTTCACTCCCTTCCTCTCTTAACAGCCATTCCTTTAGAAATGGGAGGGACTGACAGAGAGCAGTGGGCTGTGAGGAGATGTGAATTCGTACACGCTCAAGAATTCTCAGGGGTTCTGCAAGGGCTGAAGATAATTTCTGCTGTGACACAAGCAGGTGAAACAGCTTGGAAGAGTGACTGGAGCAGAAGACCGTGGGAAAGACTGGGCAAAGGCCAGTTGGGACTACAGAGCACAAAGTCTGATGAACTCCCCACCAAGGCAAATCAGTTCCCTCTGGTCGATGTTTCTTCCTTTGTGGTTCTTGCTGTCTGTTTGACTCCTCTGCCTTTTTCTCTCTTTGATTCCTCGTGCTTCTTTTTGTTCCCTGATTTCCTGTGCTCTTTGCCTTGTGCTCATCATGGTTCTTTTCAGGAAATGGCTAGAGTGGCAGTGGGCTGCTTCAGATACTACCCCCAGTGACTTGTCAGAGGGAAGGAAGAAAAGAAAAGCAAGCCAAACCTGCTGGACTTTGGAGGCAGGGGAAGAAGGAAAAGGTGGACACGTGGCATCAAAAATTACCCCGCTGTCTTCTGTTCCATTCATGGCCTCCTACTGTTGTAAACTTAATTACTGCTGGGATACACAGTGTATGCCTCTGCATTAGTTCACTACTAGCAACACCCAATAAATGTTGATCCTTGGCAGCCCACTCTCCAGTTTTCTTGAGTGACCGAGACAACTTGTCAGGAAGAAAACTTGTAGTTTGCAGCAAAAGGCAAAGAAATACAGGGGCATTAACACTGTAATGGCCAGGTGTGGCTTACGCTTTTCTAGAGGGTCAGGAAAGCTGCTCATGCAAGCAGCTTGGAGAAGGTTGCAGGGGGACAAGGGGTAGAAAGCAGCATCATGGAGTGGGCACAAAACCCTAGTAGCACAGGTTTTATTTCTGCCAGTGAACTTCTAGATGAATGTGGGCAAGTCCTTTTTCCTTTTTGTTCCTCAGCTGCTTCACTTGTAGAATGAGGACCGCCAGGCCTCTTTTGAAAATGGGGACTGCTTTCCTCTGGGGACACGTTGCTGTCACATCCCAGGGTTGGGGTGACTCAGGTCCATGGGATGCCGATGTCAGAACTGAGGGGAAAGGCCACTGGAGGAGTCCAACCAGCAATTAACATTTATTAACTGAGCTAACCTTGCTGAAGTGTAAGTAAACTTTGGGCTGTTAGCCTCCTGGCATCGTGTCTTTAAGCTGCCATTTGGAAAACTGAGGGAGAGAGAAGAGTGGGAAGGCAAAGGGAAAATGGCGGGCGGGAGGGGAGTGTTGTGTGCAGTTGTTCTCTTTGGAAGGTTCTGGAAGCTGGCCGGGGTTGGTGGGGTGGCCACCGAGGAGTTGCGGGTGATGGCTGCCCAGTGAGGACTCCGGAAAAGCGCTGCCCCACCGAGGCGTCTGGTCCCCCCGGAGCGCTGCCGGGGCCACCACGCCCTTGGCCACGGGGCTGCGCTGGGCCAGGCCGGGCCGCGTGGCTCCCCTCCCACGCATGCAAATTGGGCATGTTGGTTTTTATTCTGTTGAGGCTGCTAAGCAAGTGTTTGAGGCAGTTTGCTGTCGTGTGGGTCTCCCCGGTTGCACAGAGCGGGTCAGTTAGAGTGGAAAGCAATCGATTGAAAAAGAGTTCAAAAGATTGAACTGGGAGTCCCTCCCTCAGAAGCTAAAGGCCACGGAAGTCCGGAGAAGCGGAGGAGATCTCTGTCTGAGAAGAGTAACTGCAGTCTCTTAGTTTTTTCGCTGAAATTTTTATTTGGGGGAATTTCTGGTTATTTTGGAGGAGTTTCCATGTTGTTTCCACCGTGCCCAAGCAATGGAATTGTTGCCAGCCCTGGTGAGAGCACGCAGCAGGTGATCATTGTGATGTCAGCAGTGATGAGGCTGAGTTCTTCCCGCCCACTCTGCCTGCCTGTTAGGACATTTGCTGCCTCCTGTGTGTGCATTTGCGAACGCCTCCTCTTCATGCTACCGGTCCTTGGAGAGAACACAAGCAGGGAAACCCTATCACCAAGAGTATGCTGGGAGAATTCCAGTGGGCTCCGCACAAGGTACTAGCACACTTGTGTCCTCCCTTTCCTTAGCCGTGCTCCTCTGTATAAGAAATGGATTGACCAAAGGGAAACAAGCTAGGAATGGCAAGTACATGTTTGCTACATGTGTGTTTTTTTAAAAAAATCTCAGCAGCAGGGTCTTTCTCTTCTTCTTAGCCCTTAGTGAGCAATTGTGAACAAATCATTTAACTTTTGTACCTACTTGGGTTAACAGAAAGGAGCTGTTTAGCAAAGACGTATGAAATGTAATTAATGAGCAGCCTTGAATTTTTTTTTCACCTCTCACTGATTCAGTCAATCTTAAGTTACTTTTTCTGCAGCTTTTGTGTGAAAGTCAGCCTGCTCTGCTGCTGGAGACTTGTTCCTTCAGAAGGTCTCCTAAGTGCTGTCCTCTTCTTGACTCCTGAGGCAAGAGGGACAAAGATAGAAGTCACCATCCAGCACTGGAGACCAGCCCAAGGGGTTCTGCTCTTACTTGCACAGTGAGTATGTTGCTATGCTCAGGTGAAAAATACACCAGTAAAACAATATTATCATAGCATTGGCAAAGATATACAAGAGTACTTACAAAGAAGAAGAACATACTGAAGTATAGAAAAGCTAGTGTTTATAGATTCACAGGCCTGTCTTCCTTAAAGAAATAGTAAAAGGGGAGTCAGTTGTGAGAAAGCCTTATAGAGTTTCCCTCTGCATCTGAGAGTGCATGTTCTTAAAGACGTGTGTCTTTAAGGGGAGGGAGGTGTTCTCCTGGAAGGTGTTCTGCTCTGGAGTAGAGTAATAAACCTGTTGGGAAGGATGATGTTTGCTTCTTTTCATAATCATTAGGGGTTTGTTGTTTTTTCTCTACACTGGAGGTAGAGGTGTGCCCACATTTGAAACCCAGGACATATTCCTTAAGAAATATGTACTGCGGTTATCATCTTCTTTCTTTCCCTCATGACTAAAGGCCTTCTTGCTCAAACTCCGCCTTTGGAATTTGTTGTCCATCAGTATAAACCAGGGGACTGGGTACTAGTCAAATCTTGGAAGGAGAGTAAGCTCCAACTGGAGTGGGAAAGACCATTCCAAGTGTTCTTCACTCTTGAAACAGCATTAAGGACAGTGAAAAAAGGTTGGATTTATTACACCCAGCTCAAACAACCAGTTGAAACCTCCTCCGACAGATCCAGTAGAACAGTAGACAGTACATCCTACTGTAACCCTAAAGGACAATAAGCTGTGGGTTGGGGCAGGATCCAGTCGGGAGCTACAAATCTGTGTGTGTCATCGTAACCGGTTCTTTTAGAGAGATTCCAACGTACAAATGAGAGCTCACATGAAAACGAAAATGTTAACTCAGCTTTATTGTGAAGCCTTTCCCAAAGTGTCCCAAAAGTTACTTAGGAGAGTTTTACCAACAAACAGCAGTTACTTGGGAGAGTCTTACCAACCCAAAGACAGTTAGCAGCACCACTGAGCAGCAGGATGGCAATGAGCCCCATTGGTACGGGGTTGGGGGGAGACAGGTGTCCCGGCTTGAAGTAAAACCAGACCAATTTTGTGTTCTGTAATCTTACATTTTAGCTAGACCTCCTCTAACTCTCTGAATTTAACAGCATATTGTGGAAAAAACTGCTTGTTCTCAGAATGATAAGACCAATGTTTGTGCTAAATGCCAAGGAATGGTGTGCAGAGAGGCCCTTGCTTATACTTATTGCTATAACAACCAAGGTCAGCCAATTTTCGTTATTTGCCCCTTAGAGGGTCGGAAACAGAAAAAATGTAGAGGGGTCACATCTGTGGGGAGGAACGGACGGGACAGGTGACCCAAACCTGACAAACTGGGGTATTCCATCCCATCTGCCCCATGCTCAGTATAAAAGCTGAGGGATCAAAGGGTCAAGGCTCTTCCTGCAATGGCCAGCATCTGAAGAGGACTCTGTCTGTTCATCTGCCTTTGATCCTGATCCGTGTGTTCCTGACTCCAGAGCTGGAATCCAGTTCCCATCCGTCACTGAGTCCACTCTGGGACTTCCCCAGTGCCTGCCGGTGACGGGACTGTCATCCTGGGAGCTTGATACAGTTTTGTATATATTGTATCTATTTCATTTGCTTTCTTCTCTTTTTTTTTTTTTTTTAATTTTAATATTAATTCTTCATTAAAGTAATTTAGTTCATTCTAAACTTTTGAATCTCCTTATCTTTCTCTCCTCTTTTGGGGGGGGGAAGGGCCATCTGCCCGTTGAGGTGACAGCGCCTTCAGGGCATTCCCTGTAACTTCAAAGTGTGCTCATGTCTCTCTCTCCCCCAGCCTGAGACAGCCCCCTTATATCCTGCACTGGAGTGAGTGGGAAAGTACTGGCTAGGGTAGCACATGCAGCAAGCCTCATCAGACTCGTGCTCTGACTTGGCTAAACAATGGCTTTCTGATAGGTGACCACATTGTTGCATCTTCTTCTGGTTGTTTTCCTTCTTTGAAGGTCAGGTTCTCATGGGTACGCACGTAGTTTGGCAAGAACAATACTGAGTTCCTTTGTTTTTCTCGGCACGTATATGGGACTGAGTTTAACTAGTAAGTTTCCATCCTGCCTCACTCGGACCATCCTCTGTTATCCCTGACAGACTCATGAATTTCAAAGTTTGAAAAAGAATTTGAAAAGGAATTTCAAAAAGAAACAGGATCCCTGAGTTCAGGCAAGAGAGTAAGAAGTAGTTTAGGTGTATCCTTTGATGAATGAATACATATAGAGTCCATTGGAGTCCCTAGAGGAGCCTCAGATGAACACAACGCAAGGAATGAGATAGGAGCAGGATTTGAATCTGTCTTTTTCTGGTGGGTTACTATGAACAAAAATGTAGATTGGATAAATTATATTTATTATAACCAACAAAGGCTTATTAATTACACTGGAGATGCAGTAAAAGGGTTGGCAGAACAATTGGATGTAACCAGCTGAATGGCATGGGAGAATAGGCTTGCCCTTGATATGATCTTAGCAGAGAGGGGAAGTGTGTGCGTGTGATGTTAGGGAATCGGTGCTGCACCTTCATCCCAAATAATACAGCACCAGACAGCACTATAACTAAAGCCCTTCAGGGGCTCACCACTTCAGCTGATGCGTTAGCTGAGAACTCTGGAATAGACACCTCACTGACAGGTTAGCTGGATTCCTGGTTTGGAAAATGGAAAGGTATGGTGGTATCAATAGTTACTTCTCTTATAATAGTAGCAGGAGTATTAGTGGCTGTAGGATGTTGTATTGTTCTCTGTGTACGAGGGTTGTTTAATGATTGGTTGAAACTGTTTTAACAAAACAAATGGAAGTAGAGCCTCTTCTGTATCTTGGGATAATATTTCAACTTGGGGAGAAGAACAAGAAAGAAGACGACAAGTGTGAATTCATGTTTTCAAATTTAGAAGTTTCTTATGGGACTATACCCTGATAAGTTAATGCAAAAAGCAATAAGCTTAGAAAATGAAAGTGGATGGATTGTAAGAAAAATTAAGATACTGTTTTTGCAAAGGAACAGCCTGGCCCTTTTTTGCAGAACAACTTGGTCAGCCTGCAATGAGGTAGCTAGGGAATGGTTACCAACACAAAGGCTTCCCAGGGACATGCAAGAACGCTGATTCCTTAGACAAAGGAGAAAGCAGTCTGTGCCAGACTGGCAGTTTAATGGGAAGATGAACATTTAACTGAGACTGGAAAACTTGAGCAATATTACCAAAGAAGGGAATAAATAAATAAATAATTTATATAGGTGGAGTGATGGAAAGAAGCAAACAGGGGTGGTGTGCCCTCTCTGGTTTTCCCCCTCTTAAACCCTGCTCCTGCTCAAGCCATAACCATCAGTGGGAGTTGTGATGGGTTGCACCTGGACTTTGGGGGACAGCTGGCAACACAGCCAAAACACTGTCTGGAGTGGGAACCTAGATATTTTGTTCCCATGCAAAGTAGGTCAATTATCTCACTCTATAAATAGTGGACAGCCCAAGAGCCCTTTGAGCTCTCCCGTGTGTTAGCGGCTGTATGCCAGGACCTCCCCTTGAGTGGGAACAAGGTTGAGAGACTACTTGCTACAACAGATTCTTGGTAAGTGACTAATTGCATGCTAAATTTTGAAAACTTAGCTAAGTGATATAGAGGACTGACTGCTCATATATAATCCTTTAGTTATAAACCATTGACCAAGTCTGGGACTAGGATTGGATCCAGCTGCACCCAGACTCCTCTCTGAGGAGTTCAGAAAGCCAGGGGGTCCTTTCTGAATCTTGTGACTCAACGGGAGGGTCTCCCTGACAGCTTTATTTGACCCTGTCCTCTATGCAGTAAACAACCAAGTGTACCTTGCCATCAAATCTCATAAAAAACTGTTGCATTTACTGCTAATTTTGTTAAATCACTGTTTCACCTTAATAAATATTTCACCACTACTCTCTTACAAGTGAAGTTAATCACACTGCCTGCAACAGGCAAGACAAGTAGAAGTAGTCGTAAGCATCTGATAGGCTGTAACCTCTGGAGTACCCAGCCAATGGGGAAAAAAGGGGAGGGAAATTTCGGCCAGGAATAGTGAATAAAAATAAAACGCGCCAAAACCTGGTGTGCCAGCTTGCCAGGTCACCCGTTCTTGCAAGAATGTTTAAATGTGCTTTTTATTGATTTTAAAGGTAAAACATTTCTCATACACTTGAATCGCCCAACAAAACTTGGAGCTCTGGTCTTTCTTAGCAACCACCTTTTCTTAAATTGGCCTAGGGCTGGGCTCAAAAATAGCAAACATCCAGAGATCACTCCCACGCCCAATGTGAGAGCAGGGAAAACTGGTCCTTGCTTTGAAGATGTCTGGAAACTGCTTGCATTGCCACACCTATCTTGGGGCTCCAAGCTTTCATGGTGACTCTATCCTCAAAACCACCTTTTTTCACTTTTTCCAGGACCGGGCTCAAAAATAGCAAATGTCCAGAGATTACTCCCACACCCAAGGTGACACAAGGGGAAACTGTTATTTGTTCTCACTCTCCCTAGGAACTGCTTGCATCGCCACACAAACCTTGGGGCTCCAAGCGTTTGTGTTGACTTCAACCTCAAAATCCACCTTTTTTAAATTGCCCCAGAGTAGGGCTTAAAAATAGCAAACATTTGGAGATGTCTGGCAAAGTCAGCTATTGCTTGTGCTCTCACAACAGAGATCAGCCCAAGCCAGACTGCATGGGAGAGGGTTCCTCTGACAAAGATCCAGAAGAGGGTCCTTCTAATTCAGCTAAAGGAAACCATCCTTTTAAATCAGATCCAGGAGAGGGTCCTTCTCAGGCAGCATTAACACAGAATGAGGATGCAGATGCAGAGATAATCATTAAATCTTTTTCCATGAAGGATTTGCAAAATATAAGGAAGGACTTTAGTCATCAAGAAGTATAGAAACTTATCTCCTGGTTGCTCTGATGCTGGGACAATGGGGCTGATACCATAGATTAGAGAGGCAAATTAAAAAATCCCCTGCAATAGTCCACTTTTGCAGAAAGCAAGCAGCTTCCTGGTTAGATTCCAAAGGTGATATGCATTAAAACAGACTTGTCAGAATGAATTCTTAGTTTAATAGACATTTCAGAAGGAATGTTTATGCAGACTTGGTGCAGGGTTGCAGAAGGTAGTTTTCCATTTAGTTTGAAGCAGAATTTCAAGCACACTTAAATTTGGTTGAAAATCACCATTATATATAGAGTTGTTTCAAACTGTATATTTCATTCCAGAATGGGGTCACCAGTAAGAGGTACTTAGTTTTCACAAATTAGCAAGCATAGAATCTGGAACTGTATCAGTAATTTGGTGGTCTGGCTTTGGTGACTACTGGTGTTCTTTTGATGCCATTAAATAATGGATGCAGACTAGTAATTCAGTGCAAATTACACACAGTGCATCAAGCCTTGGGCCTGTGTGGTTCTACTCACGGGTCATGTTTTTTGGGGCCTGCAATGACTGAACTTGCAGTCAATTCAAGGTTTAGGCTGTGTCTTCATTAGCACGTAATATACTGCAGTAGGGGCAGAGAAAAATGGCTGGTGTTGTGAACCTGACATCCTTGTACTATCTTTGAAGTTTTTATTTCAGTCTAGATTGTGATCTGAATACCCATTAAACAGGTCAAATGCAGTTAGAGGCATTCCAAAAGCATTTTTCTTGCTTCAGTTTTGCTGTAAATGAATCCAGTTTGTGTACTGTGAACACTGCAGTAACAAGCCAGATCATGGTAGATGGCATACTAGCTTGGAGAGCATAAAAAAAGCTCTTATTTAAATATCAAGGTTAACTAAAAACTTTTTTTTATATATATTTAGTGCAGTGTTCCTGCTGGTGTCCATTTTGAAAGTGTTAATTCACAGATTTAAGATCAGTCAGTATGTATAGTCTTCAAACACTTATTCTACGTTCTGCTCCTATCTGTTTTCCAGGACTCTTTGATGTCACATCCAAGAAAGCCATCACAGAGTGTTATGGTTGCATAGCAACCTCAATGTGATAACTGGTTTAAAGCAGTCCTTTGCTGTGTATTTATTTTCCAACAGGAGCCAAAGTTTCTTACCACTGCAATTAATAAAACTCTTGAAGAAAAACATATGCAGTGTTTTATGACTAAATAAGAGGCTTCTTTATTCAAGTATCTTCTTGTTTCTGGGCACTACCACTAGATTACCACACTAAACTACCTTACGAGTACCCAGTATTCCAGCATTATAATTATTTGCAAACAGAACACCAAGCCCCCTGCTTGGATTAGCAGTTGGAAGCACAACAGAAATATTCTATGTATGAAGGTAGAAGTGAGCTAACATAATATTGGTAATCCAGCTGTAGTTTCCAAAGGCATTAGTTTTGTTACTTAGCCAGCTACAGTGAAAAAGTCTTCTCTACAGAAAAAACCTAAACATGGACATACACAACATACAAGCTATATATTCCCAGTTTTGTTTATTTTCATGGAATGCTAATTTAATTACAATATAGCAGTTCATAACTACTGAAATGTGACATTAATTCACCTCCAATGCGGCAGAACAGTCTTGATTTTATATATGTTGTTTTATAACAATCTTATTTTACATAGTTGAGGTCTCCGGTGGTTTTAAGCTCTGATGCTTAAGCACACAGCAAGCTACAAACCTTAGGTTTTATACTTATACATATATTCTATGTATTCAGACAACTGCTGTAAGTTATCTATAATATTTATAAGTGCATATACTGGTACATATGCACATCTAGAAACACTCTTTTACTACTGCCTCTCTTAGAAAAAGCTGCGTAACATACAGCCATATTATTCTCACTCACTGCTCCTGAAGACCTTTACTATCTTTGTTACACAATTTCAACTATTCAATTCCCTCAAACTGAATGTAGGTATTTCTATGTATATTTTCTCCTAAAGAAAAAAAGTCCACCCTCTTCCTTTAAGAAGCTTTAAATCATGCATCAGTTTAGTAAACAGTCACTTTAGCATGGATTTTAGAATCCTAGACGGTGTAAAATCTACTTCTGGAAAATGTCTGTCTGTATATTTGATTTCTTCTTTTAGTTACAAAAAATATATAAGATTGAAACATACTGAATACATGCATCTCTCAAAGTGGCTATATTCTAGCCTTATAGATAAATTTAAAAAGTACACCCCTGCTAACGGGATGCAAACATGGCCTCAAATAGGCCATTACCTGTATTTAATATAGCTCATTACATTAAAAAGTTCAAGTCAGCTGTTCTCTTAAGATGCCATCAAAAGATTGAAGAGCATAATTTATACTCAATATACAAAGGTGGTTCCACATACCTAGTGCCCTTTATTATTCAATACTTTGAAGGCTTCTAGGCTTTGCTTCTGGTGACATAAGTCCTGAAATGATCTGAATGAACGTTTAAGTTGAGAATTGTTTTTTAATACACCATAAAAGCAAGTTGTGTTTAAAAGAAAAATGTACACTGAACAACCTGAAGTACTCATTGAAACAACTGTACAAAACTATTATAAATACAGAAAGAAATAATAGTGGACTTAACTTCAAACAGAAGTAACGCTTGTTTATATGTAAAAATTTGCTTTGTTTTATTCTTCTACCAAGTAAGAATTTGAAGCAGTTCAGAACAAGTAAAATTTAAACCACCTCACAATGTTTACATTTAAAGTTTTTATACAGTGCAAATGTTTAAGACAGAGTAACTCCCCAGTGAAACAGGTGACACTACTTAGTGCCAGTCTTTTGAAGATTTCTTTCAATAAGTCTATTTACACATTAAGCTAAAGGTTCACTATATATGCTTTGAAGTTTGCTGAATATCAGCAGAAAATTACGTGAACTAGCAGCAGTTGTATTACGAATATACGATCGTTACTTTAATGAATGCATAAAGTTTTCAAGACTGTATTCAGTGTCATACTGTTCCTGATCCCATAGTTCACCAAGGTTTTCGAGTACTGATTTCATTGATGCTTTCCCAGAAGAGGTAGAGGTATCTGCTTTTTCAGTTTTTCCATCCTTCACAAAAGAAGAAAATCCATTAACATACAGAATAATGTTTTCACAAACATACTAAATCATTCTAGTCTGATGATTCTTTTGGTTAAATATCAGCTCTTCCTGTTTTTCAGAGAGCTGCCTACAATTCATCATTCCAGCTTCATGTGTTCATCTGATTTAATTTTACATTTCAAGCAAAGTAAAAGTTATTCTTTACCTTGTCAAGAGTGAACAGATCAAGAAGCTGTTCTGTTCCCATGCTCTGTAGGCTTGCATTTTCTTGGCTGATCACTGTATTTGCAATATTCATTTTGAACTTTTGAAGACCCATTATCTTCTCCTCAAGAGTTCCTCTGGTTATCAGGCGATACACATTAACAACACGTTTCTGAAAAAAAAGCACGCTTAACTAAACAATATCATCTTAGGGATTCAAGAAAGCATAACTTTTTAGTATTCATCGTGAACAGTCTGGAAGCAGTTTGGCTTTGAGTTACTCTTCAGCAGTTGTACTCAACAAGGCTGACTGATGATTAAAAGAACAAGACTGTGCTAGCATACAGTAGAGGCACCTGCATGCAGGAAGTCAGGAATTCACTGCTTTTTACAGCTGTAGAGGAGACTAACAGCAATCACTCTTTCCTTGTCAGAGAAGGACAACCTTGGGGCTTCCCCTCAGCCCCTTCTCTCAATTGCATCTTTTCCTTCACTGAATCATAGAATGGTCAGAGTTAGAAGGGATCTTAAAGATCATCAAGTTCCAACCCCCTGCCCTGGGCAGGGACACCTCCCACCAGACCAGGTTGCTCAAAGCCCCATCCAGCCTGGCCTTGAACCCCTCCAGGGATGGGGCAGCAACCACAATTTCCCTGGGCAACCTGTTCCAGTGTCTCAACCTCACAGTAAAGAATTTCTTTCTGTTAACTAATCTAAATCTCCCCTTTTCCAATTTAAAACCATTACCCCTTGTCCTGTCATACCAAGTTGGGGATAGGAAGTCATAGTCTGGCATATTTGCAAGAACGCAGTATGAATGGTGGAAAGCCCCAAATGTCACTTATGCTACAACCTTATCCAAATTCAAAGAAACAGGAGTTCAGCAAGGGGAAAAAAAATGGAAGAGTTTTTCACCTGCCCAATGCGATGTGCCCGATCCATGGCCTGCAGGTCTCTCATTGGATTCCAGTCATGTTCCACAAATACTACTGTATCAGCCCCTGTTAAGTTAAGTCCCAATCCACCAACATGAGTGGTGAGCAAAAGAACATCTATAGATGGGTCATTATTAAACCTGCATACAAAAAAGTTAAGGATGGTAAGTTTAATTTAAATAATGAATTTATGAACCTCAACCTGCTTTGAGGCAGACAAAAACCAGTTTTGTACCATATAAATAATATAGCTCATTACAGTTAGCCTTATATAGGTTATGAAGGGATATGCTTACCGTGAAACAATGGAATGCCTCTGACCAGCAGGTATGCTGCCATCTAGTCGTAAATAAGTAACTGAAGGTAACTGAGGTCTGAGAAGGTCATGCTCCACTATATCCAGCATACTTTTAAGTTGACAGAAGATAAGTACTCTATGTTGGGCCACAACAGCTTCTGTACCGCTTTCTGAAGATCCACCATTCCCCAAACCACAGTCTAGCAGTAGCTTAAAGTAAGAGCATTGAAGTGTATCAAAGTGATAGTAGATCTGATGTAAATATTGACATTGATGGACTATCAGAGGTAGAAGTAAGAGAAACAAACTACAGAAGGAGATCTATAAGTGACAGTCAGTTAAATAACACAATACAAAGCTGAGCTTCACTGTCAAACCATGAAAAATTTAAGGAGTCAGAATAGTAACTTTCTTCATTTTCCTTTACTCACAACATAATTTAAGTATGCAGTGCAACCTATCATTATCAAGCTAATAGTCTCCTGTATAATAAATAGGAGAAAAAAATTTCTGTAATAAGGGGGACAGGAGTAAGACAAAATAAAAGTAAGGTTTTTAAGAAGGCAGCAAAAATGTAAGCATCGTCACCTTGAGGCAAAATTGTGCTTCCCCCTCCTTGAATTAACAGGAAAAATAGGGCATGCGCCTAAAAAACCTTGTACTCTATTTCATTTGATATTTAACTAGTGGTTTAAGATCAGTGTTCATATTGATGAGTCTTAAACAAAACCTTCTAAGTTGTAACATCAGTAGATACACATTTAGGAAATTTGAGGCACAAAATGCAAGCCTACTTACTTGTTTTAAAGCAGACAGCTTAGGTGCATGTTGGATATCTCGAAGGGATGAATTATGAGCTGCAAGTTGCTCTGTAATTCTTTTATATTCTGGATGTTGGGTTGTTAACACTAACGCTGGATGGTTGCATAGCTTCCGTAAGTATTGCAATGCCTTTATTTAGGAAACAAAGTTCAGAGAAATGGTTAGCAACAATGTAGTTACAGAAAAAGGATGAACAAATTAACTGTAAGTAGAGGGGCCATTCAGCCACATTCCACAATGTGGACTTTAGGGTCTATTCTCATTAAAATAAAGTTGCACATTTATATTAAGAAAGCCTGCATTTCAAACTATATCCAGTAACTGTTAGGAGCATAATGATCTTGGTTCCTGTTGCAGGAACAGTGCAGAGACTATCTTTCCCACACCTTCCCGTGTTTGTGATATAGTAGATAGGTTTGGGAGCTGTGCAGGTCCTTTAAAAGTTCCTGTTTCCAAGTAGCCAGGGCTTAACCTGCAATTCTTCTTCTTCAAGACCATAAACCTTCATACATTCAGATCTAACCTTAAGGAAACTTTTTTGTTTGTGATTTAGAATCTTAATTTTGTATTCTAACATCTGATGAGTTCAAAATTAGTTCCCCTCTTGTTCTGAGGTTTTGCACTTTTGGTCAGTTTTTAATTGATAGTAGTATCCGCAGTCCACAAAATAGCTGAACACTAGTACAGCAGAACACATTAAAAAATTTAAGACAGTTTTATATGACTAAGACACAAAACCATAATTTGAGCATAACAGCTATACATTACGTTCCAGGCAAGATGATCCAAAAATCTAAATATTTTACACATTTGTAGCCATATGATTTAAGTTAATTAACTTTTTTGATTCTCATTTTTTATTAAATTCAGAAATACAGTTACCAGAAATTAAAGTAAAAAAAATTACTGAAGAAATCTTTACCTGAAATACATGACCTGTAGCTTTAAGCTTTGGTTTTTCAGTTTCTTCATTCAGTGAAATTGAAGAAACTGTTTCATCAATATCACATTTGGCACGAGACTTGGCAAAATCTTCATACAGCTGAACCTGTAGACCAGGCCCCAGACAAGAGAGTAAGTATGTTTCCCCAACAGAATAAAAGACAGTTATTTTTAGAATTTAGTTCCAAGTTAAAGTTCTGAATTAACATAAATCAAGAAAGCTATTTTGTATGTAGCACAAGATCAACATTAACAGCAGAATCTCTTGCAATTTATTTTCTTTCCGCTTGGAAAGTATTCTTTAAAAATACTTGCAGATGCTTAGATGTTGTTCTGGTAGAATGATGCCAGAAACTAAGCTAAAGAAATACATTATTGCAAGTAGACTGAAATTAGCTCTTAAGCATATACTGAAAAAACTTTTGAGCCCTATGGTCCCATAGAATGTCAGAGCTGACATCAGATTGACCCAGGCTTTGTGGTCTTAAGTGTGCTGAAAAAACTAAGCTTCCAGTCATTTCTTAAGCGTACCTGTAGAGGACTGAGAATACAGTAATAATCTTGAATAATTTTGGGTGGAAGATCTTGCAGTACATCCTCTTTCATTCTCCTTAACAAGAATGGCAAAACTTGACGGTGCAGTGCTTCCATGGCAAGAACCCCTGGTGAAGGCAACAGAAGCAGTATTTTAAGGAAAAAAATATTTCAAAACATTCAGCCCCTCCCCAATCTCTTAGTTTGGCACTAAACACAATTTCTCTTTTCATTAGCAGTTCTCACAATTTTCAGGAAGAAAACAAAACTAAGACTAAATGTTTGATCCTTACCAGCCTCTTGCTCTCGACTGGAGCTTCGGGCATCTCTACTTGCTAGTATTGGTTTGCCATAACGAGCTGCAAACTGGCGTTCAGTGCCCAAAAATCCTGGCATAAGGAAGTCAAACAATGACCACAACTCTAAGACGTTGTTCTGTACATGAAAGAAACAATTGTTTTAAGTTATCAGAAACATACCCATACATATTTAACACTAGCTATAAAACACCACAAACATAACACTTCAACATACTTTTGAGCTCCTGGAACTTGGTGGCTGTTTCATCAACTGAAGTTACAGGAAGTAACTGCAGTACATGCACAGTAACTGTTAAGTATATGAACATTAACATAGAAATGGAGGTTCTACCGTGTTTTATATAGTAAGTCACACCCGGGTTCTTCTGGACTCAGGGGTCCAGTGGTCTTAGTCCTGGATGAGACAGATACTCCACAGACAAGTCATTCTGGACAGATCCCTAAATCTGGAGTTCTCAGAGTCAAGCTTCTGCTAATTTCACTAGAGGCATAAGGAAATGCTCTCTCCCTTTCCCTGCCTGCTACATAAAGAAAAAGTGTTAGAGAAAGTCTTGTTGCAAACTTTTGAACCCCATCAGTATCACAGATCCCGCACCCATTCCCCTATATGTGGGTATACTGGGAAAGGAAAAAGATGTAGTTTCAAGCATTTAGCAAGAAATGCTTTTTTACAACACGTACTTCAAACAAGATAAAATTGTGCTTTGATAAAAAGCACAATACAGTGGCCTGCAAAGTAGATCTCTTGCTTGTTTTCTACTACTTACCTGGATAGGTGTCCCAGAAAGAATTATCCTGTAATTGGCAGTCAGCTGTTTTACTGCTTTTGACAGCTTTGTTTTTCCATTTTTTATTACATGGCCTTCATCAAGAATGCAGTAATTAAACTTAATATTTCTAGAAAATAAGAACATAGACTTAAGTAGCACTTAAAATTTTAAGCTATTACAGACCTCAGAAAATAAATCAATTTTTACCTGAAGAAATCGATGTCATTTCTCACAACATCATATGAAGCCACTATGAGATTGTGTCTTTTCACTTGGTGTTGTAATCTTAATTAAAAAAAAAAGAGAGGAAATTATAAGTCAAGCGCTCCTTACATATGTTATTTCAGCCTTTAAAGGTACCACGTTTTACCATGCCCACAAACTATGCTTCAGTAGCAAACTGAATTGCAAAATTCTGTGTGTGGAATTTTACTTTATCCAAGTCATAAATGCAAAGTGCATTACCTTGCTCTCTCAGTTGGAGGTCCTGTATAGTGCAAAGGATTAAGATACTCTTTTGAGCAAAATTTGCCCACTTCATCCACCCAGTGTCCTGTGAGCGTAGGAGGGCACACCACCAAGGAGGGAAGAGGAACACTGTCCACCAGTTTTGTTCTTGCATATTCCTGAGCCCTTTAAGAATATCAAAGTAAGTTCCAAAAAACTGTTTTTCACAGAATAGTTGAGGTTAAAAGGGACGTCTGAAAGTCATCTGGTCCAACCCCCCCGAAGCAAAGCCATCTACAGATGGTTGCCCAGGATTATGTCCAGAGACATTACCATAGATAAAGCCTATCATAAAGTCTTTAAGATAGAATGTTATTTGTTTAAGCTTACCTGAGGCAATGATCACCTGCAAGAATGCAAATGGATTGCAAAGTTTTTCCTAAACCCATGTCATCACACAGAATTCCATGAAGTTTGTATTTATTGAGAAACGCCAGCCAGTTGACTCCATCCTGAAATCAGAAAATAAAGAGCGCCTCCGAAGTAATAACTAGCTCTTGGCTAGTTAAGTGTCAGTTCAGACATCTGTATGTTCTTTCATCCATCACTGCCAAACCATGAGCTTGTTTCCCACCAAAATCCATCTACTATAGCCCATTCAATCAAACCAGCAGGGGGGGAAAAACGGGAGAAACATAACCAGCCAAACAGTACACTGAGGCCTGGCTTTGCAGTGGTGAGCTCCCACAGTCAGCCTAAGCAAGGCACAGCCCATTCACTGAGAAAAATTATAGAATCCAGAGAGAAGAAAAAAAACAATTGTTCAAAGAAAAACAGTATAAATGGCATGCATTACTTTATTTGTTCTTCCTTACCCCAAAAAACCCACAAGCAAAAAAAACCAAGCACCTGAACAACTCCTAACCTTCCATAAAATTCTAACAGACTTACTCATCTTTTAAAATAAAAATATAAGCTCTTACCTGCTGGTATTTTCTGAGTTCTGCTTTGATTGGTACTGGAATTTTATAGTTTTCCAGTTTTTTTCCATCCAATAATTGTTCCAGAAAGTGACGTTCTTTAGCTTTCATTCGGATTAATTCTTCAGACATGTTTGGTGGATCTGGTATACCAGCCTAGGATAATATTTTTTAAGTAGTAATGTAAGGGCTACAGTAATTTTCACACAGATAAGAAAGCAAGCCTAATACTGGCTTAGACATTTTGCAGATCTTTGCCATCTGTTTGTCAAACATCTCAATTGTATAAATCCTGAGTCAGTGTTGCACTTATTTGATTCCTTGCAGATCAACTCATCCGGAGCTGTAGGGGGTAAAAGACAAACTCTGCCCCAAAGGACACACTGAAAAACTTGATACAATTGCACAGTAGAGGGGAAACTGCAGTCATCCTTGTAAGATTTTACAAAGACTAAGCTCTTCTACCTCTAATCAAAGTTCATCTGGCTGGCTAGAGAATCCTTTGACACCCATTTCTCCTTAGCCACAGTCTACCATCCAAAGTTAGACAGATTTTTCTCCTACAGGCATTAGGAGAATTAGATCTAAAGTGATACTGAAATCCATAGGATGAATTCAAACTACTGGGAGGAAAAAAAAAAACCTTAACTCCTCCAAGTTTGTAGCAGCAGACCTTGGCTTCCTAGGTACTTTCCAAACCAGGCCAGAAGCCCAAAGAACGTCTCTGGGGATAAATATGGTCAGGTATTCTTGCTTGCTAATAATACACAGTAGCAAAAGAGGCACTAATAGTTTCTATCATCACATCTGTCATCCCAGTTTTCTGGGCCACTGCCATCTTTAGTTAGCTTTACTTCAAAACGCAAGTTACTAATCACTTCAGGAGGTCTCCTGGCTGAGAAGAAAAGCTCTTATTGAATAATTACACCATGTACATGGTTAATAAGGAATGAGGAAAGCTAATCCAGATTTCAGATGTTAGAAGAGCTTCAATATGGTATTTAAGTACTTATATATGCACAGACTATTTCTTCAACTACTCTTCCTACCCTCCTTTTTAAAAGAACATGTCTGAAAAGTGAATACCATACCATTTAAATTGGTTTAACTATATGGTCAACTTGCAGCATCACTGCTTATAAATAGAACAGGACAGATTAAGCCAAACCGTTTACCTTACAATACTTCTCAGTCATATTTCATGTTTATGGTTGAATGAATAATGAAATTGAGAATAAAAATACAGGAAATTGAGCATAGCTAAATTCTCCCAATTTATGTATTGCTATTGTTTTCAATTCTCACAATTAGAAACCAGTTAAAAAATACAGATTACAAACTCCAGCCTTACTCAGATCTCTATAACTTCTACTTATCCAGCAGCTGAATTCAGATCTTGCATTTTAGGTAGTACATAAAATATCAGCAATAAACAAAAAATATTAGACAGACCCTTTGTTTTGCTACAGAACTGTCATGCTTCAGGCATATGAAATTCAAAGAATGGAAAGTGGGTTTTTTGATGTCATTTTAACAATACCACTATAGCTACTGAAAAACATAAGAGTTTGCCTTATGAAATATCTGCAAGACCACCCTAAAAAGTCTTCCCATCTAAAAAAGTAAAATGGAGTGGTGTGTTACAGATACAGTAAGTTTTTTTCATAGAAAGCATGTGTGAAACTTGATCTATGAAAACTTTATCAAGTTATTTCAATCTCAATTTTGCCATCCCTGGAAGGAGTCAAGGTCAAGATGGATGGGGCTCTAAGCAACATGATCTCCTTGAAGATGCTTATTGCAGGGGGGTTTGACTAGACAACCTTTAAAGGTCCCTTCCAATGCAAACTACGATTCAAAAAGAGGACTCCTTAATAAAGTATTTCCCCGTAAAAGCATATATTTCCCCGTAAAAGCATATATTTCCCTAGTCCCTATCAACTTACCCCCTACTCCTACTGAGACGACTAACCCTTCTACATTTATCAATTTAAATTCCTTGTCTGGCCTAACATTTAAAATTGCTAGCATTCAAAAGATAGTCCCATGACAACACTGGTATTTTCTCTCATATCTATCTACTTTAAGTTCACATATTTAATATAGTTCAATATCTGATATTGAACTTCCTTAACTAGAAAGGGAAGTCTGAAGGGAGTTTTTGAGTAACTATGGAAAAGAAAGATGAACTGACCGTGCATATGTATGCAATTACTAAAACAAGTATTCTGCATTTTTAAGAAATGCTCACTAAATTCTATTAAAGTAGCTATAAAGAAAAAAATATCTAAGCTGTATGTATTCTATAGGACTGTATTTAGATGCACATGAAGGGCAATGGAATGAACAGCAGCATGCCAGAAATTTTTTCTACTTTGCTCATTTTCAACTTGTTCAACATTTCAGCATGACTATGCAGAAAGTGCTCCATTTAAGGCAGATTACTAGTTACCAGATTCTAAGACTAAATTAAAAATAGAGATAAATTCTAAACCCATTAAATTGACTTTTCTTTTTCATTAGACACAAGCAAGTTCTGAACTGTCTTCTATTACCATCTGGTGGTGAAAATAAGTTATTTGGAAGCCTTGTAGTCCTTGAAGTGCAATATTAAGCACTGGGGTGTGCAAATTTTAGAAGTGAAAAACTGAAGCAAATTGATTACTGATTCAATACGACTGGATCATAATACATGTAATATTTTGCCCAAAGCCATAGGGTGGGGCTTTTTGATTTTAAGAACTGGGAATAACTAACTGTACTTATCTCCACAGTGTTTCTATTACTCCTTTTTTATGCAGTTCTCTTCACCACATACTCAACACATACCCAGGGAGAGCACACATTAACTCCTAAGATTTTTGAGCCAAAACTAGAAGAGGCAGAATTACACACAAAATTAATTAATATACACTTTTAACTTCATGCACACAATTGAAGTGAGAAATTTTACTGTAACATTAATTTAGAAGATTAGTAACAGATAGTCCAATTTTACTCATTTTACATTATAAAGGACACATCTTCAATCATCTGATAGTGGTCTCAACATCTATCTAGCATTTAATAAGCCAGAAGCTTGGACTTTGTGGTTGGTGAAAAAGTGGATACAGGACACTTGACATACTCAACATACTTACAACTTGAGCTTACCTCAAGAGGCATTAGTCTAATTAGCGTTGCAAAGCACTGAGTAGCCATAAAACGTACACTGTCTGTCTGATCACTCATTCTACCCAGAACCGGAACCACTAGAAGAACAATGTATGGAACGATACCAACATCCAGCTGCTCCATTACACCTGGATCAGTTATTAAGGAAATAGTTTTTCCTAGTTCAGGACTGTCTGACATCAATATGTACCTGGCAGATTTCACACTCAGTAGGCAAAAAGTCATTACTACATCAGATGACAAAGATCTATACTAACAAAGCAATGGGGAAAAAAGTCTGATCTACCAGTTACATTCAGCTCAGTGAATTCCATGGTTTGAGACACTGAATTACCTCCACCAAAACTTCATTTGATAGGTAAAGGCAATGTAAATTAGAGTTTCTTCTATTTCTTGTCTACACAAGAGAAAAATAGCTTAACAATTTATTTCATTCCTCCATTTTTTCAAGCAACATTTTTTGTTCCCCCAAATTATGCAACTGCAAAGAGGTTTCCACATTTTTGAATACTCAAGCAAGGATACATGCAAGTGCTTCAATTGCACCTTCTTGTTTGGTGTTGTCATCTATTGCTCCCAACCACGGCAGAACTTTCTCCAGAAAGATATTCATTGTTTCCATGGTAGCTATTTTGCTCATAACACCTACACAACGAGCAGCCATGTGTCTCACTGCAGTGCTGGGATGTTGAAGGCACATATAGAGATGAGACAAATGCTGTATTAACTGAAGAGGGTGGGGAGAAAAAAAAAAGGTTAGTATGAATTATAAACAAGTTACTGATTTATTTTTGAAGTAAACAGTCTTTTGAAGTCACTGTTGCTTCCTAAAGAATGCGTGAAATGGCTCTTACAGAAGATCCAATTGTTTCAAACCAAAAAATTGGTTTTTTGTTCTGAAACAACAGAGAACAACAGAAGACAGACAACTGAACTTTGAACACATTGCTTCACAATACAGTTAAAATTCAGAGTGTAATAAAATGTTTAAGGTTTTAGTCCAAATGCAAATTAAAGAAGCCCTTGATAATTAAGGAAGTGTTTTCCACTGGAAAAATACACTACTACTCAATTTTTTTTACTATTTAAAAAAAATGTTGCTTAAATACAGATTAAATGTTGCTTAAATATAGATTAAAGAATCCCTTCCAGCTATCAAATTTGTCCTAGACTCATCACATTTATGTTTAGGAAGATGAATTATACAAGTTGGGAGTCTTATTGACAAGACTATTGTCCTTAGTGACAAGGACAACACACAGAAGGAAATTCACATCTTCCCAAGTACATACATGCCTTTTTTTCCATGAACACAGATACCTTTGTCAGATATTAGATGGTCACGTTTTTTCCTAGTGTGGAAAGCCCCTAAATATTACTTTTGATGAACCAGTTCCACTCTCCTTGATTTTCTATGATTTTTTCTTCTTTTTGAAACCTGTGTACAGTATTGGCACCCCCAAAACCATCTACACAATAACTATATGTTTTATATCTATACATGTAAAATACATACATATAAAAATGTCATTCTATGTCATATGCTAAATTAACTCAAAATCCTTTCAGTATTTTATTAAAATATGTAAGAAAAAATTCCATATCTGCCATAAGAATCTTCTCCATCTCCTCAGAATTCTACAGCCACTCCTTCTGCCAATTCTTTCCGGACAGAGTTCTGGCCTACTTACTCCCTGCATGGGAGCCTTTTCATATATTTTTATCACCCTGTTGCCTTCTCTATGCCACTTCCAGTGCTACTATATTTATGCTGAACTGTGGCACTGGAGGCTGCATTGAGATGCACGAACAATAGTGACTTTCTTGTGCTCTTTCTTAACTTTCTATTTTTTTAACCAGTACTTTATATTCAGTTGATACTTTCACAGAACTATCCTAACTCCAGGATCTCTCTCCTGAGTAGAGATAGTCAGTTCAGAGCCTACTGCTGCATATGAGGTGTTAAGGTTTTTTTATGTTAAGTGGTGAGTAAAAAGAAATAATTAAAATTCATCTAATCCAGTCTACTTGGGAGTAACTGAAGTCTCCCATAATTTTTGCATTCCCTGCACAGGGAGCCAGTCTGTTCTCCAGGTTTTGGAAATCTAGAATTAGAATAAAGCAAGAGTTGAGATGTTGATTTCAATGTAACAATAGCATTAATACTGTCATAGCTCAAACTTTGGACACAATTTGTTTGGGCATGCCATTCAGAAAAGGGTAAGCCAAGTCTAAATCGTAGGTAGGTGTTTGCTTTTGTGGTTTATTCTACAACCCACAAAAACAAATACAGAATTTAACACCCTACAGGACACAGGGAAGAAATAGCTTTGAAGCATAACAGCTTAACTGCTGAAAATAGAAGGCTATGTCTTCAGTGTATCAAGACTAGGATACAGGACTTGGAGAACACACAGGATAGCAAGTTAGAAAAACATTGAAAAAGAAACCTTAAAAAACAAAGATTTAAAACAGTGGCAATGAACAGATTTAATTGCTTCATACAAAAGCTGCTTTGGAATGCGATTACCAGAGGATGTAGCTGAGTATCCATTGAAGCTGCTGTTGTTTCAAAAACCTGTAACGAATTTACTAGTTCCTGGGCAGGAGCATCTCCTTTTTCCAGTAAGGACTTTCGATCTGTTAAAACAGAAAAAGTGTTCAGTTTAGGACTGACATACTGCACCCAGCAAATTTGTCCTAGACTCATCACATTTATGTTTAGGAAGATGAATTATACAAGTTGGGAGTCTTATTGACAAGACTATTGTCCTTAGTGACAAGGACAACACACAGAAGGAAATTCACATCTTCCCAAGTACATACATGCCTTTTTTTCCATGAACACAGATACCTTTGTCAGATATTAGATGGTCACGTTTTTTCCTAGTGTGGAAAGCCCCTAAATATTACTTTTGATGAACCAGTTCCACTCTCCTTGATTTTCTATGATTTTTTCTTCTTTTTGAAACCTGTGTACAGTATTGGCACCCCCAAAACCATCTACACAATAACTATATGTTTTATATCTATACATGTAAAATACATACATATAAAAATGTCATTCTATGTCATATGCTAAATTAACTCAAAATCCTTTCAGTATTTTATTAAAATATGTAAGAAAAAATTCCATATCTGCCATAAGAATCTTCTCCATCTCCTCAGAATTCTACAGCCACTCCTTCTGCCAATTCTTTCCGGACAGAGTTCTGGCCTACTTACTCCCTGCATGGGAGCCTTTTCATATATTTTTATCACCCTGTTGCCTTCTCTATGCCACTTCCAGTGCTACTATATTTATGCTGAACTGTGGCACTGGAGGCTGCATTGAGATGCACGAACAATAGTGACTTTCTTGTGCTCTTTCTTAACTTTCTATTTTTTTAACCAGTACTTTATATTCAGTTGATACTTTCACAGAACTATCCTAACTCCAGGATCTCTCTCCTGAGTAGAGATAGTCAGTTCAGAGCCTACTGCTGCATATGAGGTGTTAAGGTTTTTTTATGTTAAGTGGTGAGTAAAAAGAAATAATTAAAATTCATCTAATCCAGTCTACTTGGGAGTAACTGAAGTCTCCCATAATTTTTGCATTCCCTGCACAGGGAGCCAGTCTGTTCTCCAGGTTTTGGAAATCTAGAATTAGAATAAAGCAAGAGTTGAGATGTTGATTTCAATGTAACAATAGCATTAATACTGTCATAGCTCAAACTTTGGACACAATTTGTTTGGGCATGCCATTCAGAAAAGGGTAAGCCAAGTCTAAATCGTAGGTAGGTGTTTGCTTTTGTGGTTTATTCTACAACCCACAAAAACAAATACAGAATTTAACACCCTACAGGACACAGGGAAGAAATAGCTTTGAAGCATAACAGCTTAACTGCTGAAAATAGAAGGCTATGTCTTCAGTGTATCAAGACTAGGATACAGGACTTGGAGAACACACAGGATAGCAAGTTAGAAAAACATTGAAAAAGAAACCTTAAAAAACAAAGATTTAAAACAGTGGCAATGAACAGATTTAATTGCTTCATACAAAAGCTGCTTTGGAATGCGATTACCAGAGGATGTAGCTGAGTATCCATTGAAGCTGCTGTTGTTTCAAAAACCTGTAACGAATTTACTAGTTCCTGGGCAGGAGCATCTCCTTTTTCCAGTAAGGACTTTCGATCTGTTAAAACAGAAAAAGTGTTCAGTTTAGGACTGACATACTGCACCCAGTCTACCAGCCCCACCCCTCTCCCCAGGTTAAATCAGAAGTGTATTTACCAAAATTACTTATGTGAATGTTGGTCCTTAATGAACCAACCATAGCATCCCAGAGATGTGGCAATCCTGTTGCCATTTCAGCACCAAAATGTTTAGCTATAGTTGATAAGGCAAATTCAGCTCCTCTTCTCTGTACAACATAAGGTTTCTGAGCCTAGAATTAAACAATTTAACAAAGTAGTGAGGACAGATACATTTAAGAACAACAATTATTTTCAAGGCACTTCCCATTGCTATACAGGCATTCAATTCTGATTGTGTTTATAGCTACCTATGACACATTTGCAGGTTGATTTTTTTTTTAAGCTACCACTTTTTTTAACATGAGTAAAAAAATGAAGATTATTTAAATCCTATACATTTTGGGACATGGCTGTTGCTGACACAGGTCCCTCTTCAACAAGAGGTTTTCCATCCAATTCTTGCTCCTGAACCTGAGATATTGCCAATATAGGGGACACCAAGAACAGTATTATGCTAGAAAATCTTCCCAAAAGCAATACTTGATTTGTTATTAATCTTCTTCTCTTGCTCCCACCCTTTTCAGAAAGTGGCATTGATAAAAATCACTTTAACAATTAAGAACAAAATCCACAGGTATTACGGGCCTGATTAGGGTCTTACTAAATTATGCTGAATAAAACATATGAATAAGACAGTAACAAAAAAAAAAAATAGTATACAAAGTGTGGAAGTCACATGAATATCCCAAAGCCAGTCATATTTCAAATACTGTTTGTAATGCTTCAGAGATTATACTGGGCATCAAGACGACCACACTAAAATGGGTAACAGGACACAGTCACAGCACAGTTTGTGGAAATCCATTTGTATGGATTTATATTGAAGCATTCATATCCCGTGCTAAATGTAAGATATTTCAGGAATATTAATTTTCTTAATGACACACTGAAGATTTAAAGCTTCATATAATCATCAACTAACATATGCTGCTTGCACCACAAAATTTTTATCAACCCAGTATTCTCATGAAAAGATCCTGGACATCCCTATTATAATGCTATCAACTCCACTGACTTCGAACTGATGGGAGTGCTGGATGTACAAGTTACAAACGCAAGTTTTTTAAATTTACCTCATCAAGTTCTGTAGGAATGCTTCCACTACTGCCAGTGGGGAGATCTGCAACTGGGGCTTTTGGAGCTTTCGGAGTAGGACCTCGCCGACTTGTGATGGCAAAAGCAGCTTTCTGATGTCTGTAAAGTGTAATTATTCCCCTGTGCTTTGTAACAGTATGATGCATCCCATCTTTATCAGAGTTGGGTCCTAAAGGAAAAGGGAGAATAGCTGACAATGATTTAAGCTGCAGTTTAAAATGTAGGTGGAAGTGGCAGCTTCCTACAAGTCATCTGCAGATCTCAATGCGCTTTAAAAAAAACCCCACAGTATCATGGTCCTCAAGGATAGAAAAATTTAAGTACAGAGCAGAGTTACTCTGTTAAGAGCACATTACAGACTCGGAAAAAAAAATTTAAGTGTGCAAATTGCCACAAATTCTTATTCAGCAAGAAATACAGGTAACAAAGCTTCAGTCACATAAAAATTAATTGTGCAAACTTATGTTCTGTGTCCTTTACAAAGTTCAAGACTTCTATTGTGATACAATAGCAGATGCCATCAGTATCTTTGGATTTACTGGTATTTCTTCTTATTCCAATCAGCTTAATTTTCAATCAGATATGAATGTTATTCTACTCTGAAACAAAGGAGGTCACATTGATTAAGTACAATGTATAATGGTCAAACCTTAAAGCACACTGGAATCTTGGAGTATTAAGGTCTTAATTTGTGTTGTTCATTCAATCCTTACATTTTTAGTAAGTGATAGTCATTTAAAGAAAAATCCATAGAGTCAGAGAATGGCTCAGGCTGGAAGGGACCTTAAATATCCTCTCATTCTGACCCTGCTGCCATGGGATGGGACACATCCCACTACACCAGGTTGCTCAGAGCTCCATCCAGCCTGGCCTTGATTCTTTCCTTTCCAGCACTGACCTCATCTGTTGTTATCTTACTATTAGCCTATGAACATAACACAAGTCAGACTTTTTTGTAACAGGCTACTCGAATTTCCATACTGATTCAATTTCAACAAAATGCTTCATAACACAAGTAAATGAAATGTGATCATAAGTAGGTAATTGAACAAGAGTAAATAACTGAAAATTGGAACAAAAATCTTTTATACATGAAGTTTCTGAAAGCTATACATATTAGTTATGTACAACGTATAATTTAAGATATCTAAATGAAATAATTACTAATAAATGAAGACTCAGTTGCTAGTATTTTAAAACCACTGAAAACAAGATTCAGTCAAACACACTTTTTAACAGTTCAGAGACAAGCAGACATTTTAAGAATTCTGGCAATATCTTGAGTATTATATGTTTTGAGTATATTATACCTTTTGAGTTTTCATGGCTACTCTGAGGCTGTGCAGGACATGCTGCTAGTGGGGTAAGATGTGGATCCACACAGAGGGAGTTGCAGAGATTTTTTATGATCTTCGAGTTGGGACAAGGAGACCTTGTTGTACACTGCTGAAGTAACTTTGCTATACATGAAGCCACATAGTTTTGTACAAGCGTGTTCTCCTCTTTTTTGATAGCTTCCATTAAGGGTTTTATAACAGGATTTAGTTTTTCTGGAAGTTGATGCAAGTTCACAACTGCACATGCAGCAAATGTATGGACACGCAGATGCAACACTTGCCATTCTTGATTTGTCTCTGTAACAGTCATTTGGACTTGTTGACGTTTACTGTCCAACTGCTGTAGAATTTTAGGACTCAAAGTAAAAGATGATGTCACTTCATTGAAAACAGAAGTAACCTAATGAAAAGGAAGAAAGAAATACAAATCTGTTTCATTTACTGTAAAAATGGGTTATCATCCAAAAACCACGGTTTTCATGGCAGAACACGAGTCACTTCACCAGGTATTATCATCTCCATTTTTCCAGCAAATAGCAGGAAATGCTCCAAAATGTAGTTTCTGGAATCTTGAACTTTCAAGGGGAAAATCAGGCATATTACAAACATTTCAAGTCTAGATTCCCAAAGCTAAAAGAAGAGTTTGCATACTCCTCCAAATTTAGATTGTCCTATATCTGCCAGATCTATCCAAATATTCTGGCACATGACAGATAAGCCAAGGTGAATACGCTACAAATACCAGAGGCCAGAAAGGATGTGCAAGGTCCCATGCATAAAGAGGTTGTTTCTCAGCTGATTTTCTTTTGAGGAACGAGACCGGGATAAAAATATAAGGTAAATGTCAGCATAACACAGTAGTTGCAGGATTTGCCATATTCTCCCCACTCACAATTGGTTGAGCACTGTTGCTTAGATCTTTCACAGCAAACAGATTATAAGCAATATGGAATGGATATGGAAAAGCATTATGGAAATGCTGTGCTTAGCCTACCGATAGGGTAGTGAGGCTCCTACGGAAAGACGACAGCTGTTGAGAGGGTTACTCCAAGGGGGCTTTTTTTGTTGGTTTTTGTCTTTTAATGTTCAGATCAAGTCTTTCAACTGTCAGACTTGTCCCACTTCATTCTATAGATACTTCAAAGTTCTACCCCACATAACCTTGATGACTGGAATCACCAAAGGATGCAAAAAAAATATAAATAGCAAGGAGGAGCACTGGGCTTTTACATCTATTGCATGAAGACCCATGCATCAATGCAAAGTAGGTTTGATGTCTGCATTTCAAAAAAAAAAAAAACACACACAAAACTTAGAGTTGGAAAGGGTGCAGAAGACAGTGACAGAAAATAGTAAGTAGTTATTGAATATGTCTTCTAATCCAGAATGGGTGTTTTTGAAAAACATGCAGTGGTCAAGCACCCCTATTCAAAAGTAAACAGTTGAGGCGTATGAAGACTCCTGTACTTCACAGACTACAAGCTCATATGATTCTGTCTAGCTTTACCTTAGGAATGTATTCATTTTAGATGGTAGCCATAATCAGACTGGTTGCCACAATCCCCTCAGCCCATATACACAGCTATAGATACCCTTAAAGTTATGTTGAGATTTCCAAGTTAAGCTTCCGCATATTGCTACATAAATACTACCATCTAAGAATTTCAAGATCCATCATGCTACAGTCATCAAGGCCATAATCATACAAACTTAAACCTTCTCTTATTCATATCCTCAGCAACTCAGTTACATTCAAGACGCTAATCGCTAATCCCCTTCCTCCCCTGCCCTAAGCTGCGCCACATCTATCACTTTATCTCCGCAGATCTACACACCTCTCCCACCTCAGTGCTGTTTTCTTTTGCAGGCTTTCAAATCCCCAGGCTCTTCATTTACATCCTACCTTATCTGTCCATAGTCATATCTTTCTCTCTGATACAGAGGCCAGTTTGGCTTGGAAGAAAAACCTTTTTATTTGTTGCCCCAACATTATCAGCTCTATTTTTACTTACAGAGTTTTTCCATGTCAAGAGCTGCCTTTTTATTAGCACATCTAAAACTGATGTTTTCAGATTTTAAGAGACAAAACAATTGAGCTGCCAGGGAAAAAATAAACAAAAACACCCCCAAGCTTTAACACATCATGCTTGAGGGGTAGAAGGTGCTAGAATGTACACAGTTTTTTTACTAGTCTTTTGACAGTGGCTTTGAAAGAGTTACAGCCTGTTTTGGTTTATTCTGTGTAGATTTCAGGATCTACACCTGAAATCAGAACACTATCAGTTTTTTCTCATGTTAAGTATCTACCTTGCACTCTACTCTCATTTTGAGATAGTCTATAAACACCACAGGGAAAGTAGTATCTATTACTTATTTCATGTCAAAGGATGTGTAAAAGTCATCACATTATTTCTGGAAGTTACTATCTGTGTAATAATTATGCTGATAATGCATTTCAATACAAGAATAGGTTTAAATGAAGGGCATGCATGCCTCTACTTACCAGCTCATTAGCTTGATCTATTGTAAATACACTGCAGTTTACTCTGTTTCCAATGTCAATGTGTGCATCAGCTAACAGGGAGATAAGCTGTTTACACTCATTCTGCATTCGTGTAAAAGGAACAGCAATTTCATCATAATACAGATGTTCAGAAAGGACTCCAAGTAAACGAGGTTGCACACAAATAGCCACAGTTCTACACTCCTATAACATGAAAAGACACAATTTGTATTTGAGTAATCAAAAATTATTTTGTCTGGTTTTGGGCACTAAAACAGTGCAATCTAGCTACAAAAATCCAGTTTCTAGAGGGACCAGTAACATTTGCAACCCAGAATAATGAAGATTATGAGCAAAACCTTCAGTCTGCAACTAGAACTGAAGTGATAATGAATACAGGGAAGACAGTCACGTTAAAAGGAAGCATTGATCTTAAATAACATGCAACTTGAGAACAGAGTTCTTTGTCAAAGTAATGTGAACACGTTTACTGATTCATAGTTCTGACAGTTAGCTACCAAGTAACGTATTCCTCCAATCAAGCTTTTAGTATTTAGATATATAAATACCATTTAGCTAATCAACTGAAATGTTATTTCAAACTAAATAGCAGACAGGCTGTGGATTAAAATAGTACATAAAATTTATTTTTGCTGCAGAAACATCCTACCTTTTGCAAGGCTGCCCACTCACAGATTACTAACGCAACACTAATCCTCTGCAAGGCAGATTTAGAATTCAAGTGGAAGAGCAGTAGCTGAGCTAATGATTCAGCTGGCTTTATTTCTTGAGTAACAGTATTTACACCTGGGTCACAAATGCAACAACAAAGTGCTCCCAGCAACCTGACAAAAGGAGAAAGAACAGTCACTTCAATGTTACAATTACTCTACATTAAATGATTCAAAATGAAGATGCAAAGAAAAGTCTACACAATTAGATTTTGTCAAAAAGCTATATAATAAAAAAGATAAATTGCTTTAAAATATTTTTTTTTCATATGTCCAGTAAACTTACTTTGCCGCCATCATCCGAGCTCGCATGACAACATAGTCCCTGGTTGCTGGATCCTCTGCAATGCTGTCTGCCCCAGCAATATATTCCTGAATCACTTCCTTATTCTGGGTTTGTCCTTGCCGCAGTTTAGCGCCTGTCTTTTCCTATGGAATAAAGTCGAGAGAGGTTGAAAAGAAACGTGTTCGTAATAGAAAAGATCAATTCATATTCCATAACATTTCCAATAAGCAGCATACCCTGCAAAAGTTGGACTAAGCCAGAACGTTTCTTGGATAACAGACTTAAGCTAGTTATTCATTGCAAATCATCTCTCTGCTAAGTATTCTAAGGTCCTCTTTCAGCATGTTTTCAGAAACACCACAATACTTTCAGACTTAACTCAGTCCTGCAAACAGATGGTTTTGGAACCAAGATGGTTATGGAACCACATAAAGTATTTATGGGGAGCGTGCTACAAGACAGAGCTTTGAGTTCTCACAGATAACCTGACAAGAAATATTTTGCTGCACAGATTTGAGGTTTGTAAGATAGTTTACGTATGTAGATAGTACAGATAAGTTGTAGAAAGATAGTTGTAGAAAGGCCCCATCACTGCCCTCTAAGACCTTTAAAACGTGTCTTTATACACAGCAAATCAATTTCCTATTTTCCCCAGAACACTTAGAGGTCACATTCCACTTACTTTTGATCTGGTTTTTACTTCTAGCAACATGTTTAAGTCAATGGGCAAGTGAGATGGCTGCATCATTAAGCAGAGCCAGGCTCCCATCCATGGACAAGCAGCAGCAACCACATACTGTACAGATGCCTTGTTTAGCAGTTCCAGCCACACCTCGGGAAACAAACATAGTGGAAAGCATAACAAATGTGTACAAGATCTACCTAAGATCATGTGTGCTGACAAACAGTAGGAACCATCCTACTTTCCTTCACTCTACAGTAAAGCATAAAATAGGCTAACTACAAAATAATTAACATGAACAAACTATTCTTTATCGGTACAAAAGTGCAGAAGGTATGAAAAAGCAGGATACAAATGCAGTATGTAGTGTTTGTGTAAATCATGCAAATACCTTGTGAATAAGATCCAGAATTTCTTGGTTGCTTTCTAAAATGCAAAATTGAAATATGTGCCTCAACATGTCTTGCAGAATTGGAGTCAGCCATGTTGAAGAGCTCTGAAACGAGGATATCATATGGTAAAGCAGATTCCAATATGTATCATAATAAAACACTAGTAACTAATTCTTACCTGGTCTTGGGTAGACAGAAGCGTGAATAATGTTTCTAGTGCTGCTTTTCGCACAGAAGATATAGTATGATGCAAGAACGGCCACACACGGGGGACCAAAACTGTGAGTGATTGCTGAATACTGTTACATGAAGAAAAGATCGAGAGGCAGCAACACAGGATAAAAAAGCAACACAGCTGAGTTAATTTTTCTTATCCTCAGTTAACATTTTATCGAAAAATGCTTTTTTAAAAGCCAGAAGTATTAAACATTTACAATACTGTGTATCAGTATCTTTTTTCAGGAAAATACTGTTTTTCTTGCTGGTATAAGGAACTAGGTAAAAATATATGCTTGAATCAACATGTTGTCTCCTAGATTATACTTTTGGGTTTCTTCAACTATTCTAGAAAAAAACAGGTATTCTGGTTTTGTTTTGAATTTTTTATTAGACATTTATGAATTTAGAAATAATTTAAAACTTGGATCTCATATGCATGAACTTGCACATCAGCTGATGCAAGTAGTACATGCTGAATTAAAGATAGCATTAGTGACAAAGCTTCATTCTTCATTTTGCATCTGGGCAAAACCCAGCTTCAGCAGTGACAATCACATAGTATGAAAGAGATAAGATGTGTAAAACATCTACCTGAAGTGCAGATGCTGTGAGTTAACTATGTGTATTATGAAAAGTGTTAACATACTGACATGCAATTCCTTTTGACAGAGTCCCAAACAGAAAGAAACTAGGCACTGTCTTCAACCAGTCACACAGAATTATTGGTTGTGCTATTGATGTGAATTTTCAAGTTTGTAGCTTTCTGTAGAATTGTTCCAATAGTAAAGTTCTACAGGTACATGCACGTGTTTTGATGTACATACTCTTGTTTGAGTTTGTCAACAAGGAGCAGACAAATAAGTAGTTTGTGGGCAGGACCACCACATGAGTGGAACCAATATCCTTTACTAAAATATCCAAGATGAAAAGAGAGAGGAGAAAAAAAAAGTCACATGTAAACAATGTCTAGTACCTTTTAATTATTTTGCTGCCTCTTACTAACATAATGAAAATGGAAGCACTGTCCTAACCTTCACTTTAAGGAAAAGCAAGAGTAAAACTTGCAATACTAATTTTGAAGTTACCTGCATTTGCGGACCTGAGGGTAAGTTAAAAGGGAAGAAAGAAGGATCATGATACTGTTTGTGGAAGCTGTCAAGTCATCCAACTCCAGAAGTGCATCCCACAAGGTGTTAAGAATAAAAGGCACCTACACAAATAAGGAAAGGTTATTGTAAAAAAAAAAATCCAAGTGCTGACTAAGTGTTATTAGTGTTATTTTCTTCACTCAGACCAAAAGTGAAATTTTCAATCAGAATTGATGGAAAACGATCACCTTCTGAGACTGAAGTTGGACCAGGCTTTCCACTACTGGTACTAAAGATGCTGCAGCAACAGCTCGGACATCATCATCCAGATCTTGGAGACCTTCAATTATTGCAGGCAACACTTTAGGCAATAGAGTGTTGATCATGTCCTGCCAGAAAGATCACAAGCATTTTTAAACTTAAAGGATATAATGCCCCAAACAACTAAGATGTACTCTGAGTGTGTGAATAAACCTGTTTGTTATATAAAACAGAAGCAAAAGGTCCAAGACTATAATCTAAATATTGTAAGTCACCATTCATGAAACAAAACCTAGATTATAAACTTGAATGAACTGTAACTCAGCTCAGATTTGGGGTGGGTTTTTTGTGTAAACAAAGCTCAGTGTTTGCAGAAAAATACCATAAATAGACTAAACTCTTGTAGCACTCAGCTCTGTTATCCTGGCACATGAAAGCATTATCAAAACCAGAGAAGCATAGTCTCTATTTATCACGTTTTGTGCAAGTAACTTTTCAAGTTACAACAGTACAACTTTGCTATATAGTTGCAGACTTCTACAGCCTGGATATAAAAATGCAGGCACACATTTATAACCCACACGAAGCTGCAATGCAAGCAAGCTTGCTTTGTCATACCTATTAATGTGCAACCACATCCTCAATTTTGAGCAGAGCTTTTTGTTCCAAAGCTCTCTGCAATTTGTCACAAAGGTTATTACCTGACGTACTGCCAAAGCATACTTTATTCCTAGGAGACCACCATGTCTCACTTCCCACTGTTCTTGTGCAAGCAGCTTCAGAAGAACATCCACAGTTTTATGAACTCCAGTCTCATTCATATGTTTCAATACTACTCCCAAAGTCTGAGCACAAGTCTCACGTACTGGTGCTACCACCTAGGATAAAGTAAATGATAAACCAGATTATTTATGTACAAAATTTGACTTAGAAATAACCCAATGAGTCAGATGACCAAAACTGCTATACAAACAAGGTGAAATTTATGTATTGGCTATTTTTTAATAAGCATCTGTGAACAGTTACAACAGGCACAAGCACTGGAACTGTACAAAGCACAGCTGATCTGCTGCAGTATCTCCTACAGCAGCCTGCTGTAGGAGATCTAACTGTTCACTCAGCAACAACTTACTTCATCTGATACAAAGTCTCCAAATCTGTCTAATGCAAACACACAAAGGAGTCTAATAACCAAGTCTTCGAGCCATTCCTGATGCTGCTGAATCATCTGTAGAAAGAGAAAAATTAAACACCTTCACTATATTTATTCACAAAGGATTTCTGATATGCTTGCTTTAGCTAAAGTTTATATAAAAGATATGACAACATATGTTTAAATTGACTGAATATAGTCATCTTGCACAGATAGTCAAGGTAAAATAGTCAGCACTGGCTTATTAGAAACATGACCTGGCTCAGGTCACCTGGCTTATTAGAACCGTGACTTTTTTTTAAAAAAAAAAAAAAGACAAACAAAAAACACATAGTACCTTCATCAAAAGGCTAGAGAGCACCTTGTAAGGTAGGCAGGTAATTTTATCCCTACACAGCACATAAAGGTAAGGTCATTCTGATAACTTATACTGACTGATAGGAACATATGCTAGGCAAATCAATTAATATATGTTTGAAGGATACTTTGAAATAAAAATAATCTGTGAAGCAGTACTTCTCTACTGTGGGAGATCCAGTCGCATGAATTTGTTTTTCAGCCAAGTCTCCTCCAGATTCAAAGCAGCAATTTAGACCAATTTAGTCTAAGTTCTGGCCTCTGCTAGAGACCCAATAGCTCTGCAATTCTGAATCTTGGAGAAGCAGCCCCATAAAAGCAACCACTCTGGCACCATCTGTCATACCCACTGTTTGCCTACTTAATTACCACAACCCTCAAAGACCATGATTTTTATGAACACCACCATCATATTATGGATATCATATTCCAATGCATGTCAAAGAATTATAGCCTGCATATAGCATGTACAGCGGCCTTTGAAGCTAGCCTAGAGTATGCATACTCTTCCCATAAGTAGTTAATAAACTGTTTAAAGTATCTTATCATTGCAGTGTGTGTTATTACTACCCTGCAATCTCCATGGAACAAATACTACTCCACATGGAAGCAAGGAGAGAGCGCAACTTCTGCTTTCCCTATATAAAATGTAGCTTGATTTACATTTGATAAATGTATCTCCTCATTCTTCAATCATCCCTAAACCACAAGCTCTCCCAGTTGCTTTTACAGCAGGGAAGTTAGCATGAATCTGGATGAGATTCACTATTAGTAATGAAGTTATTACTGTCAGCATATTTTTTAAAAATGTTTTCCTTTTAAATAGACTATTTAAATACTTTCTCATAATAACAAAGCAAGTAGATCGATAGTTACCTTACTATTTAAGTGAATAGAATTAGATTGTCTGAGACACTTCACTAGAGTTACATAATGAACTTGTAAATTTTGTTTCAGCATACCTTTACCATGACCTGAAAACAATACTTTCTAGTACAGAAGCTAGCATTTAGTAACTTTGCACACAGCCTACATGTTAATAGCTGCTTATACAGTAGTGTTGGTTTTTGCACAGGCCTTTTAAAAAGAATGTAAACATTCCAGGGATGCATAAAGTGATTTCATCCAGATTATTTTAAGCAGACAAATGTCATGGTTTATATACCCCAAATCACCCACCTTCTGCAAAGCTTAAGTATTTTAAGAAGTCAGTTTTCTAAACTTCATTTAAAAAATATGTTAAGTCTACATGACTGGAAACTTACCTCTTCTGAAGAGCTGTCTCCCATTTTACCACCACTTTTACCATGAGCTTTAAGTATCTCCCTCAGTCCAGTACCTGCACCATGTCGAACCTAGAAAAGTGAAATAAAAAGTGAGCTTTTAAATATTTAGGATCAGAAGAACCACACTGGGTAACTGAAACAATACTTTGTCCTTAATAAAGACATTTCAAGTGTCTGCAGAGTTACTGGTACTTACAACTTGTGGGAAAGGGTAGTATTTTATTAGATCACTTAATCTGTCCAAAACAAACCTTTTTTTCTTTTGTTTCTATTTTCTAACATGGAAGATACTGTTATCGTATTGTGTTATCATGTTTTACATCACTATGTTATAAACCACTGGTTTTCAGAGAAAGAACAACTAGAAGATAACTGTTTTTAGAAAGCTTATAAGCTAAAGAAAAGCAATATTCTTATACTACTTAAACACTTTCTATTTGTCTTTATAATATACATTTCCCTAAAACCATGTCTCTTAAACAGAGTTTGGATCTCCACTGAATATTTTGGGGTCCGCAAAATAAATTTCCAAGAATTCCTTCATTCACTATTCAGCATAGCTTACAAACATGCCTTGCTTGGCTAAATATTAAAAAAGTAAACAAGTCATCTGGGAAAGCAAATTATAGCCACTTGTATGTTCCTACCAGACAAACAGTTGAAAACATTAGGAAAAATTTCAGAAATTACAGAAGACCATTATAAAGATGTGCTACACACCTGTTTCCTGGTATTTTTGATACTTAATTAAGCTAATAATTGGATACTCCAGATAAGTACACTCAATAGATACACAGAAAGTTGCAAAAGCAAAGCTTTGAACTGGATTTTTATTGAGGCCTTTACATAGGTTAGAACAGATCTTATTTTTTTGTTTGAGGGCACTTGATATGCTTGAGTAACATGTTTGTTGCTAGCAGAAAATTACTGTATTTCATTTCACAACAGTAACAACTAGAACTGAGTAGCTGGTCCCTAAATCAGAATACCTTCGATGAAATGCAAACATACACATCCCCACACATACAGCCCAGTGGTTGTTCATAGAAGCTATAAGCAAGCCAATAAAAACCAGCCAGAGAGCCTAGTCTTAAAATCCTAATTGTTCCTAATACACCAATCATTTACTTGGTCCAAGACTACTTATGAGCCAGTTTTTACAAGCCAAAAGATGAAGAGTTTACTAGTTAAATGCTCAGCTTCTGCAACCATGAAACAGCAAAACAGACAAATGAATAAAGGAAATACCAGTAGCAGGACTCACCTCACATGACTTCAGCTGCTTAAGCCTATAAGGCAGACAAGCAGTCTGAACTAGTTATCCAGACTGCCTCTAGACAGTGCACGATGATGCCACAGGGCCATTTTATAAACATGTATTTTGAGGTAGTTTAACCTGTTTTTCATCCAGAACATACCATAATAATGATTCGGTATTGATTCACTTAATTAAGATGCATGCACCCTGTATCAAACATACCAAGCAAGCTCTGAGAATGTCTGCATTCCAGAAGACGAGTGGACTTTGGCTTCAACTGCAAGCAGTCTGCTTTCAAATAAGGTGAGGCTTATTAGCTGACATGCAGTGATGTGCCACTTGAATTTTTCTGGGCCCAAAATAATTATGCTGGCTGCATATGATATCTGTGTTTTCAAGTTTGAGGTCAGTAAGGGCAGAGCTAATTTTCTATCACTGAAACTGTGCTACAGACACACATAATTATGCTACAGTTGGTAGTAACATTTAATCTTTCAAAAGATCAATTTTTTGATTAAAAAACTAAAGTTAATTGACAACAGTTATTTCCATCATCTGCTCAAGGAAGAGAGACCATTGTCAGCTACTTCATATTTTCACTTGGAACTGATATCAAAGTTTGTGGAAAATAGCATAAGGAGTGAGCAGAAAAGATTTTGAACCTTGGAAATAAGTTGTCTAGGCAGCCAAAGATATAGTTTTTGTAGTTGGCATTTACTATAATTCTAAAACAACATCAGAAGTTTTTTTTGCAAATGAAGAGAACAACTAATAATTTGCAGCCTACCCTCTGTTACCAAAGGAGTGATCCCACTCCCCTTTTCTGCTGGCTTAGCACTAGACAAACATGCCACTTACCACCAACACACACACAATACTCAAACTCTTGATGAATTCAACCCTGTTTTAATTGTTTAAGCTTTTTGACCATAGATTCACATGCTTTTATTTTACTTGAGTTACAACACCTGAAGAATTCTCACTTATAATTACCACTTTCCATATCTTTCCCACTGTCCATTTGAGTATACATTACATATCTGTTTTCATTTCCCCTTTAATCCTCAAAGCAATTTAAGTTCTCTAAAAGCAAATTTGTCTGTAATTTTTAAATTTTTAAAGCAGATTAGATATAATCTTTGATATCTAGCAAAATGCTCTTAAGTCCAACGCATGCAATTTTTGTGCTTCTGTTGAAGCTCTTTTTAGATCTATAGTTATACCTTAGATACTACAAGTCTTACCTCCCAAGAAGGATTAAAAAGATCATTGCACACCTCTTCACAAAAGCTTTCCAGAGGCCATTCATTTGCCTAAATTCATAAAAAAAATAAGATATTAAAACAGAAAGGGATCAGGCAAATACTTCTTATAATGCACGCGACATAGATACGTGAAGATAACAAAGACCTCCAAAAGCTTAAGTGTTTTAATTTGTTACAACCACCTCCTTCCACATTTCAGAAACTTTGCTGATTGGCACTGAATCTTTTAAAAAGCTTTTGAAGTTTATCTGTTAGTATTGTAACCTCTTCTCTATGGTTATTAATTTTGATGTTCTGGAACTTAGCACGGTTCCTAAAGGGCAGCTAAGGCAGAAAATTGAGCAAAGTTTCTTATCCTCCCCAGTGATTCTTTAAATTTATGAACTTTGCCTTTAAAGAACATAATCATAGAATCACAGAATGGTTCATGCTGGAAGGGACCTTAAAGATCATCCAGTCCCACCCGCTGCCCTGGGCAGGGACACCTCCCACCAGCCCAGGTTGCTCCAAGCCCCATCCAGCCTGGCCTTGAACCCCTCCAGGGATGGGGCAGCCACAGCTTCTCTGCCCAACCTGGGCCAGGCTCTCACCTCCCTCACAGCAAAGAATTTCTTCCTGAGATCTCGTCTCAATCTCCTCTCTTTCAGTTTAAAACCGCTAACCCTCGTTCTATGGCTAAAGAGTCCCTCCCCAGCTCTCCTGTAGCCCCCTTCAGGAACCCAAAGGCTGCTTTTAAGGTCTCCCCGGAGCCTTCTCTTCTCCAGGCTGAACAACCCCAACTCTCCCAGCCTGCCTTCACAGGAGAGGTGCTCCAGCCCTCTGATCATCTTTGTGGCCCTCCTTTTTACCCATTCCAACAGGTCCATGTCTTTCCTGTGCTGAGGACTCCAGAGCTGGACACAATACAGTAGAATATTCGACTATTTTGTAGAATAACAGACTAATGAGGATAAAGTCTCTCCAAATAAACTTCTATGTACCTTTTGTGTTCTGGTATACCACTTCTTACAATTTTTCATCTTTTCATTCTATTGAAACAAATGCAAGTTTTTCTATAGACTAAGGCAACTGTCTAAGTTTTCAACTGCTATATTTAGAACTTAATTCTAAAATAAGCCTAATTAAAGTAAGGTGAAGATTAAAGTGTACGTGAACATTTAGATCAAATTATTTATGGCTCAGTGTAATCCTATCATCTAAGTGTTTAGCACAGTTTTACAGTTTAATACCTGGTCTGATACCTGTAATCCACCTACTTGGGTTCATTTGGGTCACAAACTGCTACCAGTGGATTAAATTTGCTTTCTTCCTCAATGATATACACAGTTTGAAGCTCATTTTCTTCATTACATACAAAAGTAAGCTGCCAATAGCATTCTCTATTCCATTTCTCTTAATGCTAAAATGACTAGAGAATTTGTGAGCATAAAGGAGTTTTGGTTCGCATTACTCTGTTAACAAACTGAATTATCATTCCTGCTGACAGCAGAACAATACACCATACCTCTTCTGGAGCACTTTCTACCAAAGTTTTTGAGTCTGTGGCAGGCTGGTTGATTACAACATTTGCTACTTTTCTTCTCTTTTCTTCTGGTTCCCCATCAGTGCTATCATTGCTGAGAAGAAAGAGTACAAGTTTATGAACTGAAAGTACGCTTTAGGGGAAGTAATTACTCCTACAACTGAAGTCCTCAGATACAATAAAGTATATTGTATATTATATATAATATATATTGTATATTGCATACAATAAAGAAATTCTTACAGTCAAGAAAAAAATTTTGTTAACTGCTTGTTATAAACGTATAAGGTACAATAATGTCACTATGAAATACATTGAGGAACACAGCACATAATAAAAATTTAAGATATAAATTTCTGATATCATTTATCTTCTTAAATCCCCCACTTTCATGCACTATTCTCAAGCTATATTAAATAACAGGGACAAACTGCAAATTTTAGCTGTAGCATCCCATTATTTCAAGATAGGTCCTTAACAAAGTTCAACTGGGAATAAGCACGACACGCAAGCTTTTTACCATCAGCACAGTTAGCACATAAAAGATTCAGATGCAAAGACCGTAGGAAATTTTTCAGCAGATAAATCAAATCACAATCCCAGCTTAACTGAAGTAAAAGCAAACCAGTTCAGTTATACCTCTTCTCATTAGCTTCCACTGCATCTCTGGATCTTTGCTTTGCAAAAAGCTTAGCCATTCTTTTGGCTTTATTCTTTTGTCTACTGCTCATACCAGCTCGAAATTCTGAGTCAATTAACTCAGCAGCCTGAAGAGTCTGAAAGAGAAGCCATTAATTATCAATTCTTCTTACAATGAAGGTCTTTAAAAATTCTCAAACCCACATTTTCAACTTCCCCAACCCTTTATTTCAAACTCAAAGCAGCAGTTTGACATCAAATATTAACATGCAACTAGGAGGCATAAGAATTCAGGAAGCCAAAGCACAGCATATTAGACGTTTATCATCATATTTAAAATATAGAGATTATAATTGCAGAAGCACAAATAAAGCAAACCCATTATTATTCCTTGCAGTTAAACAGCCCAAGGTTTTACCTACAGGTTGTTTGTTTACTAGTGAAACTGAAGAAGGAGAATAGTCCAGATCTTCATCATTGAAGAGATCTTCAGTATTCACTCCAATTGCAGCACCCATATCTAAGCCAAGTTTCTTTTGTAACAGTTTCCTCTGTCTTGCTATCCTCTCTTTAGGATCAATTTCACCTTAAAAAAAAATAAAAAAGGTTTTTAAAACGAGAAGATGTGACAGATTTCCAGCCAGATGCTTCATGGAAGATTTGCTCAATGGAACATAAGAAACCCAAAAGTTACAGAAAAAAAATTGTTCTTGGCTGATACATCAATACAGTCTTATAAACCAAAACACACTGATTCCTAGGAAGAACTACTGAAGCCATACGTAAAACTATGATCAATTTTTAAGACAAAGTAACTCGCCTGAAATTCATTAAATTACACTTGGTCTACATAAGTAAAGAACCCCTAAATTTTCCCCGAATCTTTTGGGAAGTGCACTTTGAAAGGAGCGAATTAACACGCTAAATCCAGCAACTGATTCAAAAACTAGTATTGAGCACATGCATCCTGTGGGATTTGTTAATTTTGGCAGTTTGGGCTTTGGGGTGTTTTTTTTTAATTCTTAAAAGGTTTCTTTTCCTCCTAAACTTCATCTTCTGTTGGGAAACAAAGACCTAAGAAACAACAACCACCAATAAAACCCCTCAAATGATATTCAAGCCAATATCCTGTATTAAGCTAGGTTGAATCTGAACCTGTTTTCTTCAGAAAAATTCTTCTTTGTAAAATGCACTAGACCCAGATGTCTCCTTTCCTTTTGCCCAAACTAACTCCTGATGGCAAAACAGACTGAAGTATAAGCGTGATTTTCCCAGGGTGCTGGAGTCTGTTAACAATTCTATCCTCAATCTCCACGCATCAAGAAAAGGTCATTTAGGAAGTTAATAGAACCTAACCCAATGTTGTGAAGCTTCACCACTCATTACTGAACACTTAGACTTTATGAGCACCCACATTTACACAAAAAAATAGAAGACCATAGTGCCTAAGTAAAATAAACCTTCCAAGTAACCCAAAACTTGTGGTTTGCATGGCTGTCAGACTTTGCTCTCTTTTTATGTGTGTGGTATGGAAACCAGTCAGGAGATTGGGTTGTTTTTGTCAAATATCTGCACATAAACTTGTAGGTGACCGATACTGGCAGAATTTTGGGGTATACACCAGGTTGAGTAGTAATTACTAGTTAATTATATCTATACCAATAAGTTTGTTTTTTTAATTCCATTTAACTGACAAGCAGAGAAACAGAAACAACCTCCATCTCTAGAAAGTAGGTTTACTTTCACAAGTTCATCTTCAGAAAAAGTGTCAAAGACTGCTAATTCTAAAGATTATTTAACCTGGTTTACATCCACTCATGTTGGCTACTTACTTGAAAAGGAAAGCTCCTACAACATGCAGAAGAGTAGCTTTCATACATTTCCCCACCAGTTAAAAAGCAGCAACAAAAGCTATTTTTCATTTAATTTTCTTATTTTTTAATTTTTATTTTTACTCATTCATAAAATCATTTACGTGCAACCATACAACACTGGCCTAAATACCAGAATTTTATGAACTGAAGCGTCCTATTCCATCTATTAGACTTCTGAACAGGTAGGATGTCATTAGAAGAGATGACACTTGTACAAGACTTTATTAACCTAGCATAGAGGAAGACAAGCAATAAAATAGCAGCCAGGCTTAATAGACAGGATACTGTTTAAGTGCCAGCAGCCATAGGTTCTGTTCCTTGCTGAGCTAGTGATCTTCTGTGTACACTGCATAGAACGCAACACACTCAGGGAACAAGTGAATCAGGGCTATGCCATCAGGGCAGATTCTTATCTATAGCATTATTTCATTTGGTGCAGAAACTGGAAGATGGACTGGAATTAGAGCAGGAAAGTACAGTCATAGCAAAAAAAACCCCAACAGATTAAAATAATTCCATGTCATTACACTGATATAAACCAACTCTCAGCTAAAAAGTTGCAGAAAGACATCAGACAAGTCACTTGAAACGAGACATCACACAGGCACCGATATTTGACCTTTCCACTTTGACAGTTTTATCACAGTATTTTTCACACAATCTTTTTATACTTGAAACCTTCCAGCTTTTAAATAAGCCACATCCTACTACTATATTTAGGAATACTGTTTTAATGAAGAAAAAGTGGTGATAGCTACCACACCTCTTAAAAAGTCTACAGAAATTCTACAGGAGTCTGTAATATTGCTTTTTCTGCTCCCTCTTTCAGGTTTCCACTCTCCTCTTCCCCCTGTACACATACTAATTCTGATAAAAGAAAGAAAAAACAAACAATACACAACACCTAAAAAAGTCATTTAGCTTATGACATAACACAAGCCAGCTTTGTTGGGGAATGTTTTTTGGTTATTTCCTAGCATTCGGGGAAACCATGGATTACTAGACTCATAATATTGCCATAACCAACTTTTTAAAATCATTAAGTTTTCTTTTCTGCAAGTAAAATATAAAGATATACCTGATTTATCATCTTGGACTTCAAATTCTGCACCAGCAGATCCAAGAAGAGATGCACCACGTTTTAACAACCGACATATATCAAATCTGTCAAAACGCAACCGATCTGTTGAAGGTGAATCTTCCATAGGACTTTCTGAGCCTGGTTCTAGATAGGACATTGAAAATAATATTAAGGAGAATGTGATGAAGTTTTTTTTCAAAGTTCTGACAGAAGATAAAGCAAGAGGAAGAAATAACGTCTCGCCTCCAAAGGAATCATTAGACACACAGCGTTTTGATTCACAAAGTGTAAAGGCTCTGTTTCGCAGAAAACAGCTCACTTAACACACTTAATTGAGTAGAAAATATTTTAAATGTTCTTGCATTCTTGGCATGGAAGCTGAAGAGTAGTCTTAACAGGCATGGGAGAAAGTCAGCCACCAAGAGCTGCAGAAGACTACAGGTACAGTGTGGTTCAATACTGCTACAGAAGAGATTTGTTCCTCATAAGGTGTCTTATTTCCTAGCTATGAATTTACTTCCAGAGTATTCCCTTCCCTCAACAGTCAAACAATAGTGTGTTTTGTGGCTCCTAGTTACGTACTGCTTAGTGTCCAAAAAGACTGGATACTCCTACATAATCCAGCACACTTACATCCTGAATTACAACCAGCAGTAAATATACAATTGTTGCCTACAGGAAATAAAACATTTAGTTTGGTCTGTTACATCCCACACTCACCCTTACTGATGACAGCTTGTGCATTTACAGTAGAATGAGTCTAGAGTGCACAGAACACTGTACAATATAAACACCCACCTACATTTCTTCAGACCTGAAGTTAACACTTCATTAGACATATGCAAAGAGATAAACAATTTATAGCAAGCCTGAGAACCTAAACACAACCAGGCCACTGTAAAACATGCATATTTGACTACTACATCAAACAGTTTAACTGAAATAAAAGAAACAAGTGTCTGCCTGCAAAACAGGCAGTTAGCCCTATTAAATGGTACCTTCTCAAACACACATAATTACCTTTTCCATTTCATATCTGATAGACAGATATCCAAGACCTGGACAATGCATTCAAAAGATCTGCTGTACTCCAAGACTGAGAGGTTGCCCAATTTCCAAGTACAAAAGGGGTGCTGTAAATAATTCTTGGAACTAGACTAGTTAAATTAACTTCTACCTTTGGTAAGACAGTAGAGTCTATAAATAAACTTATAAAGTATACAGATACACATGATTTACCAGGAAACTTGGAATGCCTCCTGAAACAAACCAACCCTCTCTTTGATTATCAATGTCCTTGAAGAGCTTTAACAAGTGGATAGAGGCAGTGCAATGGACATAGAAAAGCTTTTGGCAAGGTTTCATATTAAAAAAAGAAACCACAAAGGAACTAAGTTACCACAGAATTGGGAAAAACTCCTTTTACACACTGAAAGGTGGTTAAAGACAGATAAAAGTTAGCTTTGGAGTCCTTCAGGGATCAGTGTTGGAACCAATTCTACCAGTCTTTAGCAATGGTAAGGAGATTTCACTACATACTCTTCTCCAAGCATGTAGATTACATGAAGCTCTTTTAGGTAACCAGAAGTCACAATGGCACTAAGGAATCCTAGGAGGACTCTCAGAGCAGACTAAATGGGCAAAGAGGCAGATAAGGTGCAAAATTAATAACCTAAATCATGCCTACACAACACTGAATTCAGAACTGGCACTTAATATTCAATAAAGATTCTGGAGGCACTAACAGTTTTCTGTCTTTACCAGCTTATTGGGCAGTGACAGGCAAAACAGCCAATTAAATACTGGGCATCATTAAGACAGACACTGAAAACACGACAAAGTGCGTCATTTTGTCACCATTTATAAATATCAGTACTCTAGGGATGGAGATATGCACAGAACTGCACACAGTGTCTCAAGGAAAACGCAAGTAAGAAAGCACAGAGAAGGACAAAAAGTTATCTAAAAGACAAAGTAGCTGGCTTGGGAGAAAAGACTGAAGAGACTGCAACTCTGCAATGTGGAGCCAAGTTGTTGGAGAAGACCAAATACAATGGCTTATAAAAATCACAAAGGCAGTGGATAAGGCAAATGCAGAACTTGCTTGTCAAATTCTATAGCAACAGAACCTGGAGGACGGGAAGCAAACAAATAAGAGGTCACCACAAAACAGATATGAATTTTGTTGTTTTGGGTAGTGGCTTTGTTGGAGGTTTTTTTGTTTTGGGTTATGTGTTTGCTTTTTGTTTGGGTTTTGGGGTGGGTTTTTTCTTTGGTTGGGGTTTTTTTTGTGGGTTTTGGTTTTGGGGGATTTTTTTTTTGTTTTTTTCTTACAGTTACTGAATTTCTGGAACTTGTGCCACATAAGGTGGTGAACACAGTGCCAACAGGTTTAGACAAAATCACTGACAACAGATCCATAAACTGACAATTAAAACAACTAACTTCCCTAACATGAATTTCAGATGCCAAGCGAGTACAAACAGAACTGACTCCAGCAAGCTCCCTCAGAAAGGTGCTTTGAGCAAGGGAACAGAGAAGAGTGTCTGCAAAAATAACGTGACAAAGTTGATTGGTTAAAAGTTTTGCCATTTTCCTAGTTACTATTCTTTTTATTTATAAAAGCTTTATGAGGGCACAGAGCACAACCATGGGAATCTTAGAAGAAACAAAGGTCAGGCACATCATTGTAACTGAATATGAACATCTAAAGCCAAAAGTCTACGCTCATAAAAAAACAGAATAACATGGTTGCCTTGAAAAGTCTTATATCACAGACAGTTTGCATCAGATAACCAATGAATTCCACATAATTCATTTAAGAAGCACCTTGTTTTGATCTTGGAGTTGGATTCCACTCAGGTACATTTTTCACTATTGCTTCAACAGCCTGGCCAGCTGCAATACGAGTATCCCAATTCGTACTTCTTAAATACACCAACACCTTTAGAGAGAGATTAAAACATACTTTCAGAAAATCCATCATTTGTTATGCTCTATTAAAACATACTTATTTTTACTGCTATGGATTAAGACAACATTCAAAACTACAAAAACAAAGGACAAGAAAACAAACCAAAGAAATGCAAGTAGCCGCCTCTATATTGCTCGCTGCTTAGTAGAGCTCTTGCCACAGCCAGACATTTCAGAATTTATAAGATATATTTAGTCCCATCAGTCAAACTCAATCTTGATTTCCTCCCAGTACTGAACAAGGCTTGAGACTTTTGGTTTATGCTTTCTAAAAGGAAGTGTTCAGAAGAGATTAATAGTCCTTAAAACTCTGAAGTCATTTAACCCAAGAAGAGGAACAACATGGGTCACTTGAAGCAACATATGTTCCTCTAAATCAATTTACCACTGTGTCTCAATTCTGGAAAAATTATTTTTCTCTGAAAGTGATTTGACATTCACAATTCCTTGGCCACTCTGTTGATACTATCAATTGTGGTGAGGGCACCTATTCAATAAGAGCAGAATTGAGGTCACTCAGCCATCTCCAGCTGTCAGATACAGCCTATTTTTGGTGGTTTTACTAGACTTGGCCAGACTGAAGTCTCAAACTAATGGAAATCTCTTTCCATTTCCCAGCCCCTTTAAGGACATGCAGCCTCCTATGTTTTTAATGCTGTATCACACAAACAATCTTTAAAGGTAGGAGCAGAAATTTTTATAAGGCAGTTTATAGAGGGAAATACAAACTTATAGCAAACACTGAATATCAATACTGACTGCAAAGTGAAGCATCACTTATGCAACCATTTCAGAGGCTGACAAAACAGCAGAAGTAGTCTCCTAATTTTCTTCAGTCTCCTTTTTTATGAGAACACAAGACTACTCCGCTTTTTCTTCTTCCCACAGAACCCACACCCCATTTAAACTAGTTTTATTCTCGCCATTAAAGTACGAAGGGGGGGGGGGGGAGGACGCTTACTTTAGATAAGAGATTATTCAGTTCATGAGGGTGCAGTTTCACTACTTCCCCAAGTTGCTGTGCAGCTGCTTTTCTTGTTACTGGTGTCGTACCGGTGTCCAGTAAAATAAAGAGACGGTCAAGCCTAAACACGATTGACAAAAACCAGAAGAAGTGTTATGCTATTCATAGTTCAGCTGCCCACCTCTATTTATATTCCCCCACATCTTTCAGTTTGTCTAATGCAAACAGAATAAACATTTGCCTGGAGAATATCAGTTGACTGGGTGACAAATGTACTTTTTCCTAGTATTAAGCATACCTCTTTTAAAAGCACATTTAATTTGGTAAGCAAAAATAAAAAAAGAGAAATTGTTAAAAACATTAGTTTAAGAAAAACTGCAGTTACAAGAAAAAATTAAATTGTTCCCTTCTTTATTGTTCAAGATAGAGCATTTTCAATCACAGAACAAATACTGTTAAGTTGTAAATGATCTTCAGCAAATTCTGCCTGATAGAGAAAGCAAAGGGCTCGACTGCTCATATTCACAGAATCGCCTAGGTTGGAAGGGATCTTTAAGATCATCTAGTCCAACCATAAAAAAACCAACCACACCAAACAAAACACACACACCAACACTAAACCATATTCCTGAGTACCATGTCAATTCATCTTTTGACTATCTCCAGGGATGGTGTACTGTGCATTATCATTTCTTTTGAAGACATAACCTGTGATCTATAATACCAAACTTTGCTTTTCTAGGATATCACAATTTTCTACCTTTCACATATTTCCCCTAACTACCTGGAATATGTTAGACCAAACCTGTTGTTGTATTTACAGCTTCGAAATAATCCAATACCTCTGGTCTTCTCATGAAATACAGGAACATAACCAGCAGATCTGTTTTCACAGTAACTCCATATGTAATGAAAGAGACCTGATCATTTATTTTCAGAATAGTTATCTAATTCAGTAACTCTAAAAAGAAATAAGCAAGTCATTACATAAAAAAGCGACTACCTAACCAAATCAATGATGGAAGTAACAAGTGTTCGTTATTCGCTCCACTGTAAGTGAGACAGTTAGAACTGTCTTTACAGGGTGCCTGGTTTACCCATTAGTTACTGGTCAGTATGAGGTTATTACTGACTGAATGCAAGTCTAGAATCTGTCCACATAGTGCAATCAGAATTGTCCTGTCTAGCCTTAATCATAAAAAACCTCCTCCAAATATTGCAACAATATGAAGTTGAAATTTACACAGCAGTAAAACTCACCTACATCAGCCTAACAAGATCAGGATACAGATACCCCTTCCTCATAAACCCTAGGTTTGAGCAAATACTGGACAAATGTTTTGCCTGTTAGTCCGTTGCTACTAATTACATTTCACTAAATTTGCCTTTAACATTCGTTCCAATCATTTAAAAAAAATAAAAATCCCCCCTTCCACCATCACTGCATTTTGTATTTTCTTTGACACTTAAACCACACTTATTCCTGAGAATATCTTATTAATGTGTCACAATGCATTACAAAAAGAAGTGCTACAGAGTCAAGGCAGTAACACCACAGAAATAAAGTTCCAAAAACCAAATGCTGTAACAACTGGAGTTACTAGATTAAATAGTCATTAGATAAAATAATTTCTAACTGAAAGTATTTCAAATAATTCCAGTATTTTAGACACACGTCTGATATTTGCCAGCTTTGAAGTAATTATCTTTCTACTACTAAAATAGGTGAGTCCATTTCAATTTTTGTAGATAGAACTGGAGTCTCAATTGCTGTGATTTACTAGTTAGCAAATTGATTTAAAGTTACATAAAAATGAGAACCTGAACATATCTAAACCAGAAGTTGTGTGATTAGACAGTCAAGGAGAAAAGCAAAAGATTATAGATCCAACTCTCCCAAATCACTAATAATGGAGTAGTCAGGAGGAACATACCAGATACTTAGTTGTTCACCAGTATTTTTTCCTTAGTACATTTGACGCTAATAACCCAACCTGATTTGCAGCACTCAGTATTATTCAGTACAAAATATGCTAGCTTGCAGAGCAGCCACAGCTTGCTCTAACTTGCTTGTTCTCTCATTCTTAAACTCACCCCTTTCATTCTTCATCTCTCTATGTAACATCAACATTCCATACTCAGTTAAATTTGCCATTTAGCACCGCCCACTCTTTTAACTATCAAAGTATCTTCTTTTCATCTCTAAAGTCAAGCAGAACATGCAACTTAGACCACTTCCTCAACTAGAACTCTTCATGTGTCAAAACAGGAGGAAACCACCGTGACAGCCTACCCTCAAAAAAACCTCAACTTTTATTCCAATCCTAGTTACAACACCAACTATTCACTCCTAAAACCCACAACTTTTTGAAGCTGTATTACCTACAAAATACAGTTGTTTATTGTTGTTTTGCTTTTTTTAAAGCCTGCAGTACACCTGGTTTGTAGTTTGTAATTTTAAACTGTAATATGCTTAACTTACAGATAAATGCAAAACAAACAACAACAACAACAAAAAAAAATCTTTCTATTGTCTCCCACCAGCATAGGATGGTTTCAGTGTTAACCCCAGAAAAATAAATGGAACAAGATTAGCAAACAGAGCTAACAATATCTGACTAAGAGTACTCCTGATCACACTAATCAATCTTCCTTTCCCTCCACCAGATTCCCTGATGTACAATTCCCAAACAGGTAATATATATTCGAGGTATTAAGATGCTTAATTTAAGTTCTGGTGTTACTGCAGCAGAGTAAGGCAGAGCCTGAACACTCCTGCTCTAGTCAAAAGGGCAGCACTGAGACAGTTGCCGCTAAGCAGCGGTGCTTTTTTTTTTTTAATTACAGTTTTCATTCTTAGTTTCATTAAGAACAAAAACATAGTAAAAATTCTAAGTTAATTAATTTTGAGGATCTGCAGTCTGGAAAGAAATTTCTAAGTTCTGACAAGGTTTTCATTCTCAGAATGAACTAACAGTGTCTAAACTAGTTCTTAAAAGCAAAGAGAACTAAGAGTTTTCTAACATCATGTGGTTCTGCCTCTCATGCTAGACAGTGCCGTAAGCAAAGCACTGCATGGCTCACATCATTCTGAAGTGGCAAGGAGACACTACATCACCTAAACTGGCACCCGACCTCAGTGCAAACCTCATGAAGTTCAACCAGGCCAAGTGCAAGGTCCTGCACCTGGGTCAGCACAATCCCAGACAAAAATAAAGGTTGGGCAGAGAAAATTGAGAGCAGCCCTGAGGAGGACTTGGGGATGGGTGATGGTGGATGAGAAGCTCAACATGAGCCAGCAGTGTGCACTGGCAGCCCAGAAAGCCACCGGCATCCTGGGCTGCATCAAAAGAAGTGTGCCCAGCAGGTTATGGGAGGTGATTCTGCCCCTCTGCTCCGCTCTGGTGAGACCCCACCTGGAGCTCTGTGTCCAGCTCTGGAGTCCTCAGCACAGGAAAGACATGGACCTGTTGGAATGGGTAAAAAGGAGGGCCACAAAGATGATCAGAGGGCTGGAGCACCTCTCCTGTGAAGGCAGGCTGGGAGAGTTGGGGTTGTTCAGCCTGGAGAAGAGAAGGCTCCGGGGAGACCTTAAAAGCAGCCTTTGGGTTCCTGAAGGGGGCTACAGGAGAGCTGGGGAGGGACTCTTTAGCCATAGAACGAGGGTTAGCGGTTTTAAACTGAAAGAGAGGAGATTGAGACGAGATCTCAGGAAGAAATTCTTTGCTGTGAGGGAGGTGAGAGCCTGGCCCAGGTTGGGCAGAGAAGCTGTGGCTGCCCCATCCCTGGAGGGGTTCAAGGCCAGGCTGGATGGGGCTTGGAGCAACCTGGGCTGGTGGGAGGTGTCCCTGCCCAGGGCAGCGGGTGGGACTGGATGATCTTTAAGGTCCCTTCCAGCATGAACCATTCTGTGATTCTATGATTATGTTCTTTAAAGGCAAAGTTCATAAATTTAAAGAATCACTGGGGAGGATAAGAAACTTTGCTCAATTTTCTGCCTTAGCTGCCCTTTAGGAACCGTGCTAAGTTCCAGAACATCAAAATTAATAACCATAGAGAAGAGGTTACAATACTAACAGATAAACTTCAAAAGCTTTTTAAAAGATTCAGTGCCAATCAGCAAAGTTTCTGAAATGTGGAAGGAGGTGGTTGTTTTCAATTCTGTCCAGTAACAAATTAAAACACTTAAGCTTTTGGAGGTCTTTGTTATCTTCACGTATCTATGTCGCATGCATTATAAGAAGTATTTGCCTGATCCCTTTCTGTTTTAATATCTTATTTTTTTTAAGAATTTAGGCAAATTTAGGGCAGGGGGTGGGACTTGATGATCTTTAAGGTCCCTTCCAACACGAAGCATTCTACAATTAGGCAAGCAAATCCTCCCCACATGAATATTCCAAGTCAAGCCCAGAGCACTTCATTAAAGCACACTAATTTTGAAAAGATGAAAGCTTGAATTTTTACTTTCAGAATAGAACCACCTGAGAGATACTCAAGAATAATCAGGTCTATGATCAGGATGTCAAGTGGAGCAACCATCCCAAATTGGATCAGACTTCCACCACTAGACCACTACCACTCAAACAATTTTATCTAACAATCCTGAAAAAAAATATTAATTCTTAGAGAAATATTGCAGGCAACAAGAATTCTAACAGTAAACAATTTCATTTGCATTACTATGAATCAGAATAGAAAGGTTCACTGTCATTAGTAGGAACACCATCTCTCTAATCAACGCTGTTATGCAAAATGATTATGTATACAGGCTGAGTTCAGTTAACTAAAGTGTGTTTTGTGAATAAAAGTACATAGAAACTATTATTGACACCTAGCCACTAAACATAACAAGTCTTTCCTCTTCCAGTGCATTATCACAGGAAAGACTGCAAATAAAAAATAACAAAAAAAAGACAAAGGACAAACACAAGAGCAAGTACTTTCAAAAGAGCCACCACAACTCACTCAGTGGCACTCTCCAGGCAGCTAGGAGATTTTATGTTCTAGTCTGCTTTCCAATCAGTTTTGCATATTCAGCATTGAACTAAGTTAGACATGACTGTACCCAGGCACAGTAGGCAAATATTGCAACAAAGGACCTGTTCTGTTTTTCATGCTAATCTTCAGCTCTTTGCTGCCTGAAGGCAGATCTCCAAATAGAGGGCTGATCTCCATTTGAAGGGACAGTTATTATAATATTTGAAGTGAGCCTTATGACACTCCTGTGGAAACTGGATGACATTGACCTGAAAGCCCTTCAGATAGAGAGGCATCAGAAATCTAGTAGCAGGATAGTTAATGACCAGATCAAGATACAGAGGTTATCAACAGTATCTTAAAAATGTTTCCAAAAGAAGAAATATGCAGCTGAATTGTATAAAGATCCTAATGGTCCCACTGTAAGCATTCTGACTGGATTGGGTCCCCACAGAGCTTCAGATGGGGTAGCTTCCAATTTGTTGATTTCAATGAGTTGAAGCTTGAAAGGGACAGTGAACCCATCACTGCTGCCAGTGAAGTGATCTGCTTGGACTCTTCATCTCTGTGTGTGCCAGCTTAACTGGCCAGGGAGCAGTCTCTGACAGTAAAGGCCAACTGGTACAGGACAGCTGATAACTATCCTAGCATATCCTCCAACCTTTTAAAGTTGTGTGACTGTACAACAAAAAAAAACTTTTAGTGGCATAGTCCCTGGAATACTCTAATGTCAAATTCTGCCTAGAGCTCTTTGGAAAACTGCTAGCTAGCATCCATCAGAAGGCAAGGGAGTACTCTTAGGAGTTAAAAGTATAAATCATATGCCAACACCCAGCAGCCTTCCTTTAGGTACTATTTCTTCATAAAGAAATAGCTGAGAAACCTAGCAAACATCACTAAATTAGAATTTAGACTTGACAAGAGCTGACACTCACTGTAAAATTCAATCTAAGTTCTAATGGAGATGCCTTTGCTTTTCTTGTTGCTTTGATGGTGTTTCATCATTTGGTCAAATCCCAGCTTGGTTAACTTCACCCCTCAAAAAACTCCAACCCCTACTAAACCACACAAACTGTTAAATTATCAAGTAAACAACTTTCCAATATACAATCAGCAAGCAAGAGGAAAAAAAAAAAATCACTGAAGATAGTTCAGAACAAAAAAAAAAATATGTGATGACACACAAAGAATGGATTGTGATTTTCCATCTCATAGGTGGGAGACCATGAAGTAAACAGCTATGAAGAAATCTTTTGTTTCCTATAAAGCAGTGGGACATCTTGGATGAAACATGAGCTCCATGTCAATGGAGCTCAAATAATAGTCAAACTATTATATACTGCATATGGAAGCCAACTGAATGCTACAATTAGTGCAATTAATTCCATATGGAAAGTATATTTCATATCGTGATCTGTAGCATCAGGCTGTACACATTTTACTTGTAAACTATTGCATATGTATCCACATCCAACAATGCAGCCCAAAACTGTATGACCAATTACATTACAAAAACTATGAGGAAAAAATAGGAAATTAAAACAGCTGCAAAGACATATAATACAAAAAGTGTATCAACAAGTTATATAGAGAATACCTTGGTGAGAATTCAAGCTGTAGCTGCTAGAGCAGGTTAGAATTCTTGTCAGAGTGCAATCCTGACTTCCATCTTCTATTTCAGCCTGTTAGGTGTCCGCAAAATTTCACAGCTCTGTCTCGTTTGGACACTACCGGTATATTGGTATTGGTATCATTTTGGTACTTCTGCTTCCCTCCACCCCATGTCAGAACTGCCTCCCACAAACAGCAACACAGAAGGCACTGCTCTGGTCTTCAAGCTAATCTCCATCAAGGAGAGAAGAGTTACACTATTCTTTTTCACCACCTTTTGATTCAGAACTCCTGTAATCACATTGGCTATAGAGCATTTACCCATTCTGATGGTACAGGCATATGCCATTAAGTAGTTGTGAAAACATACTTTTTCAGTTGAACTCTTGCTTTTCATACAAGAACAGCCATGAAATAGTAGCTTCCAATCTAGCCAGAAGCTGAGTTCTTTCTTTAGAAAGTTTATGATAACTCCAAAAGAATGTTTCCAGAAGGTACAAAAGGCCCCTAAAAGAGAGTTGGGATAATTTTGCTATCTTGTAAGAATTTCAACCTCCCAATGATGCAGTATTAACACTTCAAGTTTATGTAAGAAATCATGTCAGCCAGTGCAGCCATTTCTTCCTAAGTCATAATCCTACCTACTTCAAAAGCCAAGAGCAACACATGAGGAGCTTTACTGTTACAGCCTTCTGATATTATTTTAAAATAAAAACTAGGTTCCTAACCTACATATTACCAGTCATACACAAATCCAAATAAACAAAACCACTGAAAACTCTAGAAACCAGTTTTAAGCTTACAGGGACCAAATCAAGGACAGCTTGCAAGAACAGCAAGTTCTTATGCTCTCCAATACTTGCTTAAGGAATAGTCTTGAAAATACCCTGAAGAAGTTGCCTTTAAGGTATGTCAGGGTGAACTTAAAGATACATCTATTAAAATCAAATTGTTTATTCTTAATGTATCTTACCAGCTTCACACCTGTCATCAAGTTTTGAAAGCACATTTGTTCTCCTTCACCCTGTGAAGGCCCTCAAAAAATAGTAGAAAGCCATTAATAGCCTTGATGTTGGAATAATGATACAAGAGGTGCCTTTGAACACATTAAAAAAACTGGAAAAAAGTTTTATTCAATATTGAAAGGTACTATCAACACTATTACCTACTGAAACTTAATCACCTTGAGCATTGCCGTTTTCCATTAACCAGCAGTATTGTTTTTTCAACTACAGTATCACAAAAGATCACTAGTGAGCCATTGTATTTATTCTTTTGATTCATATATTTTGTAGGAATGAAACTGAAGCAACACTTTTCACTTCCTTTTTTCCTTCTTGGTTCTACTATCAAGAATTATTTTTATTTTTCTAGTTATAGAAACATTATATTACTTCATATATACTTTTAAGACCAGAGACAAAGTCTACCAAATTAGCTTGCACATTCACAGAAAGAACATTAACCTTCCCACCCACCTATACATACTTCTGCAGAATGGTATTCATCATCAGCATAAAACTACCAAAGAGCATATATGAAGCAACTATTCTGCAACATCTTTGGGTATGAGGTATCTACTGGTCTGCTTTTAGGTCTGTTTTCTAGCTTATCATCACTGAAGTGCTCTATAGAAGCCAGGCTTCAGTCCATGTAGCAGCAGAATCTGGTAAAACAAGCATGTATACTCATATAATGCAGAATAAACATCAGAATCTCTTTTATCAATAGATTAGAAATAAGTTACAATTATTTTTAAGATTACCTTATTAATAGCAAAGTTCCAAATTCTCAATCTAATTCTGAGAAATTTCAGAATATTCCCTGTATTTGTTTAGATTTTCCTGAACAACTAGGGTTTTAAGAAAGGTTTTCAATTGGTCAAACTAAATCTTTGCATAGAGCACTACTGCTTTTCACTAAAGCCACATGATTTTACAGAAACATTGGCAGCTGAATTTGAAACTGATCTTTACAGTAGACACATCCTTAGCATACAGCTGAAAAGCTGTATCTTCATATTCCAGTTAGACCTCATATCACATGTACATTAGTACAGTTATTTAAGCAGACTGCCCCAGACCTAAAGTAATTAGTATTGTACTCTATTTTACATGATGGCTTACAGTAGTATTTTAATGTACACAGCAGTGTTGTTACAGCAATACTTACTACTTCCAAATTCTTACAAACAGCCTTGGAAAAGAAAAAGTAAAACTAATACATAACAAGATGATAAATATAAAAGTAGAATAAGATAAAGGAATACTTTATAGAAACTAGAAAGCACAAGCTAAGGCACCTGCTACTAGAAGTCTTAAGAAGTGTATTGCTGCTATAAATTTTAATTAATAATGGATTTCCATTATAAATATGCCCACCTTTACTTTGCTAAATAGAATTGTAAACTTATTCATACACAGCTTCAGAAACAGAATTTACTTTTGTTATACCACTTCAGAAGTACAAAGATACTACCAACACGTGACTTGAGGCTAATCTATCACAAGGTTAATTTGGATTTATGGTTTCCTTTCAACTATCCTATTAGGAAGCTTAACATGCTCAGTTCACACACACAAAAAAGATGGTAAGAATTCATGCTCAGCATTTTTTATACAACAGCTCTATTAAGGCATACCTCTGTATCTGTGAATACTTTAAATGCTGGCACACCCCAGTGCACATGTGTGTAAGCAGATACTGCCCAACATCTTGAGGCAGAGCCAGAACACACTTATCACTTTTCTCCATGGAAGCCTGTTTTATTTCACTTACTTTACAACTAAGATCTCTGAAAGGCAAAATGGTTTGTTGCCAATTTTTGAGGCTCGACATCATTATCCCCTATTCCTTAGCACTTTAATCTGAGTAAAGACTGGCCTACAAAACGAAGGCATCGAATCCAGGAGGAAGCCCGAAACGCCCCAGGCAGAGCCCCTGCGGCCTGCGGACGGGAGAGACCTTCCCTGGGCCCAGGAACAGGGCTCACTCCGGGCCAGGAACCAAACCCAGGCGCCGGGGCACGCAGCCACCCCCAAACCCCACCGAGGAGACCCACGCTGCCGAGGAGCGCGGAAGCCCTGGCGAAGCCTCCACAGCCTCCCAAAGCAAGAAGCGGGGTGGATACCAGTCACCCCCTCTCCACTCCCTCAACCGCCCCCCCCACAAGTCAGGCCACACGGAGGGCCGGGGACTCCGGGCCGCCGCTGCCGTCCCTCCCTCCCCCATCCCTCCCGGCTCCTACCAACCTGGAGACGGCCATGGCCGCCCGGAGCTGGGCTCGCTGGAGGCAAGCAGCGGGACAGCGGGCGCGGGGGGGGGCGAGGGGGGGGACCGGCGCCGCTCTCCCGGAGAGGAGGGCGCAGGGCCTAGCTCAAGCCTCTCGGGCGCCGCACCCGGCCTCGGCCCCGCCGGTGATCCGCGGGGAGCGGCTGAGCGTAGCTGTGGCCGACAACTATCAGAGTCTCGCTCCCCCCGGGGGGGCAACAGCGGCGCGGGCGGGAACGGTGCACAACCCTGCGAGCGCGAGTTAAAGCTTCTATTCCCCCATCGCCGGGGCAAAGCCCAATGCCTGGTTTTATATGAGCAGCCATCTTGTATTTATTCCCTTCCTCCATGATAGCCGCTTCCTGATTGGCAAGAGCGCCCGGCCACAGCCAATGGAGGGAGCTCTTCTAAGCACAAGGAGGGCGGGCGCACACAGCGCCTGGACTAAGAAGGACGGGCCCTACAGCCTGCTGAGCCGGCTGGGGGGTGCGCCGGCCTTCGGGGCGTACTATCTGCAAGGGTGGAGGCTCAAAGGAGAGCGCCCTAATGCCTCGACCCGAGGGGAGAAGAGGGGAACCGGAACGCGAACTACGCGTCTTTTCTTGCCAGTCCACCGGGTGATGGCCCTTAATTCCGCCAGTGTGGCGGCAGAGGGCGGCCGGGACCTCCGAGCTCCCGCCTCACTCCCCTCTCCGCCGAGGTGCTCTGCCTCTCGGCTGACGCCCGATGCCGCAGCTCAGCCGCTCGGCCCATGGAGACTACGGCTCCCGGCCTGCAGCGCGCCCAGCGCCTCGGCCCCGCCGCCTCCGGGGGCTGGGCCTGGCCGAGCAGGCGGCCACCCCCGTCCCTGCCCGCAGGGAGGTGGGCGCTCGGAGGTGGCGGTGGCTTGGCAGCGCTTGCCTTCGGTTACCCGCCGCCGCCACCCCAGGCAGCAGGGGGGTATCCAGGCCGCTCCTCGCGGTGCGGCCTTCCTTTCGCTTCCCGCCGTCTCCTCCTTCTCTGAGGCAGCCAGCCCATCCCGGCGGGGCTCCGGGCGGCCTGCAAAGCAGAACGGGGCTTAAAAGATCCCCAGGATGGCGGCTGGCAGTCTCCTACGCCAGGCGGGTACCCCGGGTGGCGGCAGCTGACCTTAGCTCTGGGAAAAGACCACCGAGCTGTGCGAGTGCCTGCGGTGGGCTTCGGTCAGACCCAGGGAAATACGAAATGAGAAATTAGCTTTCAACTACTCGTTTAAATTAATGATCCGAGATGGGGATGTAAATTTAGCTGGTGTGTGCAACCTTTCATCTGATAAGTTGAAAACAGTAATTTATCTTTCCTGTAAGTGATGCATAAACTTGCATAAATACGTGAATTTGCATAATACTATATGATAAAGTTTTGCTCTGAAGCCTGTTGTGTGTATTTCATAGCAAACCTTTCTAAAGGGATTTCTGCTTGTCCCCAGCTTTGGTACTGGATGGCTCCACTTTCCCTGCAGTAGTTAACTCTTCATGTGTGGGTTCGCTCAGTCATTCCCCACTAACACAGGCACATTGCAAATTGACATATTAATGTCATCTGCATGTTCACTGTCTTTCTATGGTTTTAGAAACAAGACGGTGGTACATAATAACTCATATCCATGTGGATCCAGCCTATGCTTGAGTACTCTATAAGGTTTGCCCTGGGTGTCTCTTTCCTGTCTGTTTCTTCTCCTGTCCCTTGATGGGAGCTCTGTCATGACTAGGAGCTGGCATTAAAGCAGTAACTTCAGGGAAAACCAAACGCCAGCAATAAGCAACAAGGCCTCTGCATGTGGCCAGAGCAAAACACAGACTTCATTTTTGGGGGAACTCCAGGCCTGTCAGTCTGACCTCGGTGCCTGGAAAGGTCATGGAACAGACCATCCTGAGTGCCATTATGCAGTACATGAAGGCAGGCAATCCTGGCAATTACCCAGGCAATCAGGCCCAGCCAGCACGGGTTCATGGAAGGCAAGTCCTGCTTGACAAACCCGATCTCCTTCTATGACAAAGTGACCTGCTTGCTGGATGAAGGAAAGGCTGTGGATGTTGTTTACCTGGACTTTAGCTAGGCCTTTGATACAGTCTCCCACAGGATCCTCGTGGAGAAACTGGCTGCCCATGGCTTGGATGGGAACACTCTCCCCTGGGTTAAAAACTGGCTGGAGGCCGGGCCCGGAGAGTGAATGGAGTGAATGGAGTCAAATCCAGTTGGTGGCCGGTCACAAGTGGTGTCCCCCAGGGCTCAGTATTGGGGCCGGTTCTCTTTAACACCTTTATCAATGATCTGGACGAGGGGATCAAGTGCACCCTCAATAAGTTTGCAGACGACACCAAGTTGGGCAGGAGTGTCGACCTGGTAGAGAGGCTTTGCAGAGGGATCTGGATGGGCTGAGAACAACAGGATGAGGTTCAACAAGGCCAAGTGCCAGGTCCTGCACTTCGGTCACAACAACCCCCTGCAGCGCTACAGGCTGGGGGCAGAGTGGCTGGAGCTGCCTGGCAGAAAAGGACCTGGGGGTGTTGGTCCACAGTTGGCTGAACAGGAGCCAGCAGTGTGCCCAGGTTGCCAAGAGGGCCGACAACATCCTGGCCTATGTCAGGAACAGTGTGGTGAGTAGGACTCAGGAGGTGACTTGACTGTTCCCCTGTACTGGGCACTGGTGAGGCCCCACCTCGAGGGCTGTGTCCAGTTTTGGGCTGCTTCCCACAAAAAAGACATTGAGGGGCTGGAGCGGGTCCAGAGAAGGGCAACGAAGCTGGTGAGGGGTCTGGAGAACAAGTGTCCTGAGGAGAGGCTGAGGGAGCTGGGCGGGTTCAGCCTGGAGAAAAGGAGGCTGAGGGGAGACCTTCTTGGTCTCTCCAACTCCCTGAAAGGAGGGTGTAGCCAGGGGTGGTCGGTCTCTTCTCCCAAGTCACAGGCAATAGGACAAGAGGAAATGGCCTCAAGTTGTGCCAGGGGAGGTTCAGATTGGAGATTAGGAAAAACGTTAACACTGAAAGGGTTATTATGTTGAGGCACCGTCCCTGGAGGTATTTAAAAGACGGGTTGACATAATGCTTAGTGACATGGTTTAGTGATGGGTTGTTGTGTTTTTTGGTTGGTTGGTTGGTTGGTTTTTTTGGTGTTTGGTATTTTTTTTATCAGAGTTAGGTTGATGATTGGACTAGATGATCTGAAAGGTCCCTTCCAACCTAGACAATACTCTAATTCTATGATTTTTGGTGGCAAAGATAGGTTTTGTCACAGTGCTACACACAATGACCCAGATAATGCATTTTGTCTTCCTTGTCATGGCTCTGATGTAGTAGCTACCTTTAGAGAGCTCAATATGACTCCTGCAGCAGAATACACAAAAAATACCAGGGGTTAATTGGAGGCCAAGACCCTCTTACTGAAGTACTGCAAAACGACACGCACCTTCCTTTCTGCCATCCTGTGTTGCAGGTGCACTGCCTGGGTCCCTGACCCATGATCCAAGGCACATGCGTGTGATGTGTTTTCGCATGATGGGCTGCCTGCTGTTCAGCCACATCATGGGGAGGAACAGCACAGGGTTGGGGTATGGAGCGGCAAGGAGCAGGCTAAAGGTGGGTATATTTTCTTGCATGTTCGATGCTGTTGACACAGATGGATAGCAAACATACCTGATACTATTTCTGCATTTGCTTAATTAGGAGTCCTGTCCTGCTCTGAGCATTATTGAAATGACCCTCAGGTGCTATTTCCAATTCTAACACCCTATTTCCTCTTAGGTTGCTTAAAAACATTTTGTGCATTGGTTTAATAGCAGTCAAGGCAGAAGACACATCAAAAATGCAATAAAAATTGTTTAGAACAGCTTCATAGGGGTTATCCTACCTGATAAAAATAAGTGCAGGGAAAATATTGGTGGTGGGTTTTATGCACTGAGTACTTGCTGAAATGATGATAAACTGCAGTCCAAGCAAAACAATCTGCAAAGACAGAAAGAACGATCTGTTATGTACCTAATACCTTCTGGACTGAAACACAATTCATTCAAGTTTCACAACAGACATTTTTGTATTTTGACTTGACATTTATGTAAAGCACATTGTTACTTAACTATTCACCTGTATCTTCTGCTCCGTATTTTTCCTACACCCTATGAAAACCAATTCTTCTTTATCCATGCATCTGTTCACCTGCTCCATTTGTCATACCAATCCTTTTTGCACATTTGTTTTCTTTTGATCCATTTTTCAAGGAGTAGCCATACATTTTCTCCTGTTTCTTTTCACATACGTTACAAGAACCCCCCTGCGTATCTGCTGTGTGCCAGTATACTCTCTCAAACCTGTTCCTAAACTAGATAAAACTCAGTAATTTCCAGTCAGTTGGTATGTTATGATGACTACTTCCTGCATGGATCTCAATTATTTTTATTTAGTTTTCCTCCTGCTGCCAGCTGAGTCCACCTGTGAATTCTTATTGCTTAGAATGCTATGAATCCACAGATTCATAGCAACTGCAGCTTTCTTGCTCGGTGTGTGCCTCCAGAGCCCAGGGGGAAAATGGTGCAGCCTCCAAGTGCTGCAGCTACGACTACAGTGCAAATAGTAGATGACAGAGGCACAGTTTTCCTGGTGGAATCCCTCCTGATTAGACCAGATATGCCATAATCTTCTACGTGTTCTAGTCTTCTAGTTTTATTTTTCCAGATAGTTTTTAGTGTCCTGAAGTTTTGTAGATTTCTATCGCTTAGGATCCCACCAGCCTCTCTTGAACTGTAGGTATAACATTTGACAGCTCCTAGTCTGGTAAAAAAGATTGTTTTCAGAATAGTTTGCATATATTTTAACGGCTGTCTTATTTGATTTCTAAATTCCCTTGGAAATCTTGTCTGAAGGGAAGGTAGTCTTAGAAGCTTGTCCCTGCCTAGCAGTTTGTTCAGACACCTTCTCTGCTGGTGTCTTAATCACTGTCATTATGGGGAAAAATTGCTCTGAGATAAATTTATGTGTTATGATCTTACACAGGTAAATTATGCAGGGTCTTTGCAACATGTATTTCTGCATGATGCTTTCTGTTCCGAGGTCTGCAAACTAACCAGTTATCCTGTAGGCTATTTCTAACATACTTTAGAATTCTTATTTATTTTTATATATTTAACTGTTTCTTCTCCAAGTATTATTTAATCTTCCTAGTTTTTATTTTACATTTTATCTCTGTAGTTTAGGCCCCTTTTTACTGGTGTCAGGATATTTTTTCTTGAGTAATCTCTGTTTCTTGATAGTTAATACTTTTTATTGCTATTCTTATTTTTTTATTTAAAGGTGCACTTATTTTTTATCATTCAAGCTTCACTAGCTTCCATGCCAACTCTTATGCTTTTAATTGTCTCATTTCAACTCCAAGGAATTTTTTTACTAGCTGCATAACCTTCTTGAAAGCCTCCTTAAAAAGTGGCAACTTGTACATTGTCTTCCTTTTTAAGTTCTTCACCATAAGTGATGGTGGCTGGCGGCTGGATGCTGACTGGTAGCTCCTGCAGTCCTAAAAGCATCTCAGAGATACCAATGAAATACTGTATTCTGAGAGACAAATCAGGGTGAAGTCACTGCCACCCTCAAGAGAGCAACATTTGAGAAAAAAGTTTGATGGGCTCCAATTTCTCAACATCAAACAGGATTTTAAAAACAATCAGTGAAAATCACCAACATCTAAAAGGTTCCAAATGTCACCAATGCTGTGTAATTGTCTCATTACATTTCATTCCTTCTGATCATATTTAACATTGTACATTCAGGACAATTTTCCTGAATGAGAGGCCCTGATATGACAAGTAGAGAGAGAAAACTTGTGGTTCTCTTTTGTGATCTTCTGTTCCCAGGGATTTTATCTCATGAGATTGCACGGACTTGTTCAGAAGTGCTGCTCCTTGCCCATCCCCATTATTTTCATTTTAAACAGATATTCTGTACAACTGATCAACCTTGTTGTACAAGGTTGTACAACAATCTCAGTTTTGTTAACCATGGTCTGTGATTTCTTCAGCATTTAGTTCCATGATCTCAAATGTCTCATTTTCTACCTCAGCTCCACTTTCTGCACTATTTTATAACAGATGAAGACTTAAATTACTGATATTCTTGAGATACACTTTACATATAAAAACTGGAAGTTCCTTAGTTTTGTCTAGCTGTTATCCATGCTTCTGATTTAAATAAATATTTTATAATTTGGGTAGTCTATTGTGTCTGTTGCATGTTTTGTAGGAAATAGTATCATCTATCAACTTGATACAGTTGTTCTTTTCCAAAAAAAACTTTTACAGTTTACATTTAAATTCTCCCTTTTTTCACCTCTCTCTGCCGGGTGTTATTAGTAACCACACCACTTCCTATGTCAAGAAAGTGACTAAAGTTTATGTACATTCACTAAATCTAGTTTATGAGCTCTCAAGTATTAGGAGATTAACAATAGTAACTCCCATGGACAATTGCATCTTTATACCTGATCTCTCACTGGCATTTAGAAGTCTCCATTTATATACAGAAATTTATTTATATGTTTATAATGCACATATAGATACTTGTATACATAGATACACATACATATATTAAAATGAATTTAATATTTCATATCCAGAAAGAAGAATGAAGGTGAAAAGCTCCTGTCAAGTATCTAAGTGGGCTTCTTTTTGCATCAAGGTAACAGGCAAAAATGTTTGCATCAAGGTAACAGGCAGTTAGAGACAAAGAGAAGTGGAAATAAAGAGGTCAAATTCTTCCTACAGTGTTTAGGTTTCTAAACACAACCTGAAAATAACATGAGAGAAACAAGTAGAGACTTATTTATTAAGTTCTTCTATTATTTAAGCTTTTGTGGGTGTAAGTTTTTTTAAATTTAATTTCAGTAGTCAGATTGTTCACTTTTCATGAGCTAAGGCAAGAGGGACATTAGCCTGTGCAGTGAAAAAAAAAATGCCTATAATTCCACTCTGCACAAACTGAATACAAAGAGCATAAATAGAAAAGCACCTCTATCATCAGAGACATAAGGATTCAGAAACACACTATAATGCTGAATGAACAGAGCCAGAGGTTTCACATCTAGTCCTTTCCACATCTAGCTCTTTCCAAAAGCTATAGAAAAGACAGAACAGAAGGCTAATCTGTGGCCATCATCACAAGTTCTGCCACAGTTAATAAGTTTACATTAGATTTAAAAACAAGTTGAGTCAACATATCCTTTGCTCTCTATGTGTTTTATTAGAACTAGTATATTGAATGACAGAAAACAATAAAGTTTTTCTTTAATTTGTTACACTATTTCTCAGAATATATTTTAGGCCTAGTAAAGATTTACCATTCACCATGTACCAAAAATGCTATTAAATAGCTACAACATGATGTAGATAGCAGGATGTGGTGGTCCCAGTTTTCATCTGGAGTGTGCAGACAATCAGCTGTGGCATTCACTTTGCAATGTCAGTTTATACTTTCTTTCTTCTATTTACTATGTGCATCCCAAAGATGGATTAAAATGTGATTAAGAGAGATCAACAATAGTTTGTACTCTCTTAGTTTCTCCTTAAAGGGTTAATTTTGCTGTCTAGACTTTTGTTTGGTAGTATAACTTGCAAAATAAAAACTTCTGTTTATGTCAGAAGAGGTCCTTTGAAGAACTGCATGAGGATCCTCATTTCTGCCAACATTTAAGTTTATCTATTGTGGTGGCTTCTCTATCTTCCATTGTGGAACATCCAGACCTGAACGTTCCTCATAGAGGAAGAAAATGCCAGATGCCTCCTGCTTTCAGTATGACTCTGTGTTAACTTGCTCATTGTACTTCTTATAAAGGTGGGTACTCCAGATTTGTTTGTCACACTTTAATTCATAACTGTAGGTTTTGTGTGACGGGTACAGTAATAACAACATTGTAGTGTGTTTTGATACTGTCCTGAAAGCCTGCAATAAGACCGGTACAGATTTGTAATAAACAAATTGGCTTTGGTTCTCAGATTCTTCAAATGATAGGATTCCTGATCTCCAGTAAAAACTCAGCTTGTTTTCAATGTGTGAAACAGATTTGTGGAGTAGTTTCTTACTTGATTGTCTGAAATTCTCTCTGGATTCTGGAGGGAGTATCTTCAGGATATTATACTACACATAGACTAGATTTAAAGCTTAAAGGGAACCCTTAATTAGTTTTAAGCTCCCATGTGACTTTATTGCTAGGATTAGAGGTCTGAGTGCTTCTGTATTTTTTTGGTAACTGTTATTTACACCAGCATGGCACTCACACAGTGTGTCACACAGAATATCCAGATGTGTGACACAGTGCGTCCCACACAGCCTGTGTGACACACAGCCTTCTGTGTCACACAGAAGATCCAGATAAGAAGTTGCCAGGAACTCCTGCAGCATGTGCCCTCTCTTTATACCTAGTAATCTTGGACCAGCTCTTTAGCATACATCTCTTGCACATTTCTTCCCTCACACTGATAGCTCTCTCCCTCTGACATTTCCATTTGCATTTTCCCCCCTCTCTTCATTTTTCTCTTTTCAAATATAGTTTTTCGTGCTCTTCACCTCCCACCATCCTACTGTCTTCTCACCTCAGGAGGAAGGAGAACCAGGTTGCCTCCTCACCAGCTTCCTTTTTGTCATGTTTTTTTCTGACTCCCCACAAGAAGAAGAAAGGGGTCTGCAGATTTGGTAATTGCTGTCCACTAGAACCAGTGAAGCACGATCTGCTGACAACTGGAGCAAATAAGAGACATTCTGGTGAAGTAGCAAACACTAGTGGTTGATAACAGCATGGAAACTACTGCTTTTTGTTTGCACACGTTTTACATAAACTGCTGTTCACAGCAGCCAGGGATTCACATATACCCTTGCTGAAACCAGACAGAGAATACATTTCCCCACCACTGACCAGATTCTAAACCACAAATGATCTCTGGGTATCTGCGTTTCTGGTTGCCTTCTATGAGATATCTTAAGAAGGACCAGATCTTCAGAAGCTAGTACTCAGGTCATTTAACCACTGGACCTGGCCCACTGGTTGTAGTAGCACACCCCAAATTTAAGTCATAACACATCACTGATCACTTTTGCACATGAAAAGAAAGCCTGCAGCTTGCTAGCAGTTACTTTAGATGAAAATAAACCAGGAAATTATTGTAATTGTACTTGTGGCTCCCTGTAGGTCATTTCCCTTTTACTCCAGCTGAGAGTCACATGCAAACCTTTCTAGTCCTTTTTTACATAACTGTTTGTTCTTCATACACAAAACTAATTAGCTGTACATACAATGTGGATTTCTAAGTATAAATTTAGTTGTTCTACTTTTCCACTGGAAACCTCTCTTTTTCCCCAAGCCCTTCTTGGGCATCATCCTTCTGCAATAGAGCTCTCCCAAACTTTCTCCCAGCACTTTCCAGGAACCACCTGAACGTTTCCTAACTCAGTATGATCTTATCTCCGGGCAAGCTGGCCCCATGACTTCACCACCCAATAAAAATCAGGCCTGCAATTAAATCAGGACTTCAGGACAGCAACAGAAAAAGCAGTTTTCTGTGAATTCAGAGTTCAATAGTTACGTATATTAAACCCCTTACAACTCCCTCAAATAGTTTTGTGCTAACTCTGGATTTTCTATATCCTTGTGGTGTTCTTCAAGATTTCACACTCAGAGCAGTGGGAAACCAGGGCTGTCCATCCAAGTCTTGCTTTTTACTGCTTGGTGATAGAACAATGGCTCTTTCTAGGTTTTCTGAGAACATACACAAAGGAGGCCAGCAAGATTTTATGACATTTTTGTGGAACTGTGAAATAAATAAAAGTGTTTGGGTGAATTTTTTTGAGTGTCACTGTAATACAATATTCAGCTAAAAAACGAGAAGCATTTTATTTCATTTAATTTCATTCTCCACCATGTGGATCAATTAGTAATTGGATACTACAGATGTGAATATGCAGTGATGACTCAACTGTGGAATTTGAGATTGTCAGTAACAGTCTGTAATGCATTACGTGGGCTTAGCTCTGCCCAATTCCATCAGGAACAAAATGGCGAAAAGCCTTATTATCCTCAATGCTAAAAAAATAAATATATACAAACTCACCTTTGGCTATTTTCATGTAGTCATCTCAAAGCCATTTATGGAAATATTGTGTCTTTTAATTTTGCTTGAGAAGATAAATCCAACATATTTGCAAAAGTGATACTTATTTTGTCAGGTAACAGGAATGATACCATCTCTGTCTGTCTGTCGCTGCCCCTCCCAGGGTCCCCCAGGCACCGACCCCGGCTGGCGGCACCGAGCGCTGACCCCAGCTCCTTGTGCCACAACCGTCCCAGTCACCAGCGTCCCAGCTCTCCCCAGAGGCCTAGCACCCCCAGTCTGAAGTAACAAATGACTGACTGTAGGGTCACTTCAATCCTAAAAAAGGTAATTCAAATGCCAAAACAAAAATATGAAGGGCAAATGTTTGCTCTTTATTCACTTTATGAATACTGCATACATATTGGAAAAAAACCCAAACAACACCAAATGGTTGTAATACCAGTCCTTAATTCTTAGCTCCCTGCTGCAGAACACCAGGAAAGGTTTTTCTGTTGTGTTTATTTTTTATTTTTTTTAAATAATCTGGCAATATAGTGGCCCTTGTTGCTGATCTTCCTCGCCTCCAAATAAAGAAGCCTAAAGATTCTCAGTTTAGCCCTCATTTGAAAAACAAAACAAAACAAAACCCAAAAACAAACAAACAAAAAAAAGCAAGTGAAGGAACAAATGCTTTTCTTAACACTTAGTACTCAGTCCCACAACCAGTTTATACAGAGAGCGCTTCATTCCTGAAACCCCATGAATGAGGCTCACAATCAGACAGTTAATGGGAAATACAACTGACCAGCCACTGTGAAAATGAGCAAACTATTTACTTTGTACAGTAAACAAAGCCAAAGTTGTTCTATCAGTTGCAAAGGCAATGAAGCTTTCTCAGTTTAAATTCATATCCACAGAATCCTTTGATTTGGGGAACTTTTTGCACGTGTTAAAAAACAACAGAAGCTGCCAGATGTTCCACGCTTTTCAAATCTAGTCCTTATTTAGCAGCTATAGAACCATGAGTTCAGAAATCTGGGGTTTATGCTGCTAGTTAAAAGGCAAAAAAGCTCCATGGGTTCTCGTTATGAACACTGTTGTTTTTTTTTTTTTTAAGTTTTCTACCATATACCAGCACCCTCTTGCTTTATGCTTTACAGCTATGCTGCTTTTGAGGCAGTTTCTTAACTGCCTGACTTACGTATCTAGAACTCAATTGCTTATTTTAATATCACAGTCTAGCTTTATCCTGATTCACTGTGATGCCTTTTCAAAATATTCACTTATGAAAACGTAATAATAATGAAAAGTGTAAATTTTAAATTTACCCAAGTATTACATTAATATTATTTTCCATCCTATGAACTAAGATTTCTTTATCCACAGTAGGAACTGTTGGTGCAACCATGCAGCTGCCTGCATGAAGTTAGTTCCTATTTGTTGTCTTGAGACCCACTGACATCGCAGTTCAGAGGAGGCTGTCCAATACATGACAAGTAACTTACCTGAAGAGGTTATTCTTCTATTCTGATTACATTACTCTTCTGTGCTGTAAAAATAAACTAGTAAAAAAATAGAAATGGACAGATATGACTGACAAACAGGGCAGTGTAACTATACAGGCACCAGTGATCTTGGCCAGCAGAGACTGGTAAGCTGATGATTACATAAGTCACCTCATTTGATGTGTTGCTGAGAAAACAGTGATGTTTACCTGCACTGGGCTATTCTGAAACACATATAACCTATGGCACTAGGAAAAAATACACAATCATGATGGGATATGCAGATTACCGAAAAGCAAGTTTCACATTTAGAGTATTCAAACACCATTTGCTTCTGTGTTCTGAGCAAGCTGGGAAAAATTCTGCTATGAAAAAAAGAGTGCTACGTTTTGCTATGAAAAAAGAGTTCACTTGATGGTACAGAAAATATGGAATTAAACTGCAATACTGCAGATTGTTAGCAATAATTCAAACTTCTATTTTCAAATTAAAGGATTGAGTGGACATAACTTCATTCATTTCATAGTATTTTTTCTATAGTCTCAATGCTAGTTTACCTGATAGTGCAGTATTTACCTGATAGTGCAGTATTTTATTATGACTTTTGCATCTGGAAACTACATACATTTTAAAGAAATGTAATACAAAAGACACAACTACAATCACTGCAAAAGTTGTTTCTATTAAGGTACAGGGTTCCAATTTCAATAAAAGGAAGGGCTACTTTAATTCCATGTGTACTGAGACCTTGTCTTCAACTACACTTAACAAATACACCCTAATAAATTTAAAGAACCAAACAACAGCAGAAGCTAACCTTACAATAGAGACCAGTTCTCTACTACTGAAATTTGTATTTTCCTGATTTGTTAAAAAAAAAAAAAAATTGGTCCACATACAAAGTAAAATAGGTAAGTCTAAGCTGAGCAAACTTGTCCTTTTTATTCAGTTCCAGTTGTAGCAGTCTCTTGGAGGTAAATCATAATGCGTTCTCTCTTCCTCTTCAGGTCCATAATCTAATGGCAGACCATAATTGTAATCAACTGTTACAACTGGTAATCTTTTGCTTTGTTCCATCTCTCTGGTAGTTTCACCTTGAAAAGGTTTTCCTTCATACCCTATTGAACTATCTTCTTGGTGTACGGATGAAGATGGATACATTGTTCGTGAAGAATATGGTGCAAATCTGTTTTTTCCTCTATTAAATTCATCTGAGGGATGCATTCTCCTATGGTCTTCAGGACAATTTGGTCGATTACTGTAATAAGAACAAATAAGAACGGTGAAATCCTTAGAAATAAAACAGTTGATTTGTTGTTGGTGGCCACCATTAGACATTAAACTTGTATAACCCTGAAAGAACAATTCAGACCCTCAATCTTGTTTTTACCCCCTAAAATTAACAATTCTCTCTACCAGACGTTGCAAACTTGTTTATATTAATTTTTCAATTCTAGCAATTAAAATTATGGCTCTTTATATTAAGTAATTCTACTAAAAGATTGTTTTTTTTCAAGTGCTGTTTCTAGTTAAAATTCCCTATTTACTGAGGATTTCTTTACCTAGGGGCCCTTTTTGTTCCTAAACACATAGTCTAATTTTTGTGGATAATATGTAATAGCAGCTCTCTAGTACATAGTTTAACAGGCAATAATATACTTTGGACTTATAGCTCCAAATATTTTAATTCTTTATTATTCTGTAATAGGGGATTTACTCTCCTACAAAATATATATGGAAGGATCTTCCTCTTCTGTCTTGAGGATTGCTTTTTAAATTAAGTTTCTATACAAAACAAAGTGGAACAAAGAGTTTTGTTTCAAGTTGACTCTAAAAAAGTAAAGGAAACACATAAGCTTTAAATAAGTGCAACCTAGAAAAAATTTCAAAGCTGCAACACTCCAGCTTACATCAAACCCTTCCATATGTCAAAATAAAGAGTTAATTAACTGATCATTTATATATTATTTTAGAAGGATGATTAATTTATTTCAAATTAATTTATTTTTTAAAATTAATTAATTATAAGTGCTGAGGCTTACACTTTTATTCTAACTCTGGTCTTACAGCTCAAGGATGCTTTACCTGTCTGAACACCATTCACGTGGCAAGTCATTGCGACCTGGATGATCATGAAAAGGTCTTGGCCTTTGTCCATGCCCTTTATTAACATAATCAAAGTCTTTTAACTGAGTCTGTTCCTGTAAGTCATCATAAGGCTGATGGTCATGAAAAGGTCTGCGCCTTTGTCCAGGACCTTTATTATCATAATCTTTTAGTTGTATCTCTGTTTGTAAGTCATTGCAAAGCTGGTGATCATTAAAAGGTCTCAACCTCTGCCCACAACCCCTATTACCAAACTCAAAATCTCCCAATTGCATCTGTGGCTGTAAGTCATCATGTGATTGATAGTCACAGAAAGATCTTAGTCTTTGGCCAGGACCTTTGTTGACACAATCTAACTCTTTCAACTGTATTTGAGCCTGAAATTCATCACAAGACTGGCGGTCATGGAACGGTCTTCGTCTCTGGCCACAGCCCCTGCTACCAAAATAAAAATCCTTTGACTGTCTGTCTTCCTGCAGATCATTACAAGATGGATGGTCAGGAAAAGATCTCTGCCTTTGTCCACGGCCTCTGTTAAATTCAATGCCCCCCAGTTGTCTCTCTGCCTGTAAATCATCATGAAATTGGCGTCCAGGAAAAGGTCTCAACCTTTGTCCAGGTCCCCTGCTATTGAAGTCTAGGTCCTTCAGCTGCATGTCTTCTTGAGAATCATCATAAAACTGATGATCAGGAAAGGGTCTTCGTTTCTGTCCTGCTCCCCTATTATAGTCCCAATTTCTCATCTGCATTGGTGCTCTTAAATCATCCTGAGTCTGACGGTCATGAAATGGTCTTCGTCTTTGTCCAGGCCCCTTATTAATGAAATCAAAATCTCTCAACTGCATCTGTCCTTGCAAATCATTGTGACAGTGGTCATCATAAATTCTTAATCTTTTCCCAGACCTGTAAAGAAGTTTTTATCTTAAACAGAACATCATACTTCTAAGTGCTACAAGTCATTAATGAAGCCAAGTTTTTTTAACTAAGAATTGATATGAAAAACATTACAAATGTATAGGTATCAAAGCTACTAAGAATCCAAACTGTAAGTAAAACTAAAACTTGATGTCATAGCTGTGACAAACGTTAAATTGTAATTCTATAGCACTTGTTAAACAGTCAAAACCAGTGATTCCAAATTAATTTAAAATATTTGCAAATTAAGAATAATTGTAGAATAATAAAGAAGGACAGGCAAAGTAAAACTCTGAATTTTTCCAAGTGAACTTATTACAGACTTCTAATAGCACACATTCCCTTCCTTTCCTTTATCTTTTCACTGTTTCTTCAAATCCTGTAAATATGTTTTGCATGAGTAGGCTATATTAATAAAATTTCTTTTAAATTAGAGTATCTATAGTGTTTTTAATAAGAAACAGTTCTCTTTCCCACTATGTGGTTTTTTTGGCTTTTAATTCCATGTTTCAGACTATTACCCCTGAAAATCTTCATTTGGGAACCGCTCTGCAGGTGGGGGTGGAATAATTTCTTCATCTGAATCCCATACATCCATTCCAAGGTTACTAAGAAGAATAAAAACATCTCACATAGGTTTCTTTTTTTAAAACATACCATTGAGAGAGGAAAAAATCCCACATGAAATTCTTCAGTTTAGAATTACAGAAATTTTTGTATGTTAAGTTAAATTTACAGACATTCATAACTTAGAAAATTTTAATCTTGTAAATTCATTTGGGAAGGGCTGCAAAGAAACAAAGAGAATACCCAAATTTCATAAGCTTGGAACACCATCCTCAAGGATGAGAGACAAGCACTATACGTATTCAAAAATCTGGCATAGGACTAAATTAGTCACGCACAGACTATAAAACAATGATAGCAGTAAACCAAAGGACATTCCATAAACTAAAAAGACACAAATCAGTCAGGTATTATTTTAAAATCAATTTACTGCTACAAGATACCATTGGCACACATAACCAAGGAAGATCTAAAGGTTAGCTATTCATAGGTGAATATGATAAGCATAACATTCTTACACACCAGTGATACAATGACTATGAATAGAGGAGTTAAGAACAAACTTCCACTTCCCCATACTTTTTTATTCCTAAAACTGTTGTACCTTTTTTTTTAAGTATTTGGTTCTACCATGCCAACAACAGCGGACATCATAGAGCTTATAAAAAAAATCTTTCCTCTTAAAATGAGAGAATACAGAATTAATACACTTTTCATAGTATGATAAAACCACACCAATGCTCAATAGTACATCAGATTAAAAAAAATCTTTTGAATCATATAAATTGAAAAGATGGAACACAGGAAGTACACTGCACTTCCTGTTATTCATATCAGAAGTCTTACAAGACACATGAAGTTGCACATTAAAGGCTTAAGAGGGGGTTAATTTTGGCTTATGACTAGAAGTGAACTTTTCAAAATACCAGTAGACACACTGGAAAATCTTAACCATACAACTAAAAGCTTTTGTTTACCTTCTCATCGGTTGTGTTCTGAGATCTGTGAGATACACAAGACCATCCATGCGATGACCTCTAGCATCACCAAAAGCTACAGAAAAAAATGATACAAGTCTAATGAACTGTGCTCAACTGAGCCACAAAAATGTGAAAGGCAAGTTTCTGTTCACCATGAGATGCTGATTTTGAAACAATTATAACTTATAAACTTTATATTAAATACTTCAGCAGGCTGGCAATGTTGCAGCTTTTGGTTGTTTTTTTTTTAACAACTGAAACTAGTAGTGGTAGCAACCTATGACTGAAAACTCTTCAAAGCAAAAGGAAAACAAAAAAAGACTCGAAGCAGCTGAAACATATTCCTACTATGCTGTCAATTTGCTAATCCTCAAGCCTTGCCTGGAATAGAATCAACAGTCAGAGAAAATCTTCTATGGAAGCCAGCACATTAAATAAGGATACTAAAATAGAATTGTAGTATTTCTGAATACAATTGTAGTAATTGTGAGTTACATCCCAACATGTACCTTAGTTCAAACTGTATAAATACCTTGAATTGCTGTCTCTGGATCCCAGCCTTCAACATCTATAAGATATCTGAAGAAAAATATGATTGGATTATTGTCCTAAAGGGATTATAGGTTAATGAAAGGACACTATCTTTTGTGAACAATGATTTCTGATTTTATACAACCCTTACCTACATATAAGGTAGCCAGTTCTATTAATTCCATTAGTACAGTGAACGCCAATAAGTTTCTCTATCAAAAAGGAAAACATAGTCTTTAATAATTCAGAAAGTGAATTTACTAAAAGATTAGTGCAAGAAAAAAAAAGCTGTACTTTTCGAGCAAAGTAATGATAAATAATGATTGCTATTTACAAAATTATACTGTCACGCCTGTAAAAGAACAGACACATCCAGACTTTGTCCTCTTCATGCTGGATCTCTAGCGGCAGTTAGCTCACTACTTCCAAACCTGTGAAGACTGAGATTAACGCTGCAGAATGCAGGAAAAAAGAAAGAAGAGCGATGACAAATAAAGTGGCTGGCCTCAGCCAGAACTGCAGTAACAGGAGAAAAAGAATAAAATATGGTTTTGAAAGCAAATCTAAACAAGTACATGTAGAATTGAGGAACTTAACTTAGATTCTCGTAAACCTTACAAAAAGGAGGAAATAAACACCCCTTGTGCCTTGGAGTATGAAATACATTACTAGAATAATTCATCTAAGTTAACTAAAAATTTGGATCATTATTGAGGAATGCAATAATAGCAATGGGGAATTTAGGTTCATGCATGGAGAAAAGAAGCACTCTAATGGGAACTAGTAAGCTCTAAAGAAAATCTGTCTTTTTTGGAACGGTTATACTAATCAGGTAAAGGCTAAAAAGCAGAATAATTAACTATCGAGACATTTCCAACAGGGAAACACAATAGGGAAACACTACTATGGTCATGCAAGGCACTGATAGAACCTCATCCAGACTAGTCCAAACAATTCCAATTACCCGTATTTAATTTAAAAAAAATAAATAACATTGAAATATGTGATTTGGAATTTTAGATGACAAAACTTTAATCATCAGAAAAACAAAGTTGTGGCAGAGATTAAGTAGTAACAGATGGTCTTTGAAATGGAACTGTGATTAATTTTTGAGTGAGATAAAATATAACTGTTTGCCACAGAATAGTCACATTGCCATATAAGTTTAAGTTGGTGTCCTAAAAGTTCAGAAATTAAAAGACTCTAGCTTCTCAAAAATTATTTGTAAGAAGAATCCTGAGAAACTTTAGGGGTAATTAAATCAGAAAGCAAGTTGCAATGAGTAAGTTAATATAAAAATGAAAGTTCTCCCAACTCTGAAGTGATATAAGCCCTGCCAAAATGGTCTCACTAGCTGGAACTACAGGCCTTCATACAGTAACAAATTAGGAATTGATTTTCTCAATGCTGAGAATCGGAAATAATTAGATTCAAATACAGACTATTCTTTGTCACACAAAAAGTCACTAGATCAAAACCAGAAGAAAACTAATAATCTCCAAGTATTTTCCCTAAGCCAAAAAAGAGCAAAGGAAGAACTTGCACACTAATTTCCTGAGCAAGGACAAAGGCTTCCTCTTATACCTTTTAATTTTCTCAGCACTTCTAATTCAGGCTCTCATACCTGCGATTCATAAAAGGCTGTCAGTTACAACACTAAGCTGATGGTGGACAATTGGGTCAGACAGATGAAAGCCTTGTTGCGGTTGCTTTGACACATATGGCAAATATAAGTATTAGAAAGGGCATTTAAGTTAGTAGTCATTTTTGAAAAAGACATGCTTTGAAAGCAAAATGATATGTAGTGTTTCACATAATGTATCTTATGATAGCAAAGTGGAAAGTGCTATGGAAAGTCTGAGATCCCTGGTGCCTTACATATCTGCTAAAATTAATAAACAGTACTGCGAGCACTGAAATAAAATTTTTGGGTTTTTTACAGCATAAAATGCTGATATTTACCATTTCCTGCATTCTCCCATAGGAATTTTCTGACCCATTTTTTGAACTGCAGGATAGTAGCATTATCAGGGACTTCAAGTCCAACTGTATAAAGTTTCTTATACTGCACGCTTTTAGGTAAATCCTAGGAACAAGAAGGGAAAAAAAAAAAAAGGTAAAAATCATTGATTTCTTGCATCAATGAAAAACCTTAAGCAGTATCTAACATAACGCCAATGGAAAACAGTAGTTCAAATCCTGAGTAGAAACTGAAAACAATCTTGATGCAATTCTATAGAGATACACTCCCAGAAACTACCATTTACATTGCCACTTTAAAGACCTGATCTCAAAGAAAGAACAGTTTTTACAGAAGATGTAGCACATTGGCTAGAGACAAGATTCCTGTAATTCCATTCAAATCCAGTTTACAATTATTAGCAATATTTGTCCTTCCCAACCACAATCATATATATACTCACATATTCACCCCCTTAACGCTTACAGCCTGTACACATTGAAAGATTAACATTCAGTTGCAACGCTGCTATTTATGCTCCTTTTCAATAGGAGGCTGATTAATCACAATTGTTTGAATACTGATAAAAAATTTGAAATTAATAGAGTAGTTTAAAAACGTACACTTTCTTAGTGGATTCCACTAAAGATCAGTGACAAAAAAGATGCTTGGAATAAACAAGAATGTCTTCAGGGCACAGCCTGTAAATCTCCTGCATCTTTTCTGCAGTGCCTGGCACTAAAGTCTTTATCCATTACTCTTGAGTTCCTATAATACAAACAAGCCGCAAATACAACTAGCTGGGAGACGGAGTTACTTCCCCTGTGATAAAACATTTAGCTTCTATTGGAGACACAATAAAGGTTGCAGAAACTGATTAATTTTGTTATTATGCTTATATTACCTTAACTTCATAGTATCGTGTGGTATATGTTAAATCAATAATTAATCCAAGCTCCACATTTAGGCCTTTCATTGCAGCAATTAAATCTTTTGGTGTAAATTTCTGGGTTGGGGTAAGCCTCTGGTTAATTGCCTACAATTAAAATGGAAAAGAGAGATTTTCTTTTTAAGTTATAGTAACACAACGTGTAATAGTCAGCTGTTTTAATTAGGACTAGGAAATATCAGTGTTCAGAAGGGAATGTTTACAGTATCAGAGCCATGTCCATGCACTATACAGAAAAAAAAAAAAAAAGGAGCCAAATAAAAAGCAAGAATTCGTTGTGTATTTCTATTAAGATGAAAATGCAAGACAATATGTGAGAATTTTCACGTGTACATTGTTAACAAACATTATTAAAATAAGCACTAATTTGACAGGCACAAAAATCCTGCAATATCCAGCATGTGTATACTGATCATGTATTGCAGATAACTAAACATCAGCAAAAAGTAAACCACTACAATCCCCTTTTCCCCAAGCACACTTTGTCCTGCATGATAACAAAAAATTAACAGTGTATTTGATGTAAAATATTTGAAGTTGTGACACAAGAACTCCTTTCTTCTAAAGGTTTTAACTCTTTTCCCACAAATGTGCAGCCATTCCTAGTCCCGCTTTGTCTCTTGGCAGAGTGTACCTGCATGTCATTTAGCACTGGAAAAGACTAAAATACAGTGACTAAGAAAGCTGCATGTTGGTGCGTAATGAATAATAACTTCATTTGCCATAACCAGTGGGAAAAATGTTTACTCACCCTATTGTAGCTGTGTTTTTTGAAATGTGTTCTTCACTCTAGGTATGAAAATGCCTCATATACACAAGACTGGATTTTCTCTGAATAGAGCACTCACCCATTGTGAGAGCCTTTTGACATAGGTTCAGCCATAACTAATTAAGACAGTGGCAAAAGGTACAGCAGCCTCAACGACCTCTCAGTTCCTTTGTCAACAAGATATTCAAGCAGACTGGACTCAGAACTGATGGAAAGGAAAGCAGTCACAGACCACATACCTCTCAGAACCACACGTGCAATAAGGCAATTAACCGTTCCTTCTTTTGACTGTACAGATCATAATCTAAAATGCTAGCAAGCACTTATCCTGTCCCTGGAAACACGGACAGGAAACCAAATTAAAGAGCAGAAAGTCCTATCAAAACTGGTCACCATGAAGTTTAAGCTAAAAAGAGTAGGATAGAAAGCATATAGAAGTATTCAGTCCTGTGTATTTCAGATACTGGTGCACCGCTGAAAAAACAGTGGACGCTGGTTGAGGTTCAAACAAAATGAGCACGAGTCAGTTATTTCACCCGCTATTCAGCAGTGACTTTTAGTAAAATCTGAAACTGAATTTACTAACTTTGAGGTGACAACAGTAAATCTGCAAAATATCTATGGTAGAATGTTCCTGATTTTTTTCTTTTATTATGTGAAATCACACAAACTGAGGTGGAATACAATTTTCAAAAATAAGGTATCTCTGGACATATTGCTTGATTGAGTAAACGCGTTATGATAGACTATGTTTTGAAAGACTACGTGGAATTTTCTGAGAAACTCCTGCTCTGAGAATGTGGGAAATCTGTAGTCTTTGATTTCCATAAAATTATATTTTTGCTTACATTACCTAGATTGTTATTCATATCATAAGCCCTTCCATATGATTTTCTTACAACAGTCATGAAAAGCTGTTAAATAAGATAATGAATTTAGGCCACAATAGTGATCAAATGAATTGTGCTGATTGGTTAGAGATTTTATGAGTTTTAAAAGGTAAATAAAAAGAGTAACACCAAATACAAATTTTTAAAGAAAGATAAAAAATATAGAATATTATGTCAAAAAACCACTAGTAGATGACTGGAAAGGCTAAATCTGAATAAATTATTTTTTAATAAAACTTTCCTGAAGTTTGCATGAGTATTTATGTTCTTCTTTATTACTTTTGCACTATAGCTAATAAAGCCAATCTGTAGTTACTTTTTATACATACCCCTTTTAAAGGTACTTTGAATGCAATAAATCTAGTTCCTGGTATAGGTTGTCCAACTGGTGTCAAACTCCGCCATCTGTAATGAAACAAATAGTTACTTCTAAATATCTTTTACAACTACAGTAGAATTATGTCCCTAAATCTGGAATTATTCTATGAAGTGGTTTCAAGGCATTGTGAGGATGTTTGAAAAGTCTTCTTCCTTCCTTCTTCAACTTCCAAGAAATTTCTCCCCTCAAAATGGCAGGACAGCATTTATAAGCACGTAGCACCAATATGAAGCAAAGCAGACGGGCAAAGTTCAACAGGTAAAAAGGTATTCTTATAGTTGGTGGAAGTTTTTCAACTTAGCTCAATCAAACATATTTTAAAAGTTGTCATATGATTGCATCAATCATTTAATTGACAATGAAATGCAAAGTTTACTTTTATTAAAAATACAGAGCTTCTAGTTTTGCAAATGCACTTACTTTGTAAGATGCTTATTTTTCAAAGAAAGACTCTTAACTACTTTCTCTTGGCACTTTGAAAAATACAGAGAATATTCTACCACACCAAAACCTAGCAAAAATCACCTACTAATAGGAAAGCATTAAATATAAAATGTATATTTTAAAAGTATATTAAAAAATTAAGTATACAAAGTATAAAAATAAGTTCTCTTATCTTACATTTCCATGTACAGCAATAATGTGTCCAGTATTCCAGGGTAACTAAAACTAGTACTGAGCTCAAGCCATGAATTCAGAATGATTTTCATCCAATAGTTAAAAATCACTGTTAGTAAAACAGTGTAAACAGGTATATATTATTCTCTGCACATGCACTTCAGAACTGAACCTGAGTTTATGAAATTATACCAACAGTAAGATTTTGGATGCTGATGCACAAATGCATAAATCTGTAAAAACATCATAGTATTTTATGACTGTTTGTTAATGTAACTTGAACTCTTTTTATTGGCTGGTTCTCCACTAAAACATTGCAGTATACAACTACTGAAGGACAACAGCATTTCAGACACTGTGAAGAACCAGAACTTGACTACATGGTGTAAACTCCACTGCAAGGGGTCACTCGAATCCCTCTCTTATACTGAAGTCTCACTTCATTACAAAAATACTTCTCCAGCACTACTTTCTAGGATTGAGATTGCAGTGGACCCTGTACACCTTAGCTCTGCTCCAAGACATTTCTGAGAAAAAGGAGAAATGCTTTTTGCCATGAAGAAATACAGGAAGTCTTAATTCCAGTCCACCTCCTCCTCTCACTGCTGGAGCAAGGACTGTGCAAATAGCATCAGATCAAACATTCAGGGCTAGGGCTGAGTGACAGGGACACAACAAGAAGAGTGGGCTAAGAAGAACAAAGTACAAGACTAGCAGTGGAAACACTGGCTATTACTACCATTTATTAATTTAGGTGCTAAGTATTTCTTGCTTAGTTTCAATATTCCTGGCTCCTTTTAACTTAAATGAAAACTCAAGTTTATTGTATCACTTTAATTAGCATAATGGCATTTTGATTAAAACTGTTAAGAACTGTATAAAGAACTGAGGCAGTAACATAAAGACAATCTCAAAAAATGCTTTTCATGTCTGTTTATCTATGAGGGTGTTTCTCTTGCAGCATCATTAAAAATGAAACAGTTACTGTTATATTTACCGCCATTATAATAATACTGTGACATGACCGAGGTTTCACTTCCATAGTATGTTACTGTCTGCCCTGGTCCTTATGCTATAGTGTACCACAATCTCACTTCTTCCAACAGCTATTTCTGGGGGCAGTAAATTGCACATGCAGGATTACCTAGGCTAAAATTACATTTCCTTAAGTCCTCTTCCAGCATTCGCTGCTATTCTTCCTGGTGTACTAAACTAATTCACAGTGAAGAACTGCAACCTGCTGTGCTAGCACAAAGATGACATCAATATACTGCTGAATCAGACTGGGAGACTGACAATTCCTCAAACTCCTTTACCACCAGAAACCCCACAGTGTGGATGCCTAGCCTGACTTGGTAATAGTATCAAAAAGTATCTGGAGAAGCTGAAAGCACTTCAGTATGATGAGTTTTGTCAGATGGTAACACTAATTTTATAACCAATTACTCCACAGTAGATGTTTCTCTCCCTGAAAGACACACAGGTATTAGTTTCCAATCACAGAAGCTGTACAATCCACTGCTTCTTCCATACATGTAGCTTGAAAGCTGCTCCAGTTCAAACGCAAGGGGGAAAAAGGAAGGGAGAAACAAGTACCCAATTCCCAAAGGTTTAGTAATAATTTCCAAGTACAGAGAAAACAAGTAGGACAGCTATTCTTTCAGGCTTTCAGCAGCAAAACTAACTCACTTTAGCACAATTTTGTCCAACTGTTAAAACTGAAATTTCATAGAAACTTTAGAAAAGACATGGCTAATGGCTTAAGTTTTATTCTAATTTTAATCTCTGAGTTTGTCAGCTATGAAAAAAACTTCAGTTTCTTGAAGTTATTTTTGAAATTTTGTTCATCTTTTCTATTTATTGCTTTTAGGCCAACGTATTTTGCGGGAAATCATGCTTTTTGTATTTTATTGCTCCTCTTAAAAATGTTCTTAATAAACTTACCTAACTTCCCCTGAAACCAGGATGTCAACCTTCCCTCAAATAATGTATAAACCGCAAGTTATTGCCCCATTATAGTGTGCCTTTATATCTCAGCACAACCTTCTATCCAAGTTTATCCTGATGTCACCAGTAACACATCAGCTAAACTTTTAAACTTGACTTCCTTCCCCCCCCCGTAGAGCTGGAGAATAGAAGTGTATCTGTTTTAAATGAGAACATTCTGTGGTCTCCATATGCACTCCCAATAAAGTCATCAGAAAGCCTCTGACAAGCATTTGGGGTTTTTTTTATTATTATTTTTGCTGGTAAAACATTTTTGTTGTCCTCTTCTTAAAAACAAAACCGCACCACGCTTCTGGACATAAAGCCATGAAAATATTCCTTGATCACATGCATGCAACCACCTGCTCCCATCTTATCAGCTCTTCCCCAACTCCTAGTAGCAAACATCTAAGTAGTCAGAAGGATCGAATACTCTCCCGCTTCCCCAGTAAGTATACACCTAGGTGTAAGAAGGTTAGGAAGAAGGGACTGTGTTTGGCTGATGAAGTGTTCACAGACAGGCTGGAGAATTATACTCACCTGGGGGATGAAGGGCTGGGTTGTTCCTGTCTTGAAGGAGACACCTACCTTACCTGGCTGCAGGTGCTGAAGATGCTTGTGGCAAGAAAGTGCCTGGGGCAGTAAGTGCCCATTCTCTGTGGGCAGGACCGTGCCTGCTCCTGCCTCTTGCTTAGTGTGAGAGATACTTACCCATGAGGGATAGTATTCTTCTTTACCATACTGAAAGCAGGAGCAAGCAGAGCAGGAGACAGCGGTGAAAGTGGGCACTGCAGCAAAGGAGAGAGAACCGCGCAGTTAACACGGTGCTAATCTCTTTCTCCATCAGTGGGCCTTTTCACAGGGCTGACTCTCAAGTAAAATAAACCAAGTAGTCAGCAGGAGCTTAAAGCCATCCTGAACAAGTTCTGCAGCTTGCAAGCTAGCCAATTTTCTGCACCACTACAGTACGGCAAGAGGGAAAGACAACAACTCACCTCTCCTCTCCGGGAGATCAAAAGAAACAGAGAGGAGAGGCAGCAGCTTTCTAACTCTTAGCAGCAGCGCTGCAGGGATGAAGATCTTCCTGGCGGTCCCTGTTCCCTCTCCTGTGGCTCGGAGTAGTCTGTTCTGCCCTTGTGCTTCCACAGCTACAACTCTTGTCTGAAGGAGAAGAAACTCCAGGCAGCTGAAAGAGGCGAGGCCAGCACCTCAGCAAGGGAAGGGCCATCACCTGCCCCACTCTAACCTAGAGTCCGATCCCGCCGCATCCGGGGCACCCTCAGCGCCCACCGATCTCAGCTGGACCGGGGCAGGGGGGAGAGGGGCGAGGAGAGCTCCCCCGCTCCGCGGGAGGCCCATGCCCGCCGCTCCAGAGAAGACGCTTGAGCCTGGCGTGAGGCTCCTTCCTCACAGCCGCACGTCCCCGCCAAGACAGGGAGCCCCGGACAGGACCGTCTCCGAAGCCGGCTCAGGACGCTGTCTTAGGGGGAGACGGCTGAGATCGGGCGAGGAAACGAGGAAAAGGAGACCAGGGGCGGGG
>NW_015090781.1:104450-132905 GCF_001431845.1 Calidris pugnax
TGCCTCTGGCGGAGCGGTGCTGGGGCGGTGGGCTCGTGAGGGGCCCTCCGGCTCACGGGTGGAAAGAGATGGCTGTGGGCATTTTTTTTTTGATGGGGAGGTTTTGTGTCAGGGGCGGCCCGGGAGTTGGGGCTTGGCGGAGCCGCCGCTGAGCCCTTAGCGGAAGCTCCGCGGAGCTGTGGAGGCCTGAGGACTCCGAGGGAGAAGCGTGTGGGTCGGGAAGGATCCTCGTCTTACACTGAGAGACGCACTACGGCCCCGGATGCGCCTTTCCTCTCGGAAGAGACGCCAAGCTACTCGAGGCCGCTTTCGATGCTTTCTCGCTCTGTTTGCTTTGCTTTGGTTTTTGGTTTCTTTTTCTTTTACTGTAGATTGCTGTCCGCCGCCCTGCCTGCCGCTCCTGGCGTGCAGCAGTATTGTGTTGACAAGTGGATAGATGAGAAGCCGTGGCCTCTCGTTTTTAGAATGGAAGGCAGACAGGGAGAGAAGGAGAGGTAACCGGTGAGCCAGTGCTAGCTTGCTTACTTTAATGTGTAGTCTGTGGTATTAGTTTTCATTTCCAGGCTGGCCTTTAAAAGCAGGCAAACAGGTGATTAGCAGTCATTCAGCCGGGTAGTGCGACAAGGAAAAGCAAAGACAGTAATTGGAACTTCTCAGCTGCACAGTTGAAGTAGGATGTCAAGGCACTGATTGATTTGGGGGACTTCTGAGCTGTCACCTTGTGCTTTATTGTAATCTCATACTAGTGATGTTATTCAGTAACATCAGCACGTAGTAAGCACACAACAGTAAGCACATAATCCATCTCTGCAACATTATTTTTAATTAGCCAGAAAGAAGAAAGAGTAGTGGGGAAAAGAAATCTTTAGGAGACTTAAAAAAAGTGCTTTGTTAATGTTACTTTTTAATGTAGTAAGTATAACCAAATGTCCCTGTATTTAAAGGCAAAAATACTTCATCATTGTCAATTCTCAGGTAATTAAAATGCTGTAATTCCTGTGTGTAGTTTTGGAATACCTTACTATGCATCAGTATGAAAGACAACATTTGCATTAGCAGTACAAATAACTAGTGATGATCTGTAGTAGTTACACAGTTTTAACACATTTAGAGAAAAAAAAATGATCTGGTAGTTGTCTTGTAATTTAAAATTGGCTTTAAGTCTAGTTTACTAAAACAATTAATAATACTGCTGTTTTCTCAAGAAAGAGCAGAATTATCCTCGAGGAACTGAAGTTTTAAAAGTTATAATTTGGAAGTAAATATTTGTGGACCCTTTTAAAGTAACTTTTTCTTCAAAGTGAAGGTCTTTGGATTCTTGTTGTAAGCAGGCTTTGTTTAATTGTTAATACTAAATTTGAGTTGTATTTGGATTATAGTAATACAATTTTGTCTGTTTGGAAATTTATAAAATGTCATTATTTTGGACAACAAGAAGAATATTTTTAGTCTGAACTTGAACAGCTTTAATTACTGTCTGAACCTGGAGAAGTGGTTGCTAAATTCTGTTGTGTTGAATTATGTTTAGGTTTGTTTCATAGGTGCCTGCAAGGGGGGGAGGGGCAGGCTGGGCTGTTATTTTTGAGCATGATTCCTTTTATATCTCAGCTTGCTCAATTTATTTGATTTACATCTATATTAAAAGTTAGAATACAAGTAACCATCCTGCTCCATTTGCATTTCTCTGGGGATGGAGAATCCACTTCCTTGTCTTAGTTTATGCCCATATTTAATCACTAACATATTCTACTTATAGTTTTTATTCAGTTTCCTGGTTCTTATTTCTCTTTCTCTACAAGAGTAGTCATTGTGGGCATGTTAAGTTCTTTCACTGTGCTTAAGAAGATTGAAATATGATTTCAGTACCACATAATTTATTACAGTTGTCAGATCCCTCTATAAAAAACTTTTTTAGCCTTCTCAAATTATTTTGCAGCTTTTTACTCTGTTGTTTCTTGTTTTCCTCTGTCATGTTTTAAAATACGGACCCTTAAGTTGCGTTAGTTTTGGCTAGGTCAGTACTATATAGATGTGCTCTGACGTTGTTACTGTTTCTACAGCCAAAAGATTATACCTGCTTTTTTTCCTTTACATTTACATGGAATTTTATCTGCAGCTTGATTTTGGTTTTTAACTTCCAGTTAATTTTTTACAGTGAGTGCTTTTTCACGTTACCTTTTGTAGGTGTAATGTACATTTCTTGCATAGAGCAGCTTTAGCAGTTTGTTATTAAAAAGTATCTTGTATGAGTGTATGTGCCTTGAAAAATATGCATTGCTTTAGTTCTGCCAGAATTTAACATTTTCATCAGTTTTGTTCTGTCACCTATACAGGGTTTTGTGAGATGTTATATTTTCTTTATTGGGTCTGTGCAGAAAGCCTTTTCATCTGTAGGTCGCAAGGGGCTCTCTAGGTTCAAGTCAAGTTCTCATTAGCATTCAACCCTATTTGGATGCATTTTTCTGGTAGTAGCACAAAATGTACTCGGAAATTATGACACATTCCCAAAACTGATCTTTTTCTTCGCTGTCACTTGAGTGTAGTGTCAGATATGGTAGCAGCATGGATTAAATGGATTCTTTCCTTCACAGCTAGAGCTCATGCCAACTTCTTTTTCTAACTAGATGTTTCAAAATTGATCATCTTCTTAGTCAAGGATATGCAAGTAATGCAGATTTAAAAAACAGCTAATCATCTTCCTTAAACCAATTAATTTTTCTTTTTAATGTCCTTGAAATTTCATTATGTGATGCTGTTTGGTTTGTTTGATTATTCCCATGTACTCCTGCACACTACTCTTGAGTTGTCATCAGTGGATGGCAGCCAGAAGGGTTGTTGGTATTAAAAGCTTGTTCTGAAAATTTAAACCGTGATTTGCAGTGAAACAGCTGCTGTAATAATGTTGGTCCTCATAATTTGTTTATTAATATGTTTTGACATCTACTTGGTACTGTATCATTTAACATGGATCATGTACATTAAATATTTTAAGCAAATATTTTGAGTTTGTTCTTCTTTGCTCTGTTGTATCTTATTTCCTCAAAAACTTTCTTCACTCTTGCCCTAGAGTAAGTGTTTTCATACAGCATTTTTGAGATGCCTCATTTACGAAACTTCCAAATATGCTTTCCATATATCATTTCTGATGCTTTTCATATCGGATCATTCCTCTTGGCTTCCAATACAAACTGATAGTTCATACTTGTTCATTTTTCCATAATACTTTTAGCATAACTTCACTTTTTAAATCTCCTATATAGTTACTAAACATCAGATGGGCACTTACATGTTTAATTGAATCATTCTTTGAAGTTGTGGAGTCTTTATTCTTTTTAATCAAAGAAGAGTTTTGGGGTATATAAATGAAAATTTAAAAGTACGAAAGTCTGTTAATAGCAATGCTAGGATAAATCTGTAGTAGCTCTTGTTTTTGAATGGAAGTAGTGTGAATTTGCATCAGTGCAGCTGATGGGAGCGGGGTCCCCTTTGAAAAGGGAAAACTTGCATCCAGTGATTTGGCTTGGATTTTTTCAAAGAAATATTTGTATCTTTTTGAGGGATGTTTGTATGCAGTTTGATTGTATTGTTAGGTTGAAGGAATATGAAGTAGTCACAGTTAAGCCATACTGTAAACTGAGTATCTTGAAAAGGTGACTTTGGCATTTGGAAAAAAATTTGAAACAGTCCCCTGAACAATAGCTCTGTTTTCTTTCCAATGATACAGTGGGAAACTATCTAGTATTCCTGATTAATTTAATGTTAAGTACTGGTTTAAATGGAATAGGTTCTTCAAGCATTTTATTTTCATTGTATAAAGTACTAGTCTCAATTGAGACACACCCTACCCCATCCCTTCAGCCTCCCCGAGTAATAGGCTTTGCAGTCATCTCTGAAACACAGATTTGAGCTGTAATCACAAGAGGGAGCAAATGGCATGGTTGGGACTCTTCACTAAAAGTGCCTTCAGTTGTCAAGAATCATAGGCTAGGAACTAGCCCGTGACTAATTTACACTCCTGATTTTTGCATGAGAAAATAATCCATTTGGAAATTAACAATAAATATTAAATCTCAAATATCAGTGGGCATTTTAGTTTATTAATATTTATATTCACTAAAAAAAAAAGTGACAGCATATGGTCAAACCATTAAAGTGTAGGAAAAAATTATATGGCATTTACATTTTATTTAAAACACTGAAAGCTTTTCCTGATTTGTTTTTCATAATTTACTGAAGACATTGAGTATGTTGGTAGATGACAAATTGAAGAACTTATAAATCAGAACTTAAAGGAAGTGCAATAAGAATACTTATTTACATATTTCTTGCTATTGTGCAGCAAAACTTAACCAGTCAGCTAGAGTTCTATTTATTTTTATTTTTACATGCTTACATTGAATAGTCCCATTAAACTTGGTGGTGATTCCCATGGTTTAAGGTAGAGGTTTCTGAATTTAATTTCCTCATATTCACTTATCAGCAGTAATACTAGCTCCAGATGGTGTGTGAGGCCTTATTGCTAAGGAGGGATGCCCTCAAACCTCTGTAAATACTTTCACTCCCCTAAATAAGAGAACCATGCTGCTGTCTTTCCCATCCCCATTTCCTCAGCTTTGTACCTCCCTGAACAGTGTCAGTACAGTGGCTGGAAAACAGGGGGTCAACACAATGTTAATTATCATGTACAGAAGGAAGCTGCCATGAAGCATGATGAACATGATGCTCTTAGTCACATGATTTCGTTTTAGGTGGTCCTATGAGGAGCAGGGAATTGGTCCCTTCCAACTTGAAATATTCTATGAACAGAAGTGGCCCATGTGGAGATAGTTACTCTTTGACTTAAGTGCGTGTCTTCATACAAGCAGGATTGTTACTTAATATTATTAAGCAGAATTTAGACACACTGCAGATAACTTCATTGTCAAAGCACAGAACAAAATACTGGTTTAAATTAAAAAAATGGAGATATATATGTGCTTTCTCATCTCAATTCATGTAGCATCGGTTCTGTGAATATAACAGGTTTGAGGATGTGTGTATAATCAAGGTAGGACAGGACACCTTTGTGGCTAGTGCTTGAGACCAACTGATCATCCCAGCAGTTGTCTATTTCTCCCCGAGACGGAGTGCTTTGTCAGTAGTAGTAAAATAACACAGAATATTTGATGTCATGTTGGACAGGGTGGGTTGTAAATTATTGAACAGAGGAATTCCTGTTTTGTAAAGGAAAGTTTAAGCTTTAAATACTTCAAATTCATAAATCAAAACTTGACTGTGGTAATTTTTCTAATACTTCCTGACATTGTATTGAATTTTGTGTGAATGTTGTGGGAAGGACTCAGTCCTTCCCTTTTTGTATAGTTACTTATCACAGGAAGTCTGCCAGACTGGCCAGCAGGGAGAATAGAGTACATCTGCTGCACTGAGTTCTGTGCTGTCATAGCTAGACCTCTCTCTTTGGTAGTTTAAAACAGATAAAGGTGCATTTATAGTACTATCTAGCCCTTCTATGACTGCATTTAAACATACTTTCAGATCCTTTTTTTTTTTTTTTGAGAAATTTATATGACAGTTGTACTCAGTTGTTTTACAATTGTCTTAAAGTAATTTTTCAAGGTGAATGGTCTAACAAAACCTGACCCAATGCATACTAAGCCTTAAAAAAAAAAAGTTAGAACTGCAATTAAAAAAAAAAAATAGATTTTACTTGGAATGTGTAGTGTACTTTAAGTTATTTTAAGTGCTGTTGAATCTTCTTGTCAGTTACTTCATGGGATTTTTATTCCAGGTTAAAACGCCAAGTGCTACAAAAAATAGGAGAAAATTTGGAAATAAGCAGAGTAAGCTCTAGATGACTACAAATGGCAAATAAGATACTATAACTTTGACAATATTCAAGCGTACCATATCTAGGATATATCAGTTTCAGTTTCAATTTTTAAGATAGTATGTATATTTTCAGTCTCTTTTTTTTATAAATGCATAAGGCTAATAACACTGATGTTTTAAAAGATTGCAGATTTTCTTTGCTTATTTAAAATAAAAAATAATCCTTTATGAAATTGCTTAACCTTATGTGACATTCTCCATGTAATTCTCCTTTCATTTTACAAGTCTTTACTGTACATACAGCATAGTATAACTTTTTCCCTATTAAAGAAGGTGGGAAATGGTACATTTATTCGACCAATTATTTGCATGAGAATCTACAGATTAGAAACAATGTCTTTGCAAATGGACTTCTGTGAAGTGTTACCACTTCTTCAAATATTTCTAGTTTCAGATGCATGTATTTACATTACTTTGAGTACAGATGTATCACTTCTAGTAAAAGTAGTTCATACATGTATTGACTAGAAACATTTTCTTTGGAAGTATTTTCCCGTGGATGAATTTGAAGCTCAGAAAAAGCAGGAATCTTGGTTCCCATTGTTGCTATTGCAGTTGGAGAGTGTGAGCTAGGGAATATTGCAGTGGCTGGTGAGAATGTGAATAAGAACATGAAGCAAAGTTTGTTTACAGTCCTAAGCTATGCAGAGTGATGGAAGTTAGAAAACAAACATGTAGATTGCAGAAGATTTGCATGACAAAGCAAGAAAATAGCAGATGGCATAGAGGGAACAATAATTCCAGCTCCTTGTGTGCAGTGACAGAAGACCAGATATTCAGCATTTGGGTACCAAACTGATCTGAATCTCAATCTTAAGATACAGTTATCTAATTTACTTTCACTGTGAATATCTGTGCCATGCATGGTCCTGATACGCCTCTCGTTAAGGTTCAGAGAAACCTTACTGGTTTTAGGGTAGCTGACATCAACTCTCAAGAAGTGAAAACATTAGAGATTCTATCAATAACTGAATGACAGGAGCGTGATTAGTTCAACTGATACTAAGCTTACTTTTAAAAATCACTTAAATTACAAACTCTGATAAATTTCATTAAGTATATTTTAAAAATTTTAAGAATACTAATATATACTAATCATAGAATCATACAGCCTATGATTCTATGATTAGTATCAGATAATAGTTCAGTGCACATGATCATGTACCATATCAGTAATCATACATTAAATATATTAAGATTTAGATAAAATTTTGACCTTAAAATAACTGTCACTAAAAGGGTAAATGATTATATTTTTCAATAATCTGAAATATCAGTATTTTTTTTCCTCAGTCATGTGAAAGTGATCTAAAATCATTGCTGAGAAAAATCTGCTGGATAATGGCACTCATACATAATGGCGCAGATCCTTTCATAATTCAGTTATGAAAATGTGTATTTGCAGCCATTAAAGTCATTAATGCTTAAAAAATGGGAGGTATATGTACAAAAGATAACTCTGTTCTGGACAGTGACTTTGAAAAGAGAAGTCAAATAACTGTATGGCCAGTGTAAAAGTGGCTAATGCTGTTACAGCTATGTCTTTCTGCTCTTTTCTACTGAAATGACTTAGTGGTACTTCGTTAACTTAAGAGGTATTACTGGAATAATCACCTGTAAGATTTTGAAGTGCCCAGATACTATGAAAATTGTCACCAGACAAGGTGGGCCAAAATTCTTAGCCCTTACCGATAATGATGTTAAAAGCCAGGATGTATTGAAACAGACAGAGTTTAGCTGTGATCCGCAAGTTAAGCCTACAAATTGAGACATAGGAAATATTAAATTACTAATAGGCATGTTGTGGAAATTCGTTGTGTTTGCCTATGTTATAATAATAGGCCTATTAACTAGTTTTAAACTTCATAGCCCTGGTACAGAAAGCAATATCCTTTGCAGTACAGGATTCCATTAATGTCATCTGCCTTAGTATACTAGGTGGCTTCATACTTTTAGAGGAGGCTTCTTTGATTTACTTCTTGTGAACTTCTGAACCAAATCCAAGGGAATATTAAATGTTATCCAGCCTTGTGTTAGAACAGTTAGATTGTTAGACCACTAATCTGTATCAATGTAAGGATTTTGCTTGGAAATTCCTTTTTTTTAGCTCAGTCTGTCAGAATCCACTTTGGTTTCTCTTGTTTGCTCAGGCCATAGAGGATTTTTATCCTCTGAGTTTCTTCAGTTATGATGGGTAGATAAGGCTTTTTTTTTTTTTTCCTTCCCTCCCTTAAGCCCTCCCCCCCCCTTTTTTTTTTCTCCATTATAAGAGAGAGACACCATTTGAGAATCCTTCTGGAATAATGTGTACAATTCCAGTTGCCTGTGTTCAAGAAAAATGACCACAAACAGAACTGGTGCACGAGAATGCTGGGAGTTGCTGGTTGTGAGAACAGACAACTCTTCTGCTCAGAAACTAAGATCTGGGAGCAGCTGTGGTCAGAGAAGGATTTACTGAGGAGGTTGAGGCGGCTGCAACTTCCCCTTCCTGTCTTTAGCAGTTCTTATTGAAGCACATACTCCTAGACATGTGATGGGATGAACAGCTGTGCTACTTTTCCATAGTTGCTGTATTTAAGTGGAGAAGGAAGAGAAACCCAGAAAAGGAAAGAAGATTTAAATTAGATGACACCACTGGTGTAAGAACAAATGCCCATGAGTATGTTTAAGTTCACAGACACAACTTGTGAGCTTTAAACCTTTTCAGACCAAGGTTTCAGAGCAACTTGATGAAAGGGTTTATATGACATATTTGCTTATGATAGTAAGGTAAAGGTATTGTACTTAAACCTGTGGATCTCCTCCGGCACAATGTTTTTATGAAAGCTGCCATCTATGAGAAGTTGTTTCAAGATTTTTATAACAGGTTTCAGTCCAAGTTGTTTCCCTTGCCTCGTAGAGTTCTGTAGTAGTCAGTGTTGTTAAGGCTCTGATTTTTCCCCTAGGGATTCTACAAAGACCTGTAAGGATTGTGACGATTGCTAGGTTTTTTTCTTAAAGTTTTTAAGAAAATTATTGGAAGTGAAATAACATGCTTTGTAGCAGAAGTGCTCAAGTCTATGACTGTACCATTTCTGTAGTAAGTTTTGTTACAGTATAGTAGGCAGTGGCTTGAAAGAAGCAGGTGAAGTCTGGATTGGGTTCTGAACACCACTCCCTTTATCCTGAAAGGAGACACTAAAGGATATGTCTTTTTTCTAACAAAAAAAAAAAGAAATCCTCTCTGAACTTGGATCTGACAGTCTGCCAATACTGACCTCTACATGTTCTTAAGTATTCGTGAGTTATAGGGATTTCCCCCCCCCCCCCCCCCCCCCCCTCAGGGATTTGGCTACTTAGACCATGGGACTCGCTTGAGAAACCAGGTCTACTGGGGGCTGATGGGGTCCATCTGTCACAGAAGGGGAAGAGCATCTTCGGTCATAGGCTTGCCAAGATCATGAAGAGGATTTCAAACTAGAGTTGTAGGGGGAGGAGAACCTCAATCCATCTCATTTCTACCAGCTTGATGCCAGTGCCAACAGTAGATGCCCAGAGACTGGAGAAGGATCACAGGTCAGCAGTAGAACACCCGGAGTGCAGCACAAAGAAATTCCAGCCACTCCAGCCATGAAATCAACTTAATCAGGGACACAACTTAACTACCCTGGACTTCAGGAGAGCAGACTTTGGCCTCCTCATGGATCTGCTTTGTAGAGTACCATGGGATAAAGCTCTGGAGGGAAGAGAGGCCCAAGAAAGCTGGTTAATACTCAAGGATCACCTCCAAGGATCACCTCCTCCAAGCTCAGGAATGATGCAGCCCAACAAAAGTCAGACAAAAATGCTAGGAGGCCTGCATGGATGAACAAGGGACTCTTGGACAAACTCAGACACAAAAAGGAAGACTAGATAGGGTGCAAGCAAGGACAGGTAGCCTAGGAGGAGTACAGAGAAATTGTCTGAGCAGCCAGATTAGGAAAGCTAAAGCCCTGGTAGAGTTAAATCTGGCCAGGGATGTCAAGGGCAACAAGAAAAGCTTCTACAGGTATGTCAGTGTTAAAAGGAAGACTAGGGAAAACGTGGGCCCTCTCTAGAAGGAAACAGGGCCAAGGGACTCTTGGACAAACTCAGACACAAAAAGGAAGACTAGATAGGGTGCAAGCAAGGACAGGTAGCCTAGGAGGAGTACAGAGAAATTGTCTGAGCAGCCAGATTAGGAAAGCTAAAGCCCTGGTAGAGTTAAATCTGGCCAGGGATGTCAAGGGCAACAAGAAAAGCTTCTACAGGTATGTCAGTGTTAAAAGGAAGACTAGGGAAAACGTGGGCCCTCTCTAGAAGGAAACAGGGCATGTGGTTACCCAGAGCATGAGAAGGCTGAGGTATTCAAGGATTCTGTTGCCTTCACCAGCAAGTGCTCTATTAACTTCTTTTTGGTAATAAATATTTTCACAGCACAGCATATAATCTTTATACCAAGATTAGCAATGAAATTCTTGGTTCTTAAACCCTTTAATGCAGAACATGGGTGTATTTTGGGAGCTATTATCTTTTGAGGTCCAGTTTTATGGAGATTTTCTGTAGAGTTTCTTGCCAGTGTTTTTCTTTATTGTTGCCCTTAGGGTCAGAAAAAAATTGTGTGGATTCCTGAGTCATACAGTGAATGTATATGGAAATAAAGCCTGTGATAATGATTGGTAGAAACAACTGACACAAATATTGATAATGAGGTATAAACAACTGACATAGCGGATAAAATGTGTTCACAATATGAGGTATATCAATCAATAAAAAACCTTGAATGGCATGGTGACCTTTTGAAAAATAATTTCACAGAATCACAGAATGATAGGAGGTTGGAAGGGATCTCTGGAGAACATCTAGTCCAACCCTCCTCTCAGAGCAGGCATTTTTTGAGTAACTACATCCAGTTATTACCATTATAGACATTATAAAATTATTTTAGACCTTCCTTGTAAGCGTACCTATCAACATATGTGCTGCGCTATTAGTGGCAGCTGTGCACTTTGCTGTTCATTGGATGTTTACTTGAAGAGCTGTAGACTTTTAAAATTCTAGAAATTTCAAACTGTATGTTCAGATGCCATAAGCAGCTAGCTGAGTTGCCTATTCATTTCTCGAGCATCTTATGAGTAAACTGCCGGGTAAAAGAGGGAACTGAAAGGTATAAGTGGCAGAAAAACTCTAGTATCATAATGAATAGAAGTGTTGCTTTACCTGTGTAACCAGAACCTGACATGTCTGTCTTGAATATTATAAAGTTTTGATCTTCTTTCTTTCCTTTGAGCTCTAGACCCCTTGTCAAAACTTCTGTCTTGACAGAACCTTTTCCTATATTGCCATATTACTGTTCTCTAGTTAGTTAAAAATCTGCCATTGGGGAACTTTTCAGATGTTTTGATGCAAAGTAGATAGCTTCTCTTTCCGTGATGATCAGGGACGACTGAGAGCTGGTGAAATGCGAGGGTGTTCACTACACTGTGAGGACCCTTCATCTGATACAAGAGTTCCTCTAGGACACTGCAACTATAATTTGGGATAGTTATTTTGCTGTTCTGTGGGGTTTATTTTGATAGAGGACTCTTTTTTATCAGTTTGAAAAGGTGAACTCTGAGCTTGGGACTCTTGTCTTCAATCTGCAGAGCACCGCCTTGTATCAAGCAGTGCTTATCAGTTCAAAGTGCAATGCTGGATGGAAGTGATGTACCTGACTTCCACAGGCTTTGGAAATTATATGACTGCATCCACACTATGCTGCATCTTGAGTTAAGAAAACCAGCTAGAGCCAAGCTAGCATATGAGGCGGCAGTTCTGGTATATGCACCTTCAATATGGTTAGTTGTTACTTGTTCAATTTGCCAACAACTATTTTTAGCTTTGTGTTCTGAATTACATAATCTTTGCATTTTGATAGGATATGTTGTAAGCGTTGCAGTGGTCACTCATATAAGAAGGAACTGGGTTGGATCAGTTACAATTCTGTTCCAGCTTATATTGAAAGTAATATAAAACTAAATATAAGATATTCCCATGGTATTCACAAAACTCTCTAGGAGGTTTGGTTGTTATAAAAGGAAGGTGATTCTCAAATTTTCAGAGGGATGATGTTCTACAGTGTCCAGTAGTACATATTGTAACAGCAGCTGCAGTGGGTATTACTGTTTGTGAGTACTCATTGTGTCTCTGTACATCTTGGAGCTGATATGAAGACAGCCCCTCACTTTGCTACCGTAAGGCCAGAATGGCCTTTCCCCAAACCTTCACTTCACTTGTTGGTTTTGTGACTTCAGAGAAAAGTGGGGGCATGCTTCCCTCATGATGAGGAGAGCATGAAGGCCTGAAGGAGGAGCTGAAATGAAGTTTAAGCAACACAAATAGTTCAGAGAAGAATAGAAAGCTCAGTCACAATATTTGGATTATTCTGTTCAAGCTCCAGATTCCGCTTTCAGCCATAGCTGATGCCTATTACGAGAACATACGTGGTAGGATGTCTAGGAGAAATGAGTGAATTAAGAGGCATTTAGAATATAGCTGTGTTTGCAACAAAACTTTTAATTGGCTGTTTTACAGATTCCTTTTATTTAAATTACCTTTGTCAATTTGAATAGGATCATGGAAAGCAATTTGCAGAATACTGGAGGTTTAACATCATAGAATAGAATCAGATTCATTTAGGTTGGAAAAGACCCTTAAGATGATTGATTCCAACTGTAAATCTAACACTGCCAAGTCAATGTCAATTTATAAGTTCCTTAGATTTTAATGTTTAGGTGCATCATTCCAAGATTTCTCTTCCACTTCTCAGACTAGAAAAAGACCGTTTCCCAAGAGAATTTGTCACAGGATATGTCCTGAGAGAAGTTCACTACTGTTCTTCTCTTCAAGTGTTGGTGTCCTTTTCCCAAATTTAGTAGAATCTTTTGTGGAAGATATAAAAAATTATTATTTCCTTTTATTTCAGTGGTAGAATTGAATGGATTTAATACTTAAAATACCATCTCTTCTACTGTTGTAAAGTGATTTTATGTAACACAGACCTGTGAGCAAAAATACATAATTGTCGTGCATTTCATGTGTCTGTTCCACAAGTTTTACTTGGATACACCTTGAATAAGGCATTTATTTCCTACAGAAGTGTGTGATGGACAGAATTATAGATAATACAATTTTTAACCATCATTGCAACAAGCAAACATCACCAGCATCCACTGAAAATAGTTCAAAATAATTTAAATTGAATGTCTGTTTACTAGGTATGCTTATTCATTAAAAATTGCAAAATAGGATGGATTAATGCTTTGGAGCACACAATATTATTAACCTACATGATTTCCCTCTGTAGCGAGTCTTTGAAGTTAAAAATAAGAAGTAATTTGTATGTTCTAATTTATAAGACACTAAAAAGAAACCGTTCTTCAAAGAGCATGTATTTTTAAAAGACACGTAAAGCACAATTTCCAAACAGAAGAAATAATAACTTGTGGTTTTAACAATGGAGGAAGAAGAGTTTTAGTAATGAACTGTATTAAAGACACTGAATCTGCCACAAGAGCTATTGGATGTTTATCCTCACTAAAGTAAGTATGAGTTTATTTTTTAGCATCCAGTAAAAAACCCAGAACTTGTGAAATTAGTCTTTGATTCACAATTTTAAAGTCTAATTGATAGCTTTCTATGGAAGTGGCTATGGAAGCTAACCCAGTGGAGTGTATTTTTTATCATAATACCTATAGATAGTTTATAATAGTGTGGATTGTGGCTCATTCACTACTATTTATTAGGTGCATAATTTATTTACATATATTTTAATTTTCATAGTGCCTTTTTTCTTGATTTGTGTCTCTAATACTTTATGGATCAAACACACAATGAAAATGATGATCTTCAGATCACATCAGAAGTAAAAAATGCGTAATAAATAATAAATGTCAATGACATGGGAAATTACTGGAACAATCTTTTTTAAGTTCATTTAAATTCTTGCAAAATAATTATTTGCTTTAGAGAGAGGAAAAAAAAGTAAGATCTTTAATTGCCAGCTAAATATATTATTTGCTATGCTAGTTAAACCTATGTATGGAAATAAGCATAAAATAATACAGTTCCAGGAGAGTTTTCAAGCTGAATTATGCAAATCCTGGCAATTCTTTCCTCAAAGAGCTCTAGATGAAGTGTGTGGGGCAGAGGAAGAAAGGGATTCTCTTAAAAATATATGTGGTGGTTTGTGGTTTTTTTTTTAAATCTAGGAGCAAAACAGTATTGCAGAGAGGGGACAGAATTTCTGGTACACAATTTATTCCTTACACTTTTGCATATAGTATTGCATCAGTTTGGCTGTGGGAAACAAGAACAGCATGCAGTACTCTTGTGTCATTATTTTCTGTACTTTGGAGAAAAAAGCATGGGTGCTTTTGGGAATGTCTGTTTTAGAAGCAACTCAATAAATGCACATTTTTACTTCTGTGTCTAAGAAAAGCATACAGCATATGAATTGCTTAGAAGAATCAAACATAATTCTAACTACCACAAAAATTTATTGTAAATAACTGCTTTACTGTATCAAGTCTAGGAAAATCCTCTGCTTTCTGCATTTAGTCAGATTGTCTAAGTGGAAGGTGCAAGAAATCCTGTCATGGACACTTATTGACTAATTTCCATTAAGAGATATTTCTTCCTTACCTCCATTAGTTTTTGGCTTAAATCCTGAATGATTTCATTAGCTACATAAATGCTTAATCTCTTGAAAATCCTGCTAAGCTCTTGCCCTCGTTGAAAGCTGTGATAATTTGTTCTGTTCATTTTGTAAGTACATTGCCATTCAGTTCTGATAAATGTTCCTTGTTTTTCTTTTTTGAAATAATGGAGAGATGTCTAAGCACACCACTTTTACTCTGTGTTCTGGTATTTTGTAACCCTCTGCTGTTTGCTCTTACTAGATTCTTCTATAGGCAATACCAGTTTTTTTTTCAGTTTGTTGGTGCAGTCACTGCAATTGTATGTGAGGTAAAATAAAATACTTATGGAAGTTGATGCCTTTAATCCTGTTTGTTCAACATACAGTAGTATTTATGAGACAGCTGTAATTTGTGCTGTAATTATTCTTTTGACATATGAAAGACTTTGATCTATTCAGAGTTGTCCTGCACCTTCTTCAAAGGAAAGAGAACGATTTGTAAAAAAGCTGCTGGGAAGCGCAGCTTCAGCCCTATGTTTATAGTCTCACTGCGAGTGTGTAAGAAAGCTAAATAGTGGTTTTACTTTCCCTTCCGCTGGAAGTGTGTGTGATTTCGGATACCTATTTTGTGTCACTATAGGGGGAAAAAAATGGCATTTGTACTAGCTCTGGAAAATTTTTGGAATCTCTTAATGGGGCTGTATTGCAAGGGGGTATGTTACAACCACTTCGATACATTTTTATCCCCTCCAGAATGTTGACTGCTCCGACAATGAGGAGAATATAAGAATGTGGAGATAAATCAGGGAAATAGAATGGTTTCCTGTTAAATACAAGCCAATTTATGTACTAACATAAGTATAAACAAGGATATATAAACAGGGAATGGCTTATGGAAACCAACTAGGCAGCACTGTCAAAAAGAAAGTGGTGATGGAAGTGCTTCCAAGCTACTTTTGTCACAAGCTAGTTGATTGAGGAAGTGGAAGAAATTCTTGATGTATCTTGGCCTTTGTGGTCTCCTAGGTGTAGTGCTGCATGCTTGCTACCTTTTTACCAAGTAGCTTTCTAAGTCTTCAGAGAGTTTCCAGGAGATCCACAAAACAGACTTACAATCATATCCACATTAAGGGAGCATCCCTTTAGCACACATAATGTGAACCCAGGTACAGAATCATGCCAGGGACTTTTATACTAGTAGAGAACTTGTTTCCCAGTAGGATCTTATCCTACTTTCACATCTGTCATTCAGATGTCATCTTTTGGATGCATGGCTGCACACCCATTCCTTCATCTGTCAATTAAAATAGTCTTCTTTGTATTCTTAATCTCTGCTAGGATGGTATGGAATATCTAAATCCTTAGAGATTGTCCTTATTGTGCCCCAGTGAACAAGCACCAAGAGAAGATATGAGCACTGAAATAAAATGCAAGGCCAGAGGCATAGAACCACGCTCCAAAATACAGGCACTTTCCCTGGAAACTCAGTCTCTGTGGCATTTTTAAAGAATTTCTCGATATCTGGACACCTGCAGCAATACCATCTGGAGTGTCATTTACCCTCCTGCAAAATCTATGCATCTAAACATACTGCAACACTTGGCAAAATATTAGTGTTGTCACTTTTAAAAACAAACAAAACAACTAGAAAACTCTTCTCTAGGTAACATAGTTGATAAGTTGAAATGCAAATGTGCATATGACCTCTATAGAAAAGGCTAACGCATAACACCATTTGGCAAAATATTTCACAACATCCTGCTGACAAAAGGCAGATTCAAATTCTGCCCTTCTCTCCTGCTGTGGAGATCAAACTGAAAGGAGGGTAAATTTTTAAAAGTACCCAGTCTGACAATCTTGAGTGTTGGAACTGCCCCAGTCTAACTGTGCAAATGTGCGGAGCACATACAATAATTTTCAGTTCTATTCAATCGTCTGTTTTAATTTTCTGAAAATTTCTAAGAAATGCTTTACATATCTATCTTTGTTTTCTTAAATAAGATATAGATAGTTAAGATACTTGAAGGTGTTTAAGAAGAAAATAATGCTGGACAAGAGCTTGGTTACTAGATAAAGTGATTGAGTCCATAAAGGGTAATTGTAAAATGCTTCATTTAAAGTACAAGCATTGCACATAGAGTAGAGCATCTTTTATAGATTAACTAGAGAGTAGTTATTGATAAGGATATGCAACAATTTATTTTTCTTAAATAACCTTCCCAAATTGCAATTACAGCTGTAATATTCCCCTCCACCCCCCCCCCATTACCAGATACTATATCCAGATGCTATACATGCCTTTGCAGTTAGTAACCGAAGCTGTATTATCAAACTGGCACTGGAATTTTTCAGAAATTCCCAGCAAAGAATTTTCTCTTCATGTGTATTTTCATCCATATCTAAAGAATGCTTTGTTTGTGTGGGTCTACTTAGTTTCTCTGGTCAATCATGAATAAGTATCATTTAGTTAAATTATAATATTTTAAAACAAAGTTACTTTTGCTTACCTCTCATGGAATAAGATAATAGATTTCAGTTGGAAGGGACCTGTAACAGTGATCCAGATAAGGAATGAAGCCATAACACATATTTGAGGACCACAAGAAATATGCCAGCGTGTTAAGTTGTTAATCTTTTCTGTAGGAAGATTCTAAGTATACATTACCTGCAGAATAAGCTATAAATTGGCATTCTAATGGCTGTAAATCTCCTAGTAATTCATGACTGATTAGCATGATAAAATTCCTACAGAATATATAGAGTGGTCTTTTAAATTATTCCTAGAATATGAAAAATGTATGCTTTTTTTTTTAAAGAGAGCTTGAATGAGTTGTTCTATCTTGCTGTTTCAGGAGAGTAAATTCAAATGTTCAAAGAAAAGCAAGTACTATTTCCAAGCAGCTTTAAAATGCATATACCAGCTAATAGGTGTGATAACAATTTAACTGACTTGTGCTGATGAATATGGACATAATATAGTGAATCTTATGTTTGCAGTTTTAATACCTGTAAGTCTTCCTTAAGTCTCCCATCTTTCCTTGGTAGGACCAGCTGCAGAAGCCCACATCCTTGATTGCACTGAGAATTCTTAAAATCTGGAGCTACTTTCTCTATAGTTGCTGTTTAATTATTTAGTTATAAGTTGGTTTTTGTTTTAATGCTTAGTAGCAAATGCTTTCCTTTGTCAGAACAAAAAAATCAGAACATTTGAGGTTGAGACTTCTACTGCAATATTGAGTGAAAAGTAGCTGGCAGTCCTTGTAGTTGTTAGAGATTCATAAAGGTCATGGGTAGTTCCTATTCTGTAATTACAGTAAAAAATATAAAAATCTGAGATTTCAAGGATGCAGTCTAGACAAGCTTGACTTCTGCTGCCCACTGGGTGAGCACAAAACTTTCCAGATTAAAGTATCTATGTAACATGCACACCACCATTACACTTGAGCATGGCCCTTGTTCCTTAGTGGGACAGAATAAAGCTTGCTCTCCCTCTGTCTCTAGGCCCTCTAGAAGGGTTTTCACAATCAGTTCATTCCTAAATGGATGCGTGCAAGCAACAGAGACCTCAGAATTTCATTTTCTAACTAGAGGAATTAAATTGTATGAAGTCTAATTAATTTTTGGAGCTCTAGCCATAATCACATAGCATTGTTACAAACGTGAAACGTGCACATCCTTAGGAAAAACTAGAATTAGTTTAGTTTGAGGAAGAGGAGAATGAGGGGTGACCATCACTCTCTACAACTACTTGAAGGAACATTGTAGAGAGGTCGGTGCTGGTCTCTTCTCACAGGTAATTAGCAATAGAACAAGAGAGAATGGCTTCAAGCTGCAACAAAGTAGGTTTAGACTGGACATTAGAAAAAAATTCGTCACAGAACAAGTGGTCAGACACTGGAACAGGCTGCCCAGGGAGGTGGTTGAGTCACCATCCTTGGATGAGTTTAGGAGTCGTTTAGATGTGGTGTTGGGGAATATGGTGTAGGGGAGAACTTTGTAGAGTAGGGTAGATGGTTGGACTCGATCCCAAGGGTCTTTTCCAACCTAGATGATTCTACAATTCTAAGAAGCAGTTATCAGAAATTGTAAGCATCCAAAAGCATTCTGCTAGGATGCATCACATTATTTTACGCTGCCATCAGCATGATTGAGCCTTCACAACCATTGTAAATAACCTAAGCACATGTAGCTCTTCACATAAGGCTATTCCCACATCTTCTAGATGATTTCTAGTATTATGAGATTGCCAGTATCATTTTTAAAAAAAAAAAAACAAAAAACAGCCCCCTGCTCTTGAACTACTACAGTTCTTTTGTTCTTGATTTCTTTGATACAGCTGTGTACCAGACTGTGTGTTGAAGTGCACAATGTTTAGTAGAGTCTGTGGGTGCTACTAGTTTCAAAGCCCTTTCCTCCATGATTTCCTTCCTTTTTTATTTATTTATTGTGAAGTCAGAGTGTTACTGAAGCTTATTACAGTGTCACAGAAAGGGTGGGAGAAAGAAGAGACTCTTCCTTACATCTTCAGCCCATACACAGGGATGATGCAAAACAGACTAAGGTCAGTTTACATATTTTAAAAAAATCCTACCCCCACAAAAGCATAACACACACTAGAGCATTCTTACTGAAAACTAGTTTTATTTTTAAAAATAAGTTGAATGCATAGCACTCACAAAGATTCCATTGCTTTGGACATTTTGCATTTAGGAGCACCATTCTTATTTATGCCATAAAAACACATTTTGGTTCTAATAGTAAGAACAGTGTATTTTTAATGTACACTGGTAAAGCCCTTTTAAATAATATATTGAAACTGTTCAGTGTACATTTTCTCTGTAGTTATTATGCAGCTGTAGTGTCAGAAAAAACTCAGACTAAGTAATAAATTAAAAACAAACACCATGTAGTGAATCTTTTTACAGTTGACCTAATGTCTTAAAAAATAGTCAAATAAGAAACACCCTATGATATGTAATTTTGCAGTATTAACTAACTGAATAAGCCCCCCACCCATTTTAATTCCAGTGTTAAGTATTAGGTAAATTTTTATATATCAAATGCTTATGGGATAAATTTACTAATACCCCCAAAAAGAAGAGCGTATACTGCTGCATCACAAATAAAGATGACAAGTTAGCCAATTTAAAGATTTTACAGAAAAACATTGCTACAGGCATCTGCTGTTATTTCAAGTCATGGTCTATTACAAGACTGTACATTCATCGCATCAGAGGTAGTTAGAGCACTGAGGACTTGGATATAGCATTGCAACAAAATGAAACCTGCAGAAAGAAGTCCATTTCCCTCTTCAGTGGGTAACAATGCTGAACAAAAAGCATGGTATCTTATGAGGTGGAACTTAAACTGCTCTCACTTAACACTACTCTCAGACATGGGGAAATACTCATTAAGAGATGAAGAGAGGAGAGAGAAAAAAATAAATCAAAAGCAAACCATCTTGCACTTTACTCAAGAATTGACCACACTATGCCTATTTCCAAGTTGATTCTCTAGCATCTTTCATTCACCTTCCTATCCTTCTTGACTTGCACGTATGTGCTACAAAAGCTCACAACAAAACATGGGATTTATGCGGGAAAAAAAAACCAACCAAAAAAAACCACCAAAACAAGAGAATCAGGATTTCTTCTCCTCAACAATAAATAGGTTTTTGTAGCATGTTATCATTCAGCCCCAGAATGAACACACAGCTGTCCTCTCTCCATTCTAAACATTATAGTAAGACCCCCTCTCCTGGGATAAAGGCATCATCTTGATAGTGTAACTTAATTGCCCCTGCTTTCAAAACAGTCTCTGCAAGATTCACAATATTTTGGTGTCAGATGGATTTAAGTGCTGCCACTGAGACAGGGAAGGAGGAGGTGGTAAGAGAACAAATAAAAGAAAAAAGCCTTAAGCCCACATACTATAAAGATATTTTAAAGTAGTAAGAATCCTGACATCCATACCTCTTCCTCCCATATTCTACCATTTCTCTACAGGAGAAAGTCAGGTATCTTCTTGTATTAGAAAAAAATAAATAATAAAAATCCTCCATTAATATCTTTACCACCGCTTTCATCCAAGAGTTGGATGAGTGAGCCTCAGAATTCTCACCCCACAGAAGACAGTGTAATTCCATGAAGCTATGTAATTAGCACCTTAATTGTGATAAAGCAGTTCACTCTGCAATATATTTTCGATCCACCCATTTAGAAGAGTAAATCTCTGCATTTTCTTCTAGAACTCAAAAACAGTAGAAGAAAAAGTTGCCTCACTATTACCTGAGAAACTCCCTCCAGCATAACCCTGACAGAACTGGGCTGCTGGAAGCATTTAACTGTACTTTTTTTGTATGAGTGATACTGTCAGTACAATTGGAGGATTCTTTCTGTTGGTTAATAATACACATGTGTTTGTGTGTGTGTACACAGAGGAATTATATCCACTGTAATAGTTCTGGTACAGTACAAGTTCAGCTGAAACCTTCTCTTTTCTTCAATTACTCAATACCACACTGCTGGGCAGTAGTTCACATCTGCATTCTGTGAATACTAACACGTCCCTTTGGTACTCTGCATATAGATGCCCTGAAAAAAAACGCACTCCACTTACTATAGCCTCTTCCTTCTCCACCTTCCTCCCTCAAGTAATACCCAATGTACAAATCAGCAGCACAGAGTAATGAACAGAAAATTCCCTGAGTTAGTATGAAAGAGTTACTCTAAATGCAAAAAGGATAGGGAGGAGAAAAGAAGCAAAACCATAGTGTCTATTCTGTGAGGTATAAAACTTAAGAACTAGCCAAAATACTTAGCCTAAAGCAAATATCCAACACAAGTGCTGAAAAGGGGGCAAGTACAGAGTTAGCCAGATGAGATTTTTTTTCTTCTTGTGGTCCCCATGTATCTGGAGATTCTTAAAGTTTCAGTAAATTTAAGGTAAGTATTAATACTGTATGCTGGTATTACATAAATGTCTTCAAAATAATACTGCATGTCTCCTTCATTAAAAGATAAGTCTGTAATTAATCCACAGCTATTTTTCCTTTGACTAGTATTTCAAAGATGTGTGTTAGAAGCACAGAGTATTCCAAGTGCCAGAGCAAGAACTCACTACCCCCAAGTAAACACAATTTTTTTAGAGGGTGTTCTGTGTGCTTGAGTCTGTATTTAAGCTATGGTACTGGTTGCCAATCCAGTCTTTTTCTGGAAAGACACTTTTTTATTCAATTAGTTGCCCTCAAACTTATTTAAGGTTTAACAAAAAAACCCCACAAAACAATTCCCCTCAACACAACTACCCACCCCAAAACAAACAAGCACAAAGCCATTTTGTACTTATCACCTCTCAAAGCAGGGAGTAACACAGGAATATCGTCCATTGACTTGATAACTCCGGTTGTAGGAGACACTTACACATGGCTTTACTTCTAGCGGAACAGCTAGTGACACTGCAGCACCAGTCTGTACATGGCCTCGAGCCTGAACGCTAGACTGTAAGGCAGCGGGGCAAGTCTGAAGTGGGTAAGATGCTGTATGATTAGATGATAATATCTGTTGACAGTTTTGCTGCTGTGATGTCTGATGGTGATACTGTAACGAAGACTGATGAGCTTGGAGATACTGTGGTATGTGCTGTTGAGCATTCGCATGCTGGGGAGCTGGGGTCTGAAATACAGTATGTTGGGCAGACTGAGCATGTTGTCCTTTTTGCTTGTTTGCTTCCTTCACATCATTATCATGTGCACTAAAAGAAATTGAGAAGACAGAACATATGAAAATAGATATTAGAATAATTTAAACTCTTTTGGGTTAACTTTTAAGAGCACTCTAAAAAATGGTGCAGTCACCTGAAAGCTTCCAACGCTTTCAAAAAAAGGAAACCGAAAATAATGTTAAACCTATCCTTTAAAATCACCTAAAGTTTATTTCTTTAGGATATAGTTTTCTTTTCAGTATTTCACTTCATTGCATAGCAATACAAAATGCAGATAAAAGCCATGTACAATACAAATAACATAGCAGTATCTAAAATCGTCAGTGAAGTCTGCTAGTGTACTGCAATACAGTGCCAGATTACCAGAACTTGGAATTAAAACTTAGTTGCTGCCTCTCTCTCATTTAAATTGGGTAACAGAGTATAAGGTTTTTAAGACATGCTATCAGAGTGTTTCTTAAAGATCTATGTTACCATACTTAAAGATGATACGTATATTGATATTGGATCCTGTTCTTGATAGTGGAAATGTATTTTTTTTTCCTTGCTCTCTCCTTTTTTTCTAGCCCACCCAGTACTTAAGTTAAACAGTTTAGCTCACCTGAATTCCCTTTGATTTACACCTCTGAAAGGTATTTAGACACACTCTTTTTCTTGCTCTTGTGGTGAGGTTAAGCAGGTGCTACCTACACACTTCAGTCGGGCCTAAAATAATCTAAGTTCCTTGGTACTCCCTATAGAGGGCAGATCTCTTGAAGTTGGAGTTCAACCCCTCACCAGTTTTTCCTAAAATATTGCTAACTTGTTGTAGTGCACTGCAAAGATGACTGAAAGGCTTCACCTCTCCCTGCAAAGCATTCAGAGCAATACTGAAAACAGTTCTCCTCAACAGCACTTGTATGTGTTAGGTACTACTCCTTTCATTACACACATTAGCGAAGTCAAAGGAGGTCACCAGGTGTGATAATGTCACTCTTATAAGGAAGATGTGATTCTTCCAAATACAGCTGCTCTGGCACTTCTAAGGACCATAACTGTGTTTAGATCTGGGCAACAGCAAACTTCTGTAGGAGGAAAGCCATTATGGTGGGCACAGGTTTTGATCATAAGGTTTAGAAGAAAAGAACTGACTGTGTAACATCCATTCCTAGTAAGGTTTCATTAGCATTTTTATCTTATGCCAGCTGTATCTCTCCACTGTAGTGCAAAAATGGGTACAGCAAAAATACAAAAAATACAACCTCCTGGCCCTTTTCTCCCCACAAAGTTGGCCACTCAAACAGTCTGCATGTTCAATCCATTATCTGCTGGCACATCCATTGAACTTCCAAGGCATAGTGTCTTCTGAGTAAGTAGGAGCTCCTATGCCTTCAGTACTCTTCACTATCTCTGCTCTCTCACAGACTGGAGATTGGGAACAAGCTATTTAACGGATTCTTAAAGCATGCCAGAAGATGTTCAATGGAAATGCAAGGCTGAAGTTTGTTTGTTAAAAGAACAGGAAAGAGGTTAGATCTGATAAGGTTTTCTTTTTTGGAAAGAACAAATCGCTTATTACCTAACAGTACTACCTAATACCTAAGTATTTTTAGAATAGAAAACCTGAAATTCAAAAAGAAATTTCCTTTCAGTACTAACAGCAATTAAGTATACCAACAGATGCAGAAATGGGCTTTAGAAAAGCTGCTGTTGTTAACTTACATTAACAGTCGCTCTATACATGGCACGAGGAAATCCCAGGAGTATGCAGTAAGATGATGCAGTCGGGTAGGCCATGTCGGTGAGAGACGCAAGATAATCCTTGAAGAAGCTACACATGCAGTAGCAACTAAAGAAGGGGCATAGTTTAAAAATGCATGATCTAGAAAAAAGGAGTAAGAAAAAGATTCATTTGAGTTGGACATTGTCTGTCAAGACAACAAAGGAGCCATTACCTGAAATACATAACTCACCTTGCAGCGATACTTCCAGAAAGTAATCAGCATATTTTGCCATATATAACTTAGTCTTCTCTAAGCAAACCATTGGCCAGCCATCATGAAGATCAGTCTCATGGACAGCAATAGAAAGATAATAGTCGATGAAATGAGCAGCAGTTGGGAGGCACAAATTCCACTGAAATGTTTCTAGCAACAACAACTCCATATGAAGCAAATTCTGTTTTGTTAGTACCAAATTCATGTTAGTCATACAACCCAAGCTGTTCAACTGTTCAAGTTTGGGAACACTGTCTTCCTTTTCTTCAAATTTACCTTCAGGTGAACAGAAAAAAAGACAGGTTCAGCACAAGTGAACTATAAACCAGATTATATCTAACGTCTGCGTTGGTCATATTTCAATTCTACTACGTCAAACAAGTGTGAGACTTTCCAGCAGATGCAAAGCTCAAATGGAAGATGTCACCAGAGACAGAAAGGGGTATGTACTATAAAGGGCTAAATTTCATCAGATAATGTCCAACACCATGTTAGGATATTGTGCAGTGCCCTGTTTCCTACTGGTTTTCACACCCTGGCACACAGAAGCTGGTTACTAATGTCAGAAGTATGCTGATTAGGACATCACTGGCACTGCATACTACAAGTTTTTGTCACCAAATTGTTGTATAATGTGTCACCATCAATGAAATACCACTGTGATGTATTTTGGCATACACAACACCACAGCACTTGGCTTTAATCACCCTAACGCCCCCACATGTGCTTTTTGTTTCTAGAACTCTAATGACTATAGTTAGAGCTCTAGCAAATGTGGTTGCTTTTAATACCTGTTATGGTGGGTATGGTTTAAGATTTGATAGCTGGTAAGCTGCTCCAGCAGTTCAAACAAGTGGATTTCAGCCATGTGCATGGGAAAACCCACATACATACTGTTTCAACTTGAACACTGCTAGTAGCTTCAGCTTTCCTTGGACTTTAACTTGCCAGGACTGTATGTTTTTAGCCTGAAGCAAAATTGTGTAAGTAGAAACCCCATTAATAAGAGAAACAAATGTCACATTTCCATACAGTTTGCCACATGGTTCTGCTATTTCAATTTCATTGCAAATTTTTTCCATCTTATACTCTCTCTTCAGTACTACACAATATGTTGTAAATGCACATTTTTAGAGAGTTTTGCAGGACTGAACATTTGCTTTTTTTCCTAGTAGTGGAGCTACTGATACAGGACTTAATCCAACACCAGTCCCAGTCTGTTATTGTTTCCCATACTCTAGTAATTACTGAAATAAAAGCTTCAGGAGTCACATAGTAATTTCTCTTATTACTTCTATAACCTTATCAGATATATCACAGTGTGATTTGTCCAACTTATTGCACTGCTGATTAAACTGCTTGCTTAAGCCACACAGGGCAAAAGTTTAGAACAGCATTCTGGTTTGTGCTTTCTGAACCAATTCATACACTGCTTCTCAGAAGAGTGAGTACCACAGCCTTTCAGAGCTCTACTTGCAGCTTGCCGTGAAAGATGGCAGAAGTGATTTAAAAAAAAAAAAAAATCTCTTCAGAATATGAATCTCCTTTGAAAATTTGGCATTAGTTCAAAGCCAATCCATTTTTCTGAGGCAAGGTTTTTATACGCAGCACCTCATCCTTTGCCAAACAAGATTGTTGGCTGCTGGCATCCAAAGTTTACCCCTAGAAGAATCTGAAATTGCCCTTTTGTTTAACTTTTCTGCTGAACAGCTGTATTGGTGGAGATGGGATGCAACGAAAGGAAGCTGTATACCAAAAATAGCCAACTCCTCAGCACTCTTGTTTTCTAGCGAAGAGGGCCTAGAGGTACAATGTGATATATCTGAGAAAGTTAAAATAGATTCAGAAAAACAGCTCAGCAGAAACTGAACCAACAGTTAGTTCTGCTCTGAGAACCTGTTTCTCTGAATCTGTTGGTTTAGGAACAGGTATCAGCAGGCATCCCAGCAAACTACACCCATATTTCTTTGGGGACATCTAAAAGGGGTCCACAAATGTCAAAAGATGGGTAGACACCACAAGAATCTAGCCAAGGTCAATATATGCAGCACTGCTCATAAAGAACGTTTGTAATTAATTCTGTCTTCAGGGTACTGTGCATTCATCAATGTATTTCATCAAGCGTCACATACACTTTGCATGTGACAATACAGGATTCACATTAGGCTTAGCTTGCTTAAAGTACATTGCAATTCATGAAATCTGAAGCATTCCAGCGCCATCAGCAGAGCGCAGTGCAGTCTACAGATAGTTTATTTAATTTCTTCCTTTATCACAGATATACAAATTCTTCATTTCCAGCACTGGATCTACCTATTTTGAGATGTCCTCAGAAAGAGTCTTTCTATTCCTACAATAAAGCTCTGAAAGTTCACCTTGGAATAATTTGTTTCCCAGCATAAACATTAGTTTGTAACCAAAGTTTTTCTTCCCTCAGTTTCATCAGGCACCAACAGAAGTCAAAACAAGAGTCTGAAGAAAGGCTCTACCAATTGAGCCAAATTGATATACACTGATCTGCCTGTCTCTTATAACCACTTTGTTTCCACTATCTGCTATATCCCATTAAGACATGCCTTGTATTTGGCAGTAGAACCTATATTGCTCTAGTTAAGTCTGGTGCTACATACTTACTTGCTAAAAGTAAACAGGAAAGAGCAACCACATGCAGCTGCTGTATAGATATGTCATAACGATCCATAAAGAGGTCCAACAGATACACAGCTAGATGTCGTGCAGCAGGACAGAGTCTGAACCGATTGCTCACAATGGCAATCAGATCTGCAAAGTATCTTCTCAGATGTAACTGGGGAGACTGGCCTTTGTAGGAGGGCAGCTTCAGCTCCTAGATGGACAGCAGCATGTAATTTTATTAAAATCATCATTTAATTTGAATTGGTATCAGATTAATATAGCTGATATTCTCAAATTTATCATGGAATTTTCAAATTATTTCTCCCCTATTCCTTCTGATCCCATTGTTTCAGCATCCCTTTTCACAGAATAAAGTCTATTTATTGTATTACAGAAAAACTGAGAAATAATTTGGTTCTGCACACCATTAGTATAGTCATTTAAAATTTAACATCTTTCAATTGTGCAATTGGCTAGAGTGACTTTAGCTTTCACCCTTTCTGTTGTACAACCTGTACTGCAACGGCTGTACCTCCCAGCAAGGAAAAAGGAAGGGTATGAGAGTGCTCCTCAGCTGCTTCAATGCAAAGTTCAACAGCTTAACCCCCTCCTGCTACAACTCAGCAATCAGACTTTGTACTGAAGTGTTTGCACGTTCCAATGCTGCCAGATGTCCTGCAGGCACCTCCAGAAGAAAGGCACTAACAGCCAGCTGAAGGTAGCACCACCAGGAAGAGGAATGGGGCACGCACGTGTTGCTGCATACATCTCCTTGGACCCTGACTTAACCTGATTCAATTGACATTGCACTGACACTGCTTACCATGTGCTCTCAGGCATTTTAGTTAAGCGTACATAAACCTCACAGTGCCTCAGATCTGAGGGGGACAGACCCTACAACACAAAAGCCCTGCCAACGCCACAGATGAGAAAGATCTGTGGCATGATCTACTTCGAATACAAAATTTGGACTGGTAGAAGGTTCCTGCCTAGTAGCGACTCTTGCATCCAGCAGAGCAGCAGTGTTATCTTCTGTTATCATCAATACATTCCTGAGTTAGATTGTGCAGCCTACTTAGTGTAAGATTTTGAGCACAATAAAATTTCCAGCAGGAACAGTCTGATGACTGTCGGGATGGAGTCACCTAAAGTTTTAAAAGTTTTAAGGTCAATTCAAAGTTCTGAAACATGCCATTGAAGTGGAAAAAAAAAAACAACAAAAAAACCCCCAAAATGAACCAACACATACTCCCCACCACCTACTAAGCTTTAGGATTCACCTTTCACAACACTAAATTAGCTTTAGCAATGGTAACTTTGGTAGCAATTATATTATCCTCTTTGGCAGAAAATAAGTTATCCTGTCCTCCTGTGTTCCCCTCACTCCTGAAAAATAAACAACCAAACAAACCAGAAGTTGCTTTAGCAGTCACACCTTCAAGAATGATAATGCACTCATCGAGTACTGTCAGGTAGAAAAGCACATTTTTAGTAGGTTCAGTCACTGTAAACTGATTTTTAGCTTTGGGCATAAGATGTGCTTTATTATTAAAGTAGCTC
>NW_015090781.1:133185-134032 GCF_001431845.1 Calidris pugnax
TACCTTGTAGCGAAGAGCTTGGTGGATGTCGGCAGCCAGCTGTCCTGTCCACCACTGCGCCTCCAGCTCCATCGGCGGGGGGGGAATGAACCAACACATACTCCCCACCACCTACTAAGCTTTAGGATTCACCTTTCACAACACTAAATTAGCTTTAGCAATGGTAACTTTGGTAGCAATTATATTATCCTCTTTGGCAGAAAATAAGTTATCCTGTCCTCCTGTGTTCCCCTCACTCCTGAAAAATAAACAACCAAACAAACCAGAAGTTGCTTTAGCAGTCACACCTTCAAGAATGATAATGCACTCATCGAGTACTGTCAGGTAGAAAAGCACATTTTTAGTAGGTTCAGTCACTGTAAACTGATTTTTAGCTTTGGGCATAAGATGTGCTTTATTATTAAAGTAGCTCCAAAAAGCAACCCTGAGTCAGTCAGAGCTACTCCAAAGCAGCGCTACCCGCACCCTCTGCTGGTCCTACCGCGCCGTGTGTGTTTGGTTCGGGTTCGGGGGTATTTTTGTTACAACAGCCTAACAATTCTTTCTACAGAGTTTACACTTGGGACCCACTGATACACCCACAGAGAAGAGCCCGGCGCCCCGCGACCCCCCCGTCCCTGTCAAAGAGCAGGGAACAGAGGGGGCGGCAGAGAAACCGCCGAGCCCAGGGACAGGCACCCGCGCCTTCAACCGAGGGGACGAGGCTCAGAGCAGCCAACTCCTCCGGAGCTCCGCCGGGCCGAGCCCCCAGCTGCCGGGACTCTCACAAAGGCACCGGGGCCGCCGGCCTCCCGCTTCCCCCTCCCCGCCAGACGGGCAGCACTCCCCCCCACGGCCTCCCCGCCAC